>NC_064828.1:51195970-51497600 GCF_024166365.1 Elephas maximus indicus | reverse complement strand
ACGACATTCACTTTTACTGGTAACACTTGGTGACATCTGTGTTACTGTCACGAAGGGCTTTATTTTAAGGGATACTGGCTGTCTCTGTTCAGTAAAATACCAAGGGAACAGATAGGGAAATTGGTATCTCCTAGACTCCAATACAATTCATTTCAACGATATTTATTAAGTACATATATTTTTACAGTAACTCAGCAAATAGAACATTCAACAATTCCTTTAGAAATCTTTTTTCTAACATACCTACTGACTGCCCCTTCGAGGTCTCTCTGTTTGGCTGGGGGTCCTCCTCCACTATCTGAGAATCCACGCCTGCAAATGAAAATGTCCAACATAAAGTACTTGAAATTTGAGACAAAAGGTACTTTTACTTATCAAGAGAATTTAGTCGAAAAAAAAATTTTTTTAAAGTTTTCCAATTAAACCAAACTCACTGCCACTGAGTGGGTTTCAACTGATAGTGACCCCACAGGACAGAGTAAACTGTCCCACAAGGTTTCCGAAGCTGTAATCTTTACAGAAGCAGACTGCCACATCTTTCTCCAGTGGAGTGGCTGATGGGTATGAACCACAAACCACTGCGCCACCAGAGCTGCCTTTTCCAATTAAAACTACCTTTAAATGAACCTTCACTTCCAAAATAGATGTTTTTTTTCCCTAACCACAGAGTAAATTATTTTCCACAAAACTGGTAAATTCTTCCATCTCGAGTTCTGTTTTCATGTAAACGAAGTTTCTGGATAAATATACACAGAAAAGTAGAGCTGATTGATCACACGTTTATACAAAACCAAACATAAACCAAAACATTAATTTAGCATAAAAAAATACCAGTAGTCTTACCATATAAGTCATAAGGAAATCTTACCTCAGCAATAAACTACCACGTCCTCTACCTCCACCAGGACCAGAAAGGGCCAGCAATCTGGCTTGGATGGGCCTACGAGAGATTTAAAAACCAACACGAAAATCATGCGTAAATACCTCTACTGGCACCAAATACTTCCAAAGGTGCGATTTATGTTGAATAAAATAACTACATAAGCTCTAAATGGTTTCCAAACCACGTGTTTGAAATCCAACAGGAAGTACTATTTGAGATGAACTTCCTTGTTTTTCCAGGACTAGTATCACAGAAATTACATTTTCTTGGATGCCACTATACGTGAACACGTCTGGATCTGATCCTAATTCCGTCAATCCCGAGGAAGCTGCAGGTGGGTGCCCGGGAGGGTCTCTGCGCCAGCCTCAGGCCGGGTGGCTCCGGGAAAAGGGGCTTTGTGCTGCAGTCCCGGCCTATGGGGCCGAGAGCGGGAATCCGCAGTCCCGGCCTTTCCACAGGCCGAGAAACCATCGCGGCACACCCAGGCCCCACTCTCCTTCCTCACGCACCTGAGCCCAAGACCCCCGGCGGGGGCCTGAAGACTGCTCAACTTACCGAGGACGGGGTTCTACCGCCGCCCCGCGAACAGGCCACGATGTTTCAGCCTTCTCAGAGCTGGGCGCCCTCCCCGCCCCCACTTCACCTCCACTCCGAAAGCTCCCTCTTCTTACCCTGCAGTTCCCGGCTGGCCCTTACCTCACGTCATTCGGATCCCGCCCGGTGAGCTTGCGAATATTCTCATCCACGTTCTTTAGGCTCTCTTTGGCCTTTTCTAGTTGCTCCTGCAAAGTTCTCACTGCGACCGCCATTTTCTCCCAGCTGCAGGCTCCGAGACCGCTCTCTCCACAGGCCTCTCCTGACTGTGCCGCGCCGCGAGACACGAAAGGACTGACAATTCAGCTCAGCCAATGACGATAGACGTTGTTTTTCGGCTTCAACCACTCAGCGACCGGAAGGGGGGGAAGTTGCCGGCCTTTGGGGACTCTGGGCCAATGAAAAGCCTGATAGGCGGTCACTGCTTCCCTAATTAGCTAGGGGTGGTCGGGCGCAGCTTCTAGCGCAGAGCTGGGGCGGGTTTGAGAGCCTCTGGGTCTTCGGGGACGTGGGCTCAGGTCTTGGTATTCTAAGAGCCGGGAGTTTCCCAGCCATTTTAACCTATAGTGTGACAGGATTTACATCGTTTTAGTCACCTAATCAAATCCGAGTAGGACAGGGCCGAGTCTATTTTCCCTCTTCCGCCTCAGAAAATTTGATTAGGAGAGGGCGTGGCTTTTCTGTTGATGCGCATGCCCAGAGAGGGATGGGGCGGGCGCAAGCCCCCCTTGATTAAAAAACCCACCCAGTGCCGTCGGGTTAAACTAAAATGAGCAGAGGGAAGCAAAGGGTGAAGGAATAGGAGCAATTATTAATCATAATAGCAAGGAAAACCAAACCCGTTACCGTTGAGTCGATTCTGACTCATAGTGACCCTATAAAACAGACTAGAACTGCCACACAGGGTTTCCAAGAAGCACTTAGTGGATTTGAACTGCTGATCTTTTGGTTAGCAGCAGTACCTCTCAAAACCACTAGGCCACCAGGGCTTCCGTTACGGTGTTGTCCTGGACTCTATATAAATCATTTTATATGCCTTGTTCCTCACAAACCAAAGCTTGGCGTTTTCCGTTATTAACTGATAAGGAAATTGGGACTGGAGATAATATAACTATCCCTAGGTCACTCCAGCTAAGGATCCCAGTATAATCAGAGGCTGTGCAACTGAATACCTTATGGAGCACAGTTCTACTCCAACATGCATAGTCGCCATGAGTAGAAATCAACTTGACGACAGCGGGTTTTAAGGGTACTGTGTATTTACTCCTGCCACACTCTCCTGCCTCTGGTACTGCCACATTACAACACAGGGTTGTAATGAGGATCAACGAGAATAAGCATACTCAACAACAAAATTAATTATTCCTTTTATTCAACTCTACTTTTTTTTTTCTATCGCTCTTCTCACTTTCTAACATGCTACATAATTTACTTAGGTTTATTGTAGGTCTAAAGGAGCCCGACAATGGTGGCATAGAGGTTAAGCTATCAGCTGCTAACCGAAGGTCAGCAGTTCAAATCCAGCAGCAGCTCCTTTGAAGCCCTATAGGGCAGTTCTACTCTGTCCTATAGGGTCCCTATGAGTCGGAATCTAATCGATGTCAATGAGTTGGTGTAAACCAAAAAAACCAAACCCACTGCAGTCCAGTCATTCCGACTCATAGTGACCCTAGAAGACAGAGTAGAACCGCCCCATAGAGTTTCCAAGGAGCACCTGGCAAACTCAATCTGCCGACCTTTTGGTTAGCAGCTGTAGCACTTAACCACTACACCATCAGGGTTGCGGCCATAAATTAGGCTTTCAGGATAAAGCCTAGAACAAGATAGTTGGTGTTCCTGCATCCACGGAGCTTGTGGACTTAGGGGAATAATGGTCATTCATTCAACAAGTATTTATTGAGTGCCTACTATCTGCCATGACAATCTGTCTGTTGTATTATGGTGGCTTGCATATTGACGCTGGAAGCTGTGCCACTGGTATTTCAAATATGAGTAGGGTCACCCATGTTGGGCAGGTTTCAGTAAAGCTTCCATACTGATATAGAATAGGAAGAAAGGCCAGGTGATCTACTTCCAAAAAGTAGCTAATGAAAACCTTATGAATGGCAACAAAATTTTGTCCAATATAGTGCTAAAAAATAAGCCCAAACATACCAATGATCATAAAGGTGGCACAGGATGAGGCAACATTTCATATATAAGGTCATCGTAAGTCGGAGCTGACTTAACAGCAACTAACATCAGCTATCTGCCAGGTACCGTCTGAGCATATGGATACATCAGTGTACAAAAAATATCTCTGCCTGAAGGAGCTTGGGGACAGAAAGAATGTGGAGGCCTACAATACCCATACCCATTGCCATCAAGCTGATTCCGACACATAGCGACCCTATAGGATAGAGTAGAACTGCCCCAGAGGGTTTCCTAGGCTATAATCTTTATGGAGCAGTCTGCCACATCTTTCTCCCACGGAATGGTTGGTGTGTTCGAACCCATGATCTTTTGGTTACAGCTGATTGCTTAACCACTGCGCCACCAGCGCTCCTTTGTTGTTACTGTTGTTGTTAGGTGCCATCGAGTCAGTTCCAACTCATAGTGACCCTACAGAACAGAGCAGAACTATCCCATAGGGTTTCCAAGGAGTAGCTGGTGGATTTGAACTGCCAACTTTTGGTTAGCAGCTGATTGCTTAACCACTATTCCACCAGGGCTTCATTGTAGGGCTCCTTTAGACTTAAAATAAACATAAGTAAATTATACGGCATATTAGAAAGTGAGAAGTGTGATAGAAAAAAGGAAAAGAGTTGAGTAAAAGAAATAATTAATTTTGTTATTGAGTATGCTTATTCTCATTGATCCTCATTACAACCCTGTGTTGTAATGTGGCAGTACCTGAGGCAGGAGAGTGTGACAGTAGTAGATCCTAACCACTAAATGTATCAATATTTCCATGGGGGAAACGATTTTAGAGTTAACCAAAAACATAGGATCTATTCCTGCTTCCACAAGATCTATCCAGCTTTATAGGGGAGGATCAATGGGATGTTGCAGTCAGCACTTAGTAGATGCTCAATAAGTATTATTTTCCTTTCTATTCTCCAAGGGAGTCTAAGGACCACCTGTTGCCATAGTTTGAGAAATCAACCTTAGTAAGTTTGTCAGTTGCTTAAGCTTTGACCTTTACGGTGGGCTTGGACTCTTGTTCCTTTGATGGTGGTGATGAGGGTGAGGGTGCAATTTGGATACAAAGGAGCTGATTTCACACGTGGGGAATTTTAGTGCTGGAAAAATTAAGATTATGCTGGGAAAGTACTCTTGAAAATTACATTACTTAGTCTTCTCAAAGGCTTATTGGAGCTTTTTATGCTTGGTTTATGTGATGAATAAACTGATCTAAACATTAGAAGGAACATGTAAAAACTCTACCATAATTACATTTACAGAACATTATTTTAAATTCCTATGAAAGGGCATGAGGAGTTGAGAAGTTATTGTTCAGAACAATTTGAGAAAACTCAATATGGTAATTCCGGGGAAGCAATTAATTTAATGGGAAAAGATTGGCTTTGTGAATTACCAAGAACTAATCAGAAGCTAAAAAAATGTTAAAGCCAGAGTTTGCCAGATTTAAGAAGTAAATATGATCTCGCATATGAATTTGCATTTCTGCAGGAGTTAAGTCTCATATTAGCCATAGATTCTTTATGAATTCTCTCCCACCGCAACGTCGCATTTCCGAATTCTTTAGCACTCTTCCATATCTGACTAGTTTATATTCTCTAATTACTTTGTAGTTTCTGGTTCAAGTACATCTTGTTTGCTTTATTCTACGTCCCAAACCCTCTCCACCCCCGACATCCAGTTCCTTACATCCCATTCCCACTGCCTGGTGGCCAAAATGGCTCTAAATCTTTTTGATATCTGGGCTTAACCCAGTTAGGATAATTCTCATTATATCTAAAACTTTACAGTTTAAAAACATGATGACTTATTCACTACTTTTACAACTTTTCATATTGAGGAACATATGGAAGAAAGTAGAAATTTTTAATGAAGCTAACAGAAATTCTTGTCAATTCTTCTCTTATAGCTAATTACAAGGTGATGGCAGAAGAAGCTCCTTAGGTTTCATTTTATCACGGACCCCCGAAATCCCACCGGGGACGAACCTTTCCGCTGTCGGGGTTCTGGCTGATCAGCCCTGACCGGAAAGCGGAACTCAGCGATCATAGAGCTGGCGGAACGCCGGGATAGTAGGACCGGAAGTTGCTTCCACGCCCCCCCCCCCCCCCAGGGGACTCTTCTGGTCTCCCCGGGCAGGTTTTGGCTCTCGTCGCTGTCATACTCTTTCGTTCGGTCCGAGGGCTTGGTGTCCCCGGGGGTAGGCTTGCTCCAGTACCAAACTTACTACTCCACAAGCTTTGCGAAGCCAAGGGAATTTTTTCGTCTCCTAGCAACGGGGGACAGGGCCGCGAGAGGCAACTGCGACTCTGGCCAAGTTGCTCTGGCCCGAACCGGAACCTCCGGGCTCGGCCCAAACGGGAGCAGAAACCTAGAGCTTTGAAGAATAAGCAGGAAATGGCGGACGAGGCATTGTTTTTGCTTCTGCATAACGAGATGGTGTCTGGAGTGTACAAGTCCGCGGAACAGGGGGAGGTGGTGAGTGCTGCCACACGCCCTTGCGGTGGCATTCCCTGTTTGTCCTCAGTTCTTTGCTAAGTCTGTGTTCCATCGCCGCCAGATACTCCCGAGGTGTAGCCAAACTGGTCCACCTCCAGGTGTCCTAAGCCCTTGGACCTGTTAGCTGTCTTTCATCCTTTCTTCTTTCGTCTGATTCTTTTTTGTCCGTACCTCTACCTGTGTCCTGCAGGTCACAGATTTTCTTTTAGTGCTCCTACCATGATTTACGGCAGGGTTAACTGCAGAGCTGATTGGGCACTTCTACTTCATTTTGCTGGCACTTGCAGCACTTCCGAGCCGTCCACTGTACTAGCCTGAGTATCCTGTCCCTCCGTCTGCATCTCTGGCTCGCACTATACAACAGGTGAACAGGAGCCTAATGAGGGTATGAGGTCAAACGTAGGAAAGTTTGCAGGCGTTATGGTGATTAGGAAACACAAATTACGTTAATTTAGAAAATATTTATTTAGTGACGGTTGTGGATTGAATTGTGTCCTCTAAAAGTATGTGTTGGTATTCTGACCCCTATACAAGTGGATGTAATTCTGTTTGGAAATAGGATTTTCTTTGTTATGTTAATGAGACCACACCAATGCAGGTCGTAGACTGTAAATCTAATTACAGTGAAACCTATAAGAGCCAGAACTCAACGGAATGGCCTAGTATTTCGGGATCTGCAAGTTTTCCACCTTTGACAGGGTGCAGTTTTACCATTTTTCTCTCATTTTAGTGGGAAATATTTGAGTTTTCCTTCTCTGACAGGTTTCTGCCTTTCACAGGTTCCGGCTTTCACAGGTTTCACTGTACTGAGTTATAGAAAGAGCAGATTAAACACAGAAGCACAGGGGAAACACAGATGCTCTTTGATAAAGATGGAGTAAGATAATCTACAAGCCCAGGAACTCTAAGGATTGTCAGCTTCTAGAAGCAGAAGTAGACAAAAAAAAAAGGACCTGCCTTTAAAGGTACACTCTGAATTTGAACTTCTAGCCTCCTAAACTGTGAGAAAGTAAATTTCTGTCCTTTAAAGGCACCCGCTTGTGGTATTGCTACCAATTGCCAATCTGACACAAAGGGTCTTTGTCTTTTCCCAAGTAAGAATACACGCAAAAGACAAACTTTATCTTCAGCAGGCTCTATTTTGCTTGAGTCAAGCAAAAGGAGTCAGTGGGGAACTAAACCTGTCCAAAAGACTGACCCGAAAAGGGAAGTAAGGCTAGGGTTTATATGGGTTCAGTGGAGACAATAGAGTAATGAATATTTAGTGGGCTTCTTTCAAGGTGCAGGTACTTCTCAGAATGGCGGTGCATGCTAATAAGGTTGCCCTTGTACCTGGAATCCAAGATGGAACCCGCTGATATTCAATATAGAGTCCTCTTGGCAGTCCTTGGCATCACTTAATTATGGGATATAGCCAGGTTCACTGATCTTCAGCACTACCTCCCTGTCTCGAAGGGGTAAGGAAGGTTAAACACTAGTCACACTTTGTTCTGAGCATGCCTAGCCTGTAAAGGGGGAAGGGACTAGAAAAACACTTAAGAAGGAGATAGTAATTCACAGGTTGTTTCAACCTTATCTTCTGTTGACAGGGTGTGGTTCCTATTTACCTAACTTCTTGAGGTAATGTTTTAACAGCTTATTTGTTCTGCCAGAACAGTTAACCCTATCTGTCTCAGTATTGTTGTTATAGCAGCAGCAGGAAACTATGACAGTGACGGTTATATGCCTGGCCTCATTCTGGGAGCTGGGAATATAGTAGTGGATGAAACAATAATCCCACCTCACGGAGGTTATGTTCTAATATGTGGGAGTTCTTTTTCACTCAATGATTCATTCAGAAAACATTTGTTAATTGTGTATTGTGGGCCCAACACCGTGCGAGATGATTAAGATAAAACCCCTGCCTCATGGGAGATTTAATAAGTAATTAAAATGTTGGGTGGTAATTAGGTATAGAATTATGGAGTTGTAAAGGATTTGAGAAATAACACATTCCAAAATCTTAAAGTTGGAGGCCTTCCTGTAATGCTGTTGATAAAAAAGGTGAAGGGTGGTGATAGGAAAAGCATCCTAGGCAAAGGTAAGGGCATAGAGGTATGAAAGAGGGTGGTGTATTAAATATGCTTAAGGACTTCACTGTGATTAGGTTGTATGGATGGAGAGTGAGAAGTATTGAGAACTGAGGCTAGAAAGAGCCTTGCATTCTTAGCCAAAGAATCTGAACTCTCAGTGAAAGATTTTTAAGGAGGGCCCATTTTCATTTTAGAAAGATAATCCAGTGTTTGGATTGGAGAGGGAAGATCATTGCAGTGAGCAGATCCGTTATTGCAGGAGTCCAGGCAGGAGATAATGAGGATCTGAATTAAGACAGAGATAGTGAGAAGAGGAGGAGAGAATATGTTTGATAGGAGGTAGAGTCTACAACACTTGGTTAGGCATGGAAGTGGGGGTTTAAAATTATCCGCAGACTTTTAGCTTGAGCAGCTAGGTTGATGGTGGTGCCATTAATCAGGAGAGGAAATAAAGGAAAACAAAGAGATAGATGAAGGTAATGAATTATTTGGGGACAGGTTGAATTTTTGGTACCTTTTTTTTTTTTTTTTTTTTGGGACAGCTAAGAAAAGGTGCTGCCAGTTTGTAAACTACAGAAAGGATAGGTATGATGCATTTGAAGAGATCATTAGGAAGACATCAAGAAGAGTATTGGAAATGAAGCAAATTCTATTCTTACTCAGATCCATCTATAATAGAGATTTTTCATAAGTTACAAATTTTTAATTTGATCATTATCAACAACTAACAGCTATCAATGTTTAGTACTCTGTGCTCAATGATGAGTAGCAGATGCTTGCTGTTCTTGCAAAGTTAGCTTTCCCTTTACTCTTTACTCTATTATCGTAAAATCCACCTCCTCCACCCACCAAGTATGCATTCTCTTCATTCTCTTCTCCCTACTTTCTTTTCTTCTTCCAACTCTTTCCCAGGAAAATCTTCTTTTTTAAAATCCCTCTTTTGTTCCGATGGGTTAACTATAAATGAAACAAAGCAAACTTGTTCTAATCACGGCTGATGATTTAAGAGGTGTACTAGTAATATATATATATATATATATAATTTTTTTTTTTTTTACTAGTAATATAAGGGAAAGGAAATCCGTAAGTTTTGTGTTGTTTAAACTAAAAACTTCCTTTCCCTATTGCAATATGTTTTAGTGGGGAAAAAATTGAAAGTACATATTAAAAAAATGATTAAAAATATTTATGTGGAAGTCTTGATAATTGTTGAATCTGGGTATATAGTGGTTTATTGTATTAGTGTTGAATCTGGGTGTATAGTGGTTTATTTTATTGGCATCTCTACTTTGAGTATGCTTGAAATTTTTCATAATAAAAAATGTGAAAGAAATACACATACAATCTTGTCATACAGAAATGGTTTTATATCTTTTCAGACCTAGAGTCATAAGTTTTGAAGGGAAATAGAGGAAAGAACCAATGTTTTCACCCTCCAAGTCGGTGATTCTTAAACTACGTTTGAACAGAAAAAAATCTCTAAAAGTTAAATAATTAGGTATTTCCCAATTTATGGAGAATGGATAAAAATATGTGAAAATGACATGGTGGTATCAGTGTCAGACTTTATCTAACTTCATGAGGGGGAAGAGAGAGAATCAAGGTCAACACCAGCCTAAAGCTGATTGCTATGAGGCGGAGGTCAGACACACCTCCTCTCTTCAACGTTTTTATCAATTTTAGTGTCAGCTGTCCCTCCTCAGACATCCTACTTCTCTATTAGGTTCAATAATTCATTGTAATGGCCACACAGAGCTCACAGATCATACTCAGTTAGGGGGCTTATTAGGGAAGTAACAGGTTACAATTCAGGATCAGAAACACCTCAGTATATAGTTCTTTGATCAGGGCAGCCTTTTCTCGGCTGTGCCCACAAACAGGCCTCTCTCTTGCCCTTTTTCTCTCAGTCCGCGACCTGGCCTCTGCTCTACTTGGGCAAGTGTTACAAAACTCTTTAGCTCCACCAAGAAATGGCACCCAAGAGGAGGCACCTTGCTCCTTTAGTAAGCTTCGGGCCCAAAGGGACTCAGCTTTCTCGCTCCATGGGTCTGTGAACTTAGCTTTGCCAAGTTCCCAAGAGGCACTCCATCCTGCCAGCAAGCCTCCTGCCTGAAGGACCTCAGCTCTCTTGCTCCATGGGTCAGCTCACCTGCTGTAGCTGCCTCGCTTCATGGGCCAGGAAGCCTACTGTGCCGTCTCACACCAGTCTTCTGGTTCTGCTGCTGCCATTTTCCTGCCACGTTTGCCTCCACTTCTCGCTGTTTTGTGTCTTCTCTGGTGTTAAAGCTCTGTCTGTCTTCTGGGTCTAGGAGGTTGTCAGCACAGGGACCCTGGGTCCAAAGGATGCATTCCACTTAGCTTAGCCAGATGGCAGACCTGTCCAATCCCCTCGTTAGGGTTCCATACTTTATATGCATGGTCCCACCTCCACAAGGGTTTCATGCACCTTATTTACATTATTAGCAGCCTGTCCAATCCCCTTGGTGGGCCACAAACACCTTATTTGCAGAGTCCCACCCAGTCATTTTGTGGGAGTCACAAAGACTATGGGCAAGAGGGCCATATTAAGTAATTCACTGCACTGCAAATGTTAATGAATAACATTTTCTCAAATTTAATTCTTAGTACCTACTAGTGAGCACTCACAGATGCCAAAGTAAATGAACAAGTAGCAAAATCAGGAGGTATTTAGTAGAGTTGGACAGGGCAGTGTTTTGTTCTGTTGTACATAGGGTTGCTATGACTCAACGGCACCTAACAACAACAATTCAAAAACCCGTTTGATCATAGTTAGAATTTGACAGCATTTACATATAAGTTTATTTCCAGCTAATAAATATGTTCTCAGATGATCCTCCAAAAAACAGATTGGTTCACAAAGAGCATCATTACTTAAAAGTTCCACTTCTACTTGTGCATGTTTGGGAATGAGTGTGGATAATAATAGAAAAATCGAGGATAGTGATAAGCACAGTATGTGTGTACAGAGTATTATGATAGCATATGGCCCGAAAGAGTATCTGGGAAGGCTTCTGGGAGAATGTGATCTTTGAGCTGAATTCTAAAGGCGTTGCAGCCTGGGGAGCAGCATGTGGAACAGTACTGAGGCAAGAGAGGATGGTGCTCTGGAGTTGCTGCAGAAATTTCAGAGTGGTAGAAGGGAAGGATATTTCTAAGTAGGTTGCTGTTAGTGAATCTGGTTAACTAAACCCAAACAAACCCAGTGCCGTCGAGTTGATTCCGACTCATAGCGACCCTACAGGACAGAGTAGAACTGCCCTATAGAGTTTCCAAGGAGCGCCTGGCGGATTCAAACTGCCAACTCTTTGGTTAGCAGCCGTAGCCCTTAATCACTATGCCACCAGGGTTTCCCTGGTTAACTAGCAGGGGCCATTTAAGGAAAGGTACATAATGGCATACTAAGGAGTTTGGTCTTTATTCTGAAGAAGGAGGAGGGGGCACTGAAAGATCCAGTATAGAAATAACATGATTTGAATTTTAGAAAGTCGTATTACCAGAAATACACAGTGAAACTTGTGAGAGTCAGAACTGGGTTGTTTTTCTGGGTCTCACAAGTTTTGTGCCTTTGAGAGGGTGCAAGCTTAACCACTTTTCTGTTGCTCCTTTTAGTGGAAAATGTTTGAATTTTCTTTCTGCCTTACACAGCTTTCAGCTTTTGCAGGTTTTACTGTAGAAGATAAAGGGGGAAAAAGTCGATAAGGGGACCAGTTAGAAGGCTGTAGCTATAATCCAGGAGGGAAATGATAAGGGCTAACTTATCAGTAAGGTTGGAGAAGGGAGTATAGATTTTGAAAAACATGTAAAAGATAGACTCCAGAGCTGCAGTGGGGGAGGGAGGTGAAGAAAATGGAAGTTTTCTGGTTCAGCTAGAAAGGTGGATAGTGGTGCCGTTAATGAAGTTAGGGAATTTTGGAAAAAGAGCAGTGCAAGGACATAAGATAATATCATTCTGACTATGTTTAACTTGAGGGACATCTAGATGACTGTGTCAAATAAGATCCATATTAGAAATACAGATTTAGTAGTCATAGTCTATAAATGGAGTACATGGTTTCTTAGAGTTTATCAAATAATGAGGTCTATGGTGCATTTCCTGGCATGGGAGACACAGCAGACTTAAGAATACATGAAAATCCCTACCTTCTTGGCACTGTATTCTAGCAGAAGATGAGGGTGGGGGGACACACAATATAAAGTAAGTAAAATGTATAGCATGTTACATAATGGAAGAAGCTCTGTGAAGACAATCTAAGCGGGAAGTGGGATAGGGCATCAGAATCACTTGGAGCCCCTCACCCAGCGTTTCTGATTCAGTAGTTGGGGATGGGGCTGGAGAATTCATCCTTCTAACAAGTTCCCCTGTGATGCTGATGCTGTTGGTCTGGGGACCCCACTTTGCAAATCACTAGCTAAAGGGGTTGATGTTATAATTTTAAAGAATCAGGTCAAAATAGGCCACACTGAGATGGTGACATGTAAACAAAGACTTGAAGGAAGCAAGGGATTGGTCCTGTGACTATCTGGAGGAAGAGCATTTCAGGCAGAGGGGAGTCATGCAAAAGCCCTGAGACTGAAATGTGCCTGTTGTGGTTAAGGAACAGCAAGGAGACCCAGGTGGCCGGGGCAGAGTGAGTGTGGAGAAGAGTAGAAGGTTGAGGCTATGGGGGTCCAGATTATATAGGACTCTGTAGTTCATCCAGAGGACTTTGGGAGTCTTCAGCATGGAGGTGGTATTTATAGCCTTAAGATTGGATGAAATTGCCAAAGGTAGAGGAAAGTAATTGCGGGATTCCAGGTGTAACAGGGTGGAATCATCAACTAAGAAACACTGAGAATTAGGAAGCGTGGATAACTCTTAAGAGACATTTTGAAACAAGGAACAATAGAACTTAGTGACAGTATGAAAGGAAAAACCAAAAAACCCGTTGCTGTGGAGTCGATTCCAACTCATAGCGACCCTATAAACCCATTACTGTTGAATTGATTCCGACTTATAGCCATCCTATAGGACAGAGTAGAACTGCCCCATGAGTTTCCAAGGAGCACCTGGTGGATTCGAACTGCCAACCATTTGGTTAGCAGCTGTAGCACTTAATCACTACGCCACCAGGGTTTCCATATAAAAGGAAGACCAACTAAAAAAAGCCTAAGGTGATACCAGGTTTTATAAGCTAAGAGAGAGGAAGAATGGTTGAAAATGGAAAAAAAATTGGAGGGATAATTAGGATCACCATTTCTTAAAATATTTCACTGGAAAAAATGTAAATATTTACATTAATATTTTTAGCTAACATTAAAAAATTTTTGAATACTGAAATTCTGGCATTCTAAAAGTATTCAAAATTATTATTTTTTTTAAAATAGGAAAATGGACGATGTATTACTAAGCTGGAAAACATGGGGTTTCGAGTGGGACAAGGATTGATAGAAAGGTGAGCAGTATGGATTTGAAAAATTTCTTAAAGGTAGGTTATGAGTAAAGATGATCCATTTCAAAAGATTGCATAAAACTTGAGATGATACTAATTTTAATTCCTGAATTATCAATTGTTCTCTGTTAATTCACAGATTGAAATTTCTTTTTAAGTCAGATGCTATTCTAACTCAGTTTTCTGACTTTTATGTTTTAATAAATGAAGAAAATGTATATATATATATTTTTTTTCAGAAACTTTAGTGTATTGAAACACATATTAAAATCTTGTGTATTTCCTACTTAAGGCCTAGCCGAGTCTGTAACCTGAGTAGGATTTTGTTTAAATATATAGGGATGGAAATGCCTTAGAATATATGTTTATGCATGTGATAATCTTCCAATTTGCAGATTAATTCTCTTTTAGTATTCCTTTCCAATATCTGAATAGTTGAACTCTGATTATATTTTGTATAACAAAACCATGATCATGCTCAGCTCTTTTTTTTGTTGTTGTGCTAGAATGAATTGTACCTAAAATTGTAGTAGCTACAACATTAGACTAATTTTAGGTACCATAATTCTATAACAGAGTGTAATGAAATTTAGTTTGCTTGGTGCTTGTCACTTTATGATTTTTAGTAAATGTTCAGTGCTGTTCTGGCATTTGGAAATTAATGATTTGTCCCTCTAGCTTTCTTTGGAGGAAAAATACTGTATTACTTCTAGTTGATCTTTTTAGGTTTACAAAAGATACTGCAAGGTTCAAGGATGAGTTAGATATCATGAAGTTCATTTGTAAAGATTTTTGGACTACAGTATTCAAGAAACAAATCGACAATCTAAGGACAAATCATCAGGTATTTAGATAAGTTAAAGACTACAGTATAAGTCCTTTTAATTTATCTGTCCTACTTAAGGATTTACTTATTATTTAAAACTTAAAATAATTTCCAGTAAACTTTGGAGTATTTCTCTTATGTTTTTTATTAATCATTAGTTTTTTTTTTCTCTTTAATACAGTGAATAGACGAAGAGACAGTATGATAGCTGTTCCTTTCTGCCAATTAAATAAGTTATTCTAAGTTTTAGAAAGTAGCAAATGTCAGAATGATACAGGTTCTAGACTCTTAAATAATTTTCATAGTTCAAGAAAAAAAATTTTGCTATCATATTATTTTCTATTCTTAAAATATTTTGTTGCTATAAAAATTAACAGACTGCATAGAAAGCTATAAGTTTAAAATGGATTCAGTTTATTTTCTAAAACTGAAATATTTAGGGTTGATTTGGCATTATGATTCAATTAAAAATAAAAATAATTGTCTAGTAGCTATAGTTTTTTTTTAGCTACCAAGGAGTCCCTGGGTGATGCAAATGGTTAAGCGCTTAACTACTAGGCCCAAAGCAGGCCTGTGATCTGCTTCCAAAAGGTTACAGCCGTGAAAACCCTATGGAGCAGTTCTACTCTGCACACATGGGGCCTCCGTGAGTTAGAATCGACTCAATGGCAACTAACAACAAGAAATAACTACCAATATAATTCGTTTTTTTCATGTAACAATACCAGCCTTAGCTTGAAATTATTTGAAATGCTAATGGGAAGAAGTAACTCTGATTATTGACTTTTCGGATATGATTTAATAATATACAACTTCATTTCAGCTGGATATGCATTACTAATTTCTTTGTACTGTTGTTATTATGTGCCCTCAAGTTGCTTCTGACTCATCGTGACCCTATAGGACAGAGTAGAACTGTCCCATAGCATTCCCTAGGCTGTAATCTATACAGGAACAGATCACCAGGTCTTTTCTCCCGAGAAGGAACTGGTGGGTTTGAACTGCAGACCTTTTGGTTAGCAGTCAGTAGCAGCCAAGTGCTTAACTATTGTGCCACCAGGGCTTTTTAGACTGAGATTTTTAATGATAGGGGCAATGCCTTATGCAGCTTTGTATCTTCAGTGTCTAAAAGCACTAAAAAATCTTAGTGTTAAAAATAGTGAACCCACAGTTCTTAAACTTGAACATTGCAGAACTCCTTTATTTAAAAAAACAATCTGACCAATGGAGAGTTTTAATAACTTAAAATAAATTCTTTGTTTTATAAGGATAAGATAACTTTTAAGTACTGCACCCTACATTGACTTTGAGTGTCTTTTTTCTTTTTTTTGGAACAGGGAATCTATGTACTTCAAGACAACAAATTTCGTCTGCTTACTCAGATGTCTGCAGGAAAACAGTATTTAGAACACGCATCTAAGGTATTTAATGGAACGGAAGATTGGGATTTTCTGTTAAGGAGAGTGTAGAACTATAGTGAAAAATACAATACCAATCATAACAATTAATTAAAAATATGTTTTAAAGTTGTTCTTTTTTGTTTGAGAGTTTTTCTATAAAATAGAACATATTTATCATGTTAAAATAACTTCTGCTAAACTGTAGGTAAGTATGCTTGTGGTTACTGATTAAAGAAACACAGCTGAATGCCAACGAAATGTAGATTCATGGTAGATTCTTAAAGATAGGTTAGATGTGTTAGAAGATACTGAAGCTTATAAAACTGATTTTAGTGCTACAAAACTATTCACCACAGGGTTTATATTTAGGATCTCTTGTGCTAGATTAAAAAAAAAATGTTTTAAATATAATTAACATTTGTTTCTAAGAATACATATTGCGTGTTAAGAATATTTGTGTAGAAATTAAAGAATAAGTAGTTAGATTTATTAAAGAAAGCTGACAACTTACAGATCTGTCACATTGATTAGGTTATGTAACCCCTCTGGACCTTAATGTCCTAATTAATAAAATGTGTATAAGATTATTTTGAGGTTTAAATGTCTATAAAGTGCTTAACATGGTGCTTTGCATATAACCCATTGCCATTGAGTCACATAGGAGATACTTATTAAATGGTTATTACAGGTTTTAAGATGTTGATAAACTGAGTCAATGAACTGGACATGATAGTTTCATAATTTACTGTAGTTTCACTGATTCAGGAGGGCTTATTTTCCATATTTTTGGGGTGTCCAAGTTCTAATAATGGGGGGGATTTTTTTTTTAATGGTTAACATATGTTTTTTCATTTCTCTACTAACTTAACCTTATGTTAATGTTTCTAGATCTCACTTAAATTTTTTTGTGGGGGAGGTCTTAGTTTCTTCAGTTGTGAAAAGAGGAAGTTGGACCAGATAAGGGATTTTTAACTATTTTGTTGTTCAGGACATCTTTGAGAATTTGATGAAAGCTGTGGTCCCTCTCTCAGCATAAATATGCACATATATAGTGATTTTGCTTTTCAGAGGGTTCATAGATTCCCTGGTTAAGAAGTCTTGGGATAGATACTCTCTAAGGTCTCTTTCAGTTAGAAATTTCATGACACCAGATCCAGTTACTTAACAGTACTCATTTATGTATATATTAAATATAAAATAGCAATAATATGTTATGTCATTTGTAGGTATATTGTTTATTGTTGAACATCACATAATACAAAAATGTGGATAATCAAAAGTCCCTGACTTATTTATGTTTCAATCTCTATTTTTGTGCTGGCTCTGTCTGCTGTAACTAAGTCCCATTCCCCCTTTATTTCTGTATGACAGGGTTTCTCAACTTCAATACTATTGGTATGTTGAACTAGGTAATTCTTCATTGTGGGGGACTGTCCTGGGCATTATAGGATGTTTAGCATCATCTCTGACTTCTACCCACTAGATACCAGTAGCACTTTCCAACTGGCTGAGCTTAAGTCATATGCCCACGCTGTAGCTGCCAAGGAGTTGGGAAGGAAAATATTTGCCCTCCATTATGGCCAAGCATGGCTTCCATAGTGAGAAGTGGGGTTTCCCTTTCCACTTATCCAGAGATACCCCTAAAATAGGAAAGATGTTTGGATATTGGATTATCAGAAGAAATGTCCCGCCAAAAATCTTCTAACAATCAGATTTTTCAGTAATTTGAACAGTTGTTTTTCCACAACACTTAATTTAAATAGTCAGCAATGATTTATTGATAGCGTGGCTTACCTAAATGTCCTATTTATCATTAGCATTACTATTTTAGTAAATACTTAATTTTTTACAACATTTTTTTCCTTTTTAGTATTTAGCATTTACATGTGGCTTAATCAGAGGTGGCTTATCAAATCTGGGAATAAAAAGTATTGTAACAGCAGAAGTGTCTTCAATGCCTGCGTGTAAGTTGAAATTCAAATTACTCGTAAATGTTTTTAATGAATTTTTTCAGCCTTTTTGTTTGTTTTTAGTTAGAGGACGTTTAAAATGCTAACAGCATTTCATTTTACCTTTTTTCTGTTTAACATTTCATGTAGTAATATGTAGCATACTTATATTCATAGTCAATGATTTTTTTTTTAAATTGTGTTCAGGGGGAGGTTTACAGAGCAAGTTAGTTTCTCATTAAAAAATTAATACACACATTGTTTTGTGACATTGGTTGCCAACCCCACAACATGTCAACACTCTTCCCTTCTCGACTTTGGGTTCCCATTTCCATTTGTCAAGCTTTCCTGTGTCCCCTCTTGCATTCTCACCCTTGCCCCTGGGCTGGTCATATTCAATGATTTTTTAATTCAAAATAGTCAATGATTTAGAAAATCTGCTAAACAAATACAAATTTATAAGATCACTTGAACACTCAAGAGATGATTCTTAACTTTTAAAGGAAAATTTTCTGCAGCATTCTAAGCACAAATTTCCCTGTAGCACTGAAAACGTGCTTATAATATTTAAACAGCTTTCTAGAATATATCCATTACATCAGGCTAGATGAAGCCAATTCTTAATCTTTTATCACTGAACTTCTTCCCAAAAATGTTCTCACTGGAGCTACAAAGAAAAAAACTGACTTGGGATTCAATGTATCACCTTTCCATTCATAGTGATAATCAGCAGGGAAATACTCAAAAGGTAGGAATCACAGAGAAACAAAGGCATCTACCCACAAACCAGATAATCATCCCATAAAAACGGAATTTATTGAATATCGTGAAGGGTGTAAAAAGTTGTTTGACACAGCAAGTTTATTGACTGAAAAAAAAAAAAAAAAAAACCATTGCTGTCAAGCTGATTCTGACTCATAGCAACCCACCGGGCAGAGTGGAACTCCCCCATAGAGTTTCCAAGGAGCGCCTGGTGGATTCGAACTGCCAGCCTTTTGGTTAGCAGCCGTAGCTCTTAACCACTACGCCACCAGGGTTTCCTATTGGTTGAAAGTACTTCGTAAATAGAACAGAAAGTTGATCTTTAGACTTGTTTCCTTTGTAAGTAAAGTAAAAAAAAAATGATTTTTCCTGTTTTCTTTTTTAGGCAAATTTCAGGTGATGATACAGAAGCTGTAGGATATACTGAATTCAACACTTCAACAGTGTAAAGAGATAAATTATTCATGTATAAAGTATTCCAAGTAGCAATGATGTAATTATATTGTTGGAAGTTTGTATTAATGTAAGGTATTTGCTAACTTATATGATGAAGGATGCATTCTTAACTGTTAAGAGTAGGTTATATTTTATTAATTTAGCACAGACCAAGTTAAAACAGATACAGGGTCATCCCACCATAATGTAGTTTACTGATGTGACTCGCAATGAAAACTCAATTTCAAAATAACCAAACACTAGCACACAGGACCCTTAGACATTTTTATTTGCTTATAGTAATTTGTATTTAACCACAGATAGAGAAGCCAAATGAGTGCTGAATTAGCATAAAGAAAAGCATGCACCAATCCAGATAATTTGTGTAAGAATTAACAAGCAATAGAGTATTAATTTGTTTTAGATATTAAAAAAGCAAACAGTATAAATACAGTAAGTTAAATTTTTAATATATTGCTTATAATTTATTTCTAGTAAAAGTTTTATACTTGTATTAGAATGTCGTGTATGTATTATGTATCTGATACATAATATATAGCTAACTGCCTAAATTGCTTAAAACTTAATTTCCCTTTAATAAAATCCAATCCTTTAGAATTCCATTAATGTAATCAAAGTGAAATATAATTAGTTTAAAGGTGTGTTGGGAAGGAATTTTTATACTTCTCACTTTCTCATTATAGCTATGACTTTCAACTTTTCCTCATGCATGAAAATGCTGAGGTTTCTTCCATCTTTATCTTTATTCCCTTATTCACTCTTCCTCAAGGAAGGATGGGTGAATAATTGAATCATTCAAACTATCATCCCCTGAAGTCTTTTTAAAACCAAACAGTAGCTTAACTAGAAAAAAAGTCTGCCTTCAGCATTGTGCTCTTTCAAGAACTATCTATATGGGAACAAAGTGACAGCAATAACTCAAAAGATTAGATAGGAATCTTAGGGGGCAGTAAGTTTATGTTAATGAGGGAGGAATAACTCAGAAAAGGAAAATGAGAAGTGTTGCACAACTTGAAGAATATAAGCAGTGTAACTAAATTGTACATGTAGAACCTGTTGAATTGGTGGGTGTTTTGCTGTATATATTCTCAAAAATAAGATAAAGAAAAATTTTGGAAAAAAAAGGTATTTAATGTTTAAAAAAAAAAAGTAACATTCACTGAGCCATATCTTCCTGGGGGTCAGTGCTTACGTGGTATCTTGCCTCTTCCATTCCTAGGACCTATCTATGCTACTTTTGTGGTGAGAAGGCCAGGTTTTTTTTCTTGTTCTAAGGAGCATGTTCCTCTTGGATGTTATTTATTTTATGGGCTTGTCTGTTGTTTGGCTGAAAGATGATCTCCAGGAACAACTTCAGTTCCAGGTCAGAAGGGTGTCTTAGGGCCATAGTCTCAGGGGTTTCTTCATTCTCTGTCAGACCATTAAGTCTGGACTTTTTTGTGAATTTGATCTTTTGTTCTACATTTTTCGCCCACTCGGCCCAGGACCCTTTACCGAAATCCCTGTCAGAGTGGTTAGTAGGGATAGCCAGGCACCATCTAGTTCTTCCGGTCATGGGGTGGTATAGACTGTGGTTCGTGTGGTCCATTAGTCCTTTGGACTGATTGCTCCCTTGAGTCTTTGATTTTTTTCACTCTCCTTTGCTCTGGACTGGAAGAGACCAATAGTTGTGTCTTAGATAATCACTTGCAAGCTTTTAAGACCCTAGATGTTACTCACCAAAGTAGAATGCATAACATTGTCTTTAAGAACTATGTTGTGCCAATTGACGTAGATGTCCCCCGTCTATGATACTTTGCCTTCGAGCTTGTGAACTTCATTCTGCAAAGTATTTTGTATGTCTAAGAGGTTTCCCTGACTGCCACTTGTGTGCTGTATTATCTATATTAATATATGAGGAGCACCTACAGTCATGTGTTAGAAATTTCCACCACCAAACCTGTATCTGCCAGTGGGTATGCTCTCTTACATCCTCCCTCACCTCTTGGCATATCTATGTATCCATTCATAAATTATTGTTTGTTAACACTATTGTCGCAGGATTGTCTATGCTACAGTAGTAGTTACCATTACCAAAACCAAACCTATTATTGGGGTAGATTCTGACTCTTAGCAACCCTATAGGACAGAGTAGAACTGCCCTGTAGGGTTTTCAAAGAGCAGTGGTGGATTCAAACTGCCGACCTTAACCACTGCGCCACCAGGGCTCCATAGTTGTCCTTTATTCCTGCATTCCTCTCATTGTCCTTTCTTGCCTTGGTCACGTTGTGCTGACTTCTCCCATGTTATGTATTGCCTTTCCCTTCACTAATATTAAATCATGTGTACTATATATTTGGTAATTTTCCCTCCCTCCCTCTGCCATTCCTGGTAACCATCAAATAATTTTTTTTCCCCTGTGTGTAAACTTTTTGTTGTTACTTTGTAATAGCAGCCTTATACAATATTTGTCCTTTTGCAAGTGACTTATTTCACTCAGCATAATTTCCTCTGTTATTTATCCATGTTGTGAGATGTTTTGCAGATTTGTAATTCTTCATTGTCACATAGTATTCCATTGTGTATGTACCACAGTTTGTTAATCCATTTGTCTGTTGATGGGCACTTAGGGCCATCTTTTTGCTATTGTGAATAATGCTGCAGTAAACATGGGTATAATGTTTCTATTCATGTCATGGTTCTTATTTCTTTAGGTTATATACCTAGGAGTTGGATTGCTGGATCACATGGTATTTCTATTTCTAGCTTTTTGAGGAAGCGCCATACCATTTTCCATAGTGACTGTACCATTTTACCTTCCCACTGGCAGTGTGTAAGTTTCAGTTCCCCCACAACCTTGCCAACATTTGTTATTTTGATTAATGCCAGTAATGTGGGGGATGAGAGGGTATCTCATTGTAGTTTTAATTTGCATCTCTCTAATTGTTGATGATTTGCAAGCATTTCTTCATGTTAGCAGCTCAAGTGTCTTCATATCCTGTGCCCATTTTTTATTTTTCCTGTGTAATCTTTTTTTTTAATTGTTATTTAGGTGAAAATTTACATAGTAAATTAGTCTCTCATTAAATGGTTAATACTCAAATTGTTTTGAGACATTGGTTGCCAACCCCGCAATGTGGCAACACTCTCCCCCTTCTCCACCCCTGGTTCCGTTTCCATTTGTACAGTTTTCCTGTCCCTTCCTGCCTTCTTGTCTTTGCTTTTGGGCTGCTGTGCCCATTTTTCACGTATACATGATTAAACTCTGAAGCATGTCCCTTATTTTTGGCCCTATAGACCTGTCTAATCTTTGGCTGAAGGGTGAACCTCAGGATTGACTTCAGTACTGAGTTTTTTAAAAGAGTGTCCAGGGGCCATGGTCTTGGGGTTTCTCCAGTCTGTCAGATGAGCAAGGCTGGTCTTTGTATGAACTTGAATTTTGTTCTACATTTTTTCTTCCGCTTTGTCCAGGACTCTCTATTATGATCTCTGCTAGAGCAGTTGGTGGTGGTAACCGGCACCATCTAGTCGTTCTGGGCTGCTTTGCCCATTTAATTGGATTGTTTTTTTTTGAGATGTTGAAGTTTTCTATAAATTTTATAGACCCTTATTGGATATGTTGTAGCCAAAGAAACTTGCCCAATCTGTAGGTTCTCTTTTTACTCTTTTGGAGAAGTCTTTTGTTGTGCGTAAGTTTAATTTTTAGGAGGTCCCATTTATCTAGTTCATCTTCTGCTGTGTGTGCATTTTCAATTATGTTTGTTATTCTGTTTTGCCATATATTAGGGCCCCTAGTGTTGTCCCTATTTTTTTCTCTGTAATCTTTATAGTTTTAGGCTTTATAATTAGGTCTTCGATCAATTTTGAGTTAGTTTGTGTGCGATGTGTTATGGATTGTATCATTTTTCTATATATCCAGTTTTGCCAGCACTATTTATTGAAGAGACTGTCTCTTCCCCATTCAGTAAGCTTTGGTTCTTTGTCAAAGATCAGCTGTGTGTAGGTGGATGGATTTACATCTGGGTTCTCAATTCTGTTTCATTGGTCTGTGTATCTGTTGTACCAGTACCAGGCAGTTCTGAGTACCATGGTTGTATAGTAGGCTCTGAAATCAGGTGGCGTGAGGCCTCCTGTTTTGTTCTTCTTTTTTAATAATGTTAGTGATTAAAGTTAGTGATTAGTTTTTCTATCTTGTTAAAGAATGTTGTTGGGATTTAGATCAGGATTGCATTATATCTGTATATCCCTTTGGGTGATACTGACATTTTCACAGTGTTAAACTACTTCCATAATTTTGAAGTTAGAGCTATCTGCAACTACAATTTAGTATGAAAACATTCGTGACTTCTACTTGTTCTAACAAAGTAACAGTTTATCGGCTATATCCATAATTGAAGGAAATACTAAGTAACAGCTGAGGCAATACTTTTCCCATTCCAGTTTATGGATGCCAGGTTAAAAACTCTTATAGGGATAATCATAGTATTCGTGTAAAATTTCAGATAATCCATGTAAAATAGCACAGTGTCTTCGTATGTATAAATGTAAATAAAGAATAAAAATATCACACAGAATATTCTGGTTCGTAACCCCTTGGCAATTAGAAAGCAGTTTAAATTTCAGTGTACTTTTGCATGACTTTAATTATAGTTATCAAGGGCCCTAAATGAAGACACAGAAAACTTGTTTTAAAGAGCAGATATGTTTCAAGAGTAGAAAATCATTGTGTGAACAACATACAATAAAGACAGCACTGACCATGCTGATGTGGCCCAATCACTCCAGTGTCTAGCAGTCCATCCTCATGCAGAGGATACAGGTCTGGAGTTGGCTTGTCAGAACCCAGTATCATGCAGTAAATAGGAGAATCAATATTCTAGAGCCAAGGTTGCTTGTTGAATTATTTCTGACTCCCACCACAATATAGTTAAGATGGGAGTTGGCCTCAGGCCTGGGTGAACATCAAACTGGTTGAATAAACTGAGATTGGCACAAATTTTGGGGTAATCAGAGTTAATGAAGAAACTAGGTAGAACCTACTAAACTTTTTCAAGTACTCTGAAAAATGAAGTCTGTGACCAAATATATTTTGAAATGTATTTGAGCCTCTTCTGAAGGTTCTTAATGTGTATCAGTGGCATGTTGCAGGTTTGGAAAAATCAAACAGTAATAGCTTAATTTTATTTAACCTAGGATTTGATCAGAGTACCATTTGCTCAAGAAACACCAGCAGCTCACATAAACCAGTATTCTAGGGCACATATTTTGGGAAATATTATATATATATATATATACATATATATTAAAAAAAAAAATCCCGAAACCTGTTGCCGTCGAGTTGATTCTGACTCATAGCTACCCTACAGGACAGAGTAGAACTGCCCCCATAGGGTTTCCAAGGAGCGACTGGTGGACTTGAACTGCCAGCCTTTTGGTTAGCAGCCATAACTATTGCACCACCAGGGCTCCAATCTAAGTACAGACACAGGTTAACTTGATCTTTACCAATAATTTCAAAAAGATTTTTCTGCCTTTCTAAAACATTTTTCTATCTACGATTATAGTTTCTACCATCCAATAATTTTAAAACTGATTAAACTGATAGAACCAAAATCTTAATCAGTTTTAATCTAATTCAGTCTCTAGTCTGTTTATTCTGCCGAGACAGATAAAATAATCCATTTTTTAAAAGTAACAAAATTTTAATAATTTGATATAAGTATAATGTCCTCCTGATCATAGGAAGTAGTAAATACAGAACAATCTAATTTACTTGGTCAGTGCTTCCACAGGTCTGACTGATTAAACTACCATTTTATAGCTATTCTAATAACTACCTTTAAATTCTATATTTAAAATGTATAATTTCTCAACAATTCTGAGGCTTTCTACCTGTGTAAAGAGTTAGGGGACTTCTTTCCTTCTGATTCTCTGATTAATATCAGAAGATACTTTTAATTGTGAAAGCCTGGATAAACTCTAAGGCTATACTGATAGTCTGCATAATTTATTACACCAGTGGTTTAAAATGTCTTTTACCTCTATTTGTTTCTGTAGTCCTGAAACGTATCTTTAATATCAGGTTGAGTCATTATAAAAATGGGTTTTCAGTTAACTATTAGAGAACATCCAGCTTGCTAGTAAATAGAGGTGTCCTCTCGAATTTTATTCTCCTGTGTGAGTAGTGTGCGAAAGTACACGTGTCGCGTACCGTCCTTTCTGGCAGTGTGCGACCACGTACATGTTTTGGGCTGGGGCACCCAAGTGTCTGAGTGCCAGGACGCCAGGCCTCCATCTTGAGGTCAGAGCTCCACTTCTGCCCAGCTGCTGCACATGGCCTAAGCCACCTACTTTGCAACAGTGGAAGCCCAGGCCCAAACTCCCAATCCCAATCCCCTTGGCTCCCATGACTTGGTGGGACTCACTACTCATAGGGAACTGATGGAAATGTTTGTGCCCGGGACACCCCAGCCCTGGCTCAAGCACCCTCAGCCCCCTTGGCCCGTACTGTCCCCTCTCCAGGCAGGTTCTCACAGGTGAGCTGACCTTCCCTGCAGCT
This sequence comes from Elephas maximus indicus, assembly GCF_024166365.1. Lineage (NCBI taxonomy): Eukaryota > Metazoa > Chordata > Mammalia > Proboscidea > Elephantidae > Elephas > Elephas maximus. The sequence goes on along the minus strand of NC_064828.1, from coordinate 51,471,990 downwards.
GGCTTAGCAGAGAAGGCGGCAACAGCTGGGTGGGAGGGACCTGGCCAATGGCTCATCTGAGGCTGGTGCACCTGGGAGCTCTGTGCCCCACAAAGACAACGTCCAAGTACCATAGCATCCTGTTTCACAGAACATACTATGTACATTAAGCAACACATATCTGTATATGCTCAGCCACTAATAATGAAAAAATGTAAATTTAAACAATTGACATTTTACCTTTTTGAAATCATCCCCTTCCCCCCCAAATATGTGAACGTCACTTATCAGCGGAAAATGCGAGGCTGTAACACAGCCAGTTGTGGTGTGGATTGGTAATCTAAGCCCTTCGTGGTAGACACCGCTGGCTGCCTGTCCAATATCCACTCTCCTTCTTTTCTAACGGAACCCGATTTTTATCAGGAGTGGCAGTGTGCCCAGCAAAAAATTTTCTCAGCTTTCCTTATAATTAGGGCTGCCCCATGGTCATAACTCTGGCAAATGAGATAAATGAATTGCGGGTTTCTTGTAAAGCTTTGCTCCCCTGATACAGGCAACAAGGAATGGCACCTTTTTTTCTCCCTGCAATGTAGAGATGTGAAGCAAGAGATAAAGCAACCATATCATGGCCAGGAAGATGACAGCCGTACACTAAGGATGATGAAAGAGAAATCTGGATACAGCCTGAGATATTTAAGACATTGTGGAGCTGCTGCATTATTATATGAGAAACATAATAAATCTGATTACTTCAACTTCAGTTTAGTCAGGTTTTTAAACTCAATTCCAAGTGACAGACTTATAATTTTTAATCCTACTTTTGGGAACTTCTGACCAAAGTCTGAAAAAGAAAAAAGTTATTGTGCCTGAGGCTATTCATGGCAGGATTTTCTATATTAGATTAATACTGAAAACAAATTAGATATTCCACACTGATGGAATGTTTAAGTACAATACAAAACAACTTGGACTAGTAGGCTACCATTTAATAATGAGCATTATGAAGGTGTAGCAACAGAAAAGTTTCACATATAAAATTACATCAGCTCCAATAACAGATTGTGGCAAAACAACTGGTTGTCCGATCCTGGGTTATTCACAATAACCCTTTTCTTTTTCACCTCACTCTCAAGAGGCTGGAAAGGCTTACAACTTCATTCCCCATGTTTGTTGGAGCTAGAGTTGATCATGGTATAAACCTGGGGCTAATGGATGAACATAAAAGCCTGCTGTGGATTTTGGGGAAAGGTATTGCTTTTATGAAGAAAAGGTCTGATGTGGAAGGCTCTGCCTCCTTTATCCCTTTTCCTGTCTTGAATATAGACATGATGCCTTGAACTGCAGCAGCCATCTTGTTACTATGAGGGAAAGGCAAAAAGAATCTCAGAGAATTTGGTATTACTGAGTCACTGAACCAATGCAAGTGTCAAGTTCCTCTAGGCTTCTTGTTATGTGAGAAAAATAAACCCTTATTTGAACAATCATTGCTATTTGGAATCCTGTTACTTAAAGCAGAAAACATTCTTACTTGATACAAAAATAAATTGTAAGAAATAGGAACAAAAGATTCAACAACTAGAAAAATCAAAACAGTTGATCTATAATGGTACTAATATCTAAAATGATTTAAGGAAAAATCTTGTTTGTGCAATAAAGAATTTAAAAATAAAAATATTACGTTTAAAGGAAAAAAGCTTAACTAATTTTGTTGATTTTAGACTATGAACACATTTGCCATTTAGACTAGATTATTTTCATTCTAATACTGAGGACAGTTATCAATTAATTGTCTTTTGTCAAGAGTCAAGAAAATTTTAAGTAATCCAAACACATTTTCAATAAAATTTTATACGTACGTAAATAAATAATGAAAGCACCAAGGACCTACTGTAAAATTTCACGACACAGTTTCTATACAAGCTGCTTCAGCAATAAATGGCACTCAATTTGTTTCAAAAGCAGGTGACTGCAGTAACTGTTCAAACTGGTAATCACAAACTGGGTGAGATTTTGCATAGGTATTTCACACATTCAAAACAGTAAAAACCATCTTCTGAATATCGACTTGAGCTGTAGAGGTTAAGGACTCTTCACATAGTGTTGAAGATGTGATGCAATCTGCACTTGAATTGGCATTGCACTTCTGGAGACTGAGGCTGCCTTTACAAGAAATATCTTCTATCTCAGAGATCAGCTACATCAAGATGGCTCGTCTGCTAAATCACGTTGGTCAAAATACCTATTAAAAACAAAGGTATTAATTGTAGCACTACTACCATCGACAGATGAGGTAGGTTTTTGTTCTGCCATTGCTAGCTTTGTGATTGTAGGAGTTACTTAATCTCTCTGTATCATGGTTTCCTCATTTATAAACTAGTAACATCTACCTTGTGAGGATTCAGATGAGTTCCTACTAAAAAGCACTAAGAAAAGCATCTGGCACAAACTATAAATGTTAACCATCAGCTGAATCATTATTGTAGTAGGTGAAGAGACTAGATGTTGAATAAGTATAAATAAACTATGTGTATTCTGAAAAAGTGTACTGTGTGGCAGAAGCAGGGAGAGGACCAGGACTATTTATCTCCCCAATATTTAAATATATCAAAGCTGTAGAAAGGTATGGAATAAAAACAATGATCAATGGAACAAAATATCAAGTTCAGAAAGTACTTCCTGGAGGGCCAACTGTCAGTTAAATGTCTGTTTTAAAAGTATACACCATTTGACTTATTTCTAGGAATTTACCCTTAGAAATAAACAGTTACATGCATAAGGATCTTTACTGCAGGATTATTTGCAGCGGTAAATGGGAAACAATAGGGGATTGATTAAATTATACATACAAAATTATATTAAGCATCATTTTCCTCAACTACAAGATGGAAACAATAGTACCTACCACCATTGATAACACTATTATAAAGCAAGAAGCCAAGAGTAACTTAACTATACCTGCTAACCAAGCAGATTAATAAATTCAAAGCAGGAACTCTCTCATCATCTTTGTTGTCCTAAAAAAAGAAAAAAAAAAAAAAAATTGTAGTTTTCCCCCCTAGTATTTCTGAAAAACATTTCCTTTTAAGATATAAAGTATGAAGATTTTATTTAGATGATAGTAATCATCCCATGGAAATAGGGACCCTCAAAAAGGAAAAAACTGTAGAGTTAATAGCCTCTTGAGAAGCTTTTAAGATTTTCCCTTAAAGATTCTTAACAGAGAAAAGGAGAGTTGATGGCTCTAAGAGAATAACTTGGGAAAGACATTTCCTGGTTCCTAGCAACCAAATGTTCTGCCTGAACAATAATGAAAAAAATTACACGAAAGGTATTTTAAGAGAATTTTAGAATTGAGAAGGAGCTAAATTCTGGCTTCTAGCCATAAGGCATACATACTAGAAAATACTCCAGAACACAGCTCTCAATTTTGACGCAGATACGTTCTGAACTATAAGTTTTACAAAGTTCACTTTAAATATTTTCCAAAATGACAAGCCTAGGACACATGGAAGGTAGTCTTACCGGATATAAAATGTATACATTTCAAGGAATAGTCACAATTACCTATTGAATAATGTTAGATAAAACCAGAACCAAACCCACTGCCATTGTGTCAATTCCAACTCATAATGATCCTTTAGCAAAGAGGAGAACTGCCCCATAGGGTTTCCATGGAGCTGTGGTGGATTCGAATTGCCAACCTGCTGGTTAGCAACCTAAGCTCTTAACCACTGAGCCCACAAGGGTTCCAATGTTAGATACCCTACCTTCTTATTGGCATCAAGTCAATTCCAACTCATAGCGACCCTAAAGGACAGAGTAGAACTGCTCCATGCAGTTTCCAAGGGAGCGCCTGGTAGATTTGAACTGCCAACCTTTTGGTTAGCGGCCGTTGCTCTTGACCACTACGCCACCAGTGTTTCCAATGTGAGATAGTCATATTATTTCAAACTTGGGATGCACTTCTATGTTGTTAGTGCATTCAATTCTATTTGCTAAGCACTACAGGGAACAAAGCTGAGTAAAACATATAACCTGCCAATAGCACAGAAGATAAAATATCTACAATGAGCTTTAAAGAAAGGGAAAATGTGTTAAATGCCATATAAAGAATAGAAAGTATACTTGGAAAACGGAAGAGATTATTTCTAGTTAGGATTCAGAGAAGAATCATAGCAAGTGGTAGAATATCAGCCAGACTGTGAAAAGTAAATGGTATTTAGATACAGACTGGAAGAGAGTAAAAAGACACTTCTGCAGAAAGAATAAAGTTCAGGAGCAAAGCATTAGAATATTTAGGCAACAGCAAGTATATTTTGCTTGGACTATAGGCCATATGAAAGCTGGCTGGGGCCCTATCATGGAAATTTAATGGAAACATTTTAGAGTAGTCCATGGAAAACAACTATACATTTTGGGGAAGGAAGAATGAAGGAAAGAAAGTCAAAACTGGGATTAATCTGGCAATAGATTATATTATAATGCTGCAAAGATATATTAGAGTCTGAGAATTTCAAAGCAATCATTATGCCAAAGAGCATTAGTTGACTGCTCTAGCTTCTTGTCTTCCTTTATTATTTAGTAACAGAAGTTTATTTTTAGCTAGGCACATCGCCACCCTAGCTAAAAGTAAACATTTCCTATACCCTTTAGGCCATGTGACTAAATTCTGGCCAGTGAGCTATCTAGGCAGATGTGCTCTTGGAGCCTCTGGGAAGGCTATTTAAAGGGTATGGCCTCCTTTTCTTTACAGACACTTACAATGAGACAATGGCTGAAGCTCCAGCAGCCATCTTGCTTCATGAGGTGAGTTTGAAACCACAGGTAGTAGAACTCAAAGGCCTAGGTCACTGCCATCTTAGATCTACCTACTTTCAAACTTCCTTTATCTGAGAAAAACACTTTGATCTTTTTATTAATTTAAGCTACAGTTATTTTGGGCTTTTCTGTTACGTGGCCAAATCTAACCCAAAATAATAAAATATTTCACGTTTTCCTATTTCATTGGAATCCTTTTTTACCACCATATATATCACTGGCTCCTTTAAATTTGAAATAGAAAGTTACAACTTACCACTAAGAGCCTCACTTCTGAGCACCTTCTTGCAAGCTGCCGAATCAGTGAATGAGCCTCAGGTAATAAGGGTTTTTCAAGACAAGCCAACAAAGCATAAAGCCATCTTCCCTAAATAGAATTTTAAAAAAGTAGTCAGTAGGCAAATACTGAACCATAAGTTTAACTTATTTTTTAAGAATGTTTAATGCTGTTCGTGGTTATTTGCTATGAATAAATGCATAGGCTATTTAACTGTATTATGTTTGGATATAGATAATAAAGGGTCACCTGTAAAGCCAGGTGCTATCTCTGTGACTATACAGGACACTGGATACTTCAAAATATTTCCTAACACTCAGTGTTTATTTCAGAGATGCTTACTACAACTCCTAATTCATAGGTAGAAAACATTAAGATGTTTATAAATCCTTGCAAAAATTGTTTTCTCTTTGTCCTCCAGAGCCTGATATGCAGATCATTTTATGACTTTATCCTCTGTGTCCCTACAAAGGGACTATACTCTAGATGAAATAATGTTTTGAAGGCCCATGGCAGAATGAATTTATCCACTCTATTTCTTGAATAGATTTTTCTTTTAAATTACAAAATACATACTCTATGCAGAAAAACTGTCAATACAAAAACCACAAAGAAAAAAGAAACCTGTAATTCTACCATCCAGATAAAATTTCTGCTAGCATCTTAAAATGTTCATGTTTTTCTATGCGTATGTATCATTTTTTCCATAAAGTTTCACCACTGTAATACCATTTCGTAGCCATCTTTTTTCACATACAATACATATAATGAACATTTTCTCATGTTGTTAAATGGATAGTCAACAAAGAAATTTTATTAAATATTGTCTACACTGCACTTACACAATACTTACCCTACTTTCCTGTCATGGCTAGTTTATTTTTCCTCCTAAACTCTGTGAGAGTATAATGATAGCTATTATACCCTCAAAACCTAGACCTGGAACATGATAGAACTTAATTAAAAATATTTCTGGAATGAATGCATAAACATGATTTTTAAATGACAGAATGTCCCACTGTGGATACACCAGAATTTACTTAACAATGTCATATTACTGAACACTTAGCATGGCACTATCAGACATGAAGAACTGATAGGAAATTTTCACTTCCATATCTTGATTTCAATGAACCAAAAGCCTTAGAATATGAATAAAGTTATCAATTGAAGGTGTAGCTAACATACCAATGCATAAGGAAAATACTGTTCCATTAATATTGAAAAAAACATAAATGATATTAACTTTGAAGTACTACAATCAATTTGAAAAATCATCACAAATCGTAAGTAATGTCAGACTGAACCACATGGAATTGCTGATATCCATTTTTTAACCTACAAAATGACAATTTCATATGGTTCAACTTACAGTGGGTTATACCAAGAAAACCAAACCAAACCCAGTGCTGTCGAGTCGGTTCCCACTCATAGCGACCCTATAGGACAGAGTAGAGCTGCCCCATAGAGTTTCCAAGGAGCACCTGGTGGATCTGAACTGCTGACCCTTTGGTTAGCAGCCGTAGCACTTAACCACTATGCCACCAGGGTTATAGAGAAGATAAATTTAAGTATGCTGCTGGCATTATAAACTGATTCATTTCTTCTGGAAAACAATATGACAAAATGTAATAAAAGCTTATAAAGCCTTGATCCAATAATTCTAATCTAGAAATATTTCTACCTTCTGGCTATTGTGAATACTGCTGCAATGAACATTGTGTACATGTGTCCATATAAATATACCTGTCTTGGGTATACCTATCTTGTGAATACACAAAGCTACCTAAGAGGGGAACTGCTGAGTCATATGCAAGTTCTGTGTTTAACTTTTTGAAATCTAGGAATATTCTGAGAAATTAATCAGAAGAAATGAGAATAAATGTATATAATTTAGTCACATAGCAAAATACGAAAAAGAATCCAAATGGTCAATAAAGAATTAAAATAAACTAAGATACATTAAGACAATAGAAATAATATGAATTACATTATCATTCAGAAATACATATATGAAATGTGAACTAAACAGAATGTATGCATTGATTACAACTTTGTAAAAGACATGTATAACCACTGATGGAATCAGAAACAGTGGTTTAAAACATGTTTCCTCTAGAAAGAGTACATAGTATAGAGATTCAAAAGAATGAAAATAGAAAAATCTAGTGATAAATGGACATGGTCATTATACTTATGGAAGACCTGGCTGAACAGTAGGCTGGGAAACTACTGCACTGTACTGCAATGCTGGTTTATCTGTCTCTCCCAGGAAACTGTAAGCTTCTAGAAGGAAAAGACTATCTTTGTTTTATGAGCACAGTGGATAAAACATAGAAGGTATTTGATAAACGTTAAATAAATGCACAGTATTCAAGAATCTTGACAGGGAGCTTCACAGATTGAGACACACGTTTTTGCAAATACCCTCAAATTTTTTGTTTCAAAAAATAAAATCTATCTCAAAAGATGATAACATTTCTTATTAACAAATTAGGGGGGAATTAGGCAGGTAATTCACTTATATAATACCCATTAAATTTACCCAATTTTGAAGCTGAGAAACAAGCTGTAAATGTAAAGCACTATAATAGAGGGGCAGTGTAGCATAGTTGTTCAAGTGTACACATAGTAGAGCCAGACTGTCTGGGCTTGAGTCTCATTAGTAGCTATGTGACCTTCAGCAAGTGACTTAACCCCTCAGTATTTCAGTTTCTTTATCTTTAAAATGGAGATAATAACATTCGCTGGTTGTTGAAGGATTCAGTAAGCTATTACATACAAAGTCCTTAGAGCAATGACTGACATGTTGTTGATAGGTGCCATCAGTCCTTATGTGGAATGGATTTCAAGGCCATTTTTGAAAATGCATTTCGAACTTGCTTTATGCCAGTGCTACTTAAAGTGGGGGGTTTGCAGACTGGATGTTAGTCTGTGACCTGCTTGTTACTGAACTAAGATGAGATAAAGAGCATGTATCAGGATATGAATCAACTCTTTAGTTCAGCTGACATTTTTTTTTCCCCCAAAGCAAGGCTTTCTCAATGTAGGAAGTAGTACATTCATTTATACTGATGTAAGCTCCTTTCTTCACAGCAAATAAACAGTTATAAATTAAGAGACAGACATCTTACATATAAGTATATATAATTTTGCCTGCATTATGAAAATAAAAAGATGCAATACTACCAGTTCTGGAGTAAAGTCTCTTTCTCCAAACCAATTACTCAGGTATTCCAAGACACTAGTTACTGTTGCCTAAAAAAGGGGGGGAGAAGGGAGAATTATATTAGTAATAAAACACCAACAAGTTCAACATGAACTTCATTAAGTTTAGTTAGAAAGCAATCTGATGTTTAAAACAGCCTCGTTCTGTAGACATCCAGAGAAAACTGTGACTCCAGCTAGTAATATGATTTGATGGGTGACCCAACAAGAAGCTTTTTAGATAGTCTTATACACTCTCAAGTATCAACAAATGTCTTAGTTTAAATACAAGGATTTAGTCTGTTAAGGATAAACCACTTACTTGAAAAATTCCATGTGCTCTTAAGAAAAAGCCTTTACACAAATACCTTTAGTCTACTGCCTGATTCAAATTAAATCGAAGTACAAATCTAAAGAGAAAATTAGCTACAGAGAGATGTTTTAAAGCTACAGAGACAGAATGTACCAAACTCTTAAAAATATTCTCTTGCTTACTCAGATATAGAAAACAAATCAGTTACCACTGGTCGATTTTGACTCATCACGACCCCATGTGTGCAAAGTAAAACTGGATTCCATAGAGTTTTCAAGGCTGTGACCTTTCAGAAACAAATTGCCAGGCATTTCTTCCAAGGCGCCCCTGAGTGGGTTCAAAGCACCAACCTTTCTGTTACTACTCAAGTGCTTAACTGTGCTATCCAGGGACTCTGAAATACAACTGGACACTTAACAAAAATCACCCTGACAGAGTTTAACATTACTGCAACAGAATCTTAATGCAAATGACCAAGTAAGTGAAACTGTCAACCAGTATATGATTTCCAACAGAGTAGGATCTTTTAAAAGGGCACTGGCCTTCCATATGGGAGACCTGGGTTCGATTCCCAGCCAATGCACTGTTGTGCAGCCATCGTCTACCTGCCAGTAAAGGCTTGTGTGTTGTTACGATGCTGAATAGGTTTTAGCATAGCTTTTTTTTTTTTCCAGACTAAGACAGACTAGGAAGAAAGGGCTGGCGATCTGCTTCTGAAAATCAGCCAAGAAAAACCTATGGATCTCAACAGTCTGATCTCCAACTGTTAATGGGGATGGCACAGGACTGGGCAGTATTTAGTTCCAAATTGCATGGGGTTGCCATGATTTGCAGGCTGACTCCATGGTAGCTAACAATAACAATGTGACCTTTTTAAAAAAGAAAAAAAAAAAAATTCTCTTCCATGGGTACACAAAGCTACATAAAGGCAAATCAAAATTTTTATTTGCTCTGAAAATGTATAACAAAGAATCCCCATTCCTAAAGGCCTGAAGAATCAAAGTTAAATTTCATTCCTCTTGATCCAGGAAATTATGTATTCCATTCTTAATGGATTATGTAGGACATCTAGAACTAGAAAAGGCAATCTAACTTTCACTATCTACATTAAACCTCTGAATCTAAAACTTATTATTGAAATGTATAGAACTGAATAGATTATAGCACTGCGGTAAAGATCACAAGCTTTGGAGTTAGGTGGACAGGAGCCTGAAACTCAGTGCTGCCATTTACTTGCTGAAAAATCACCTGAAAGTTATTTAACCTCCAATTTTGTTTCCTCATTTATAAAAAATGGATAATAACAATAACTCCCTATACAGAGCTGTACTGAGGACTAAGTGAGAACCATTCAAGAGCTTAGCAGAGATGCTTGCATACTATTACTATTCAGGAAATGTATTCAAATACTTTCACTTAGAACATATACACACACTGCAAACAAAAGAATGCGTGTATCCTTATCGTTAGATGGACTTTACCTGATTCATTCGGCTAACAATACTAAGCAAGGGAGGAAAGCCAATCTGAAAAAAAAAAAAAAAGATAGCGGTATTTATTAAATGGTATTATAAGTGGGGCTTTATTTTTTCTCAAACTAGTGAATTTCTTGCCACACTGTTTAAAAACAAAGAATGGATAAAAGAAAACTCCTTCATTGTCCATTATAACATTCCAGAAACTCTTGTGTTGGTAATGCCCAAGCAAATAATGACATAAAATTTGAATATGTAAATTTTAAAATAAACAACAATTTTACTAACTAAAATGTTAAAATACAAAATAAAAAAAAAGATACTACCTGAAAAGTTATCTTCCTATTAAATACATTCAGTAAAATTATAACTAACGGTGACATTCTGATATTAATATGTGGTATACATCATTTCAAAATCTTCAGCTAAGCTAATGTTTTCTGCAATTAAGGATACCTGAATTAGACTGTTTTTTAAAAACCCAATCTGATTAGGTTTAAGGAAACCCTGGTGGCATAGTGGTTAGGTGCTATGGCTGCTAACCAAGAGGTCAGCAGTTTGAATCTGCCAGGTGCTCCTTAGAAACTCTATGGGGCAGCTCTACTCTGCTCTATAGGGTCGCTATGAGTCGGAATCAACTCGATGGCAGTGGGTTTTTTTTTTTCCCCCTGTGAAATGCCTATTTATATACTTGACTTGTTTTTCTAATAAATTCCTGGTCTTTTTGGAAACCCTGGTGGCATGCTGGTTCAGAGTTATGGCTGCTAACCAACAGGTCGGCAGTTAAAATCTACCAGGCTCTCCTTGGAAACTCTATGGGGCAGTTCTATTCTGTCCTATCTATGAGTCGGAACCGACTCAATAGCAATGGGTTTGGTTTTTTTTTTCCCTACATTTTTGAGACATATTAGTTTTAAATGGAAAAAACACAATGTGGCACATTTTAAAACCAATACCTGTTACGGTCGAGTCAATTCCAACTATGGTGACCCTGAAGAACAGAGTGGAACTGCCCCCATTGGATTTCCATGGAGCAGCTGGTGGGTTTGAACTGCTGACCTTTTGGTTAGCAGCTGAGCTCTTAACCAATATGCCACTAGGGCTCTTTGGCACACTATAGCAAACAATAAATATCTGAGGAATAGAACAGAACATAATACAGGGAATAAGAAGTAATACAGATATATGTAGTAAGTTGCATAGGAATATCTGCAGACTCCAGGCAGGTGATTCCTGAAGAACAAGAAGGGGTTGGCCATACAATATATTATTACAATGAAGCTATATGAAATTTAAATATATCCTCAACATTTCATTTCCAGAATAAGCAATTACCAAGCATTTTTTTAGCACCTCTCTAAAATTGTTTCACATGTTTTCCTTTGTTATTCCTAAGTCATTGTTTGACACATGCCTCATCATTTCAAAAAACTAAATCCTATCTAAAAAAACAAAATTATATGGCTAAAACATAACAGGTATGAAATCAATCTAAAATAAGTCAGAGTAAGTTGTTTCAGAAACTGGGCTGCCATTTTGTAAGTTAAAGAGCTCATGAACTCAGAGGTTGGCAAACATTTCTGTAAAGGGCCAGATGGGAAATATTTTAGGCTTTGTGGGCCTCACACTATCTCAGTCACATATTCTTTGTATGTTTGTTTTTACAACCCCTTTAAATAAAGTGTAAAAATCATTCTTAGCTTGTGGGCTGTACAAAAACAGACCATGAGCTGGATTTGGCCTAGGCCATAGTTTGCTGACCCCTTACACTAAGTAATGCACCAAAATTAGAACCCTTTTTATTTTGTTTATCCATTTATCACCTACCTGTACATAATCAATTCCTGGACTTTCATTTGTAGCTGGTTCAACAGTCCCTTCAGAACATAACCTTTCACCCAGACAAAATTTTTTCCAGCCATCTTCATCCTCAGATTTTGGCTGAAAAGGAAAAAAAAAAGTATTTATTTCACTGTATTTATTTTTATACTGAACATTAAGCAAAGAAGTTAGAATCCCCCACGTTCCTACCACTTCGACACACAAATACAGTGCCTAAGAGGTCACACCATACACAGCATGTGCTCAGTTTGGATCACACTTTAATGGATGCTGACAAACTAGGGAATGTCCAAAAGAGGGTGATAAAGGTGGAAATCAGTATGGAAAAAACATGCACTAAAATGTTTACAAGAAGGATGTTTATTCCCACAAAAGGAGACATGATTATACACTTCACATGCTTGAAAAGCTGTCTAGTGAAAGAAGGAATAAGAAAAAAATCTATCTCAATCAATTCTACATTTCTAAACGGAAAAACTATAACTGGTAGGGAGAAAAAACTCAGCTCAATACAATCACCTTAACAAAACAATTTGTATTTGTATTCATAACCTTGTGCATTACTCTGCATAGGTACATTTTTCTTCAGAGGATAAATAGCTTTCATCAGATTCTCTGGAAGAACATGAAACCCCTAAAAGGTTAAAAAGCTATTATACTGGGACAATGTATCTACCTTTTCCCATTATTCCATTAGGGCGGAGACTGCTTCTGCTTCATTTAGCACTGAATACTCTGATTATTGAATATACAAAAACCAAACCCATTGTCACTGAGTCGAATCCAACTCATAGGGACCTTACAGGACAGTAGAACTGCCCCATAGGGTAGGAGCAGCTGGTGGATTCAAACTGCTGATCTTTTGGTTAGCAGCCGAGGTCTTAACTACTGCACCACCAGGACTCCAGTATTGAACCCAGTAGGTGATTAATAATTGGAAAAATCAATAAACCAAAGTTTATATTTAAATAGTTGCCATCAAAACATGCTTTTAAAAAAATTTTCATGTATTAACATTTACATAATGTTTTACATTTGTCAGGATGAACATTTTTAAATGCCACATAAAATTCCATTATTTTGATAGACTTTAATAAATTGACAATTATGTTAGGTTTCCATTTTTCAAAAAATTATATATATATAAATATATCTGGGAGTTGTATAAGCATTATCGATGTGGCTTCTTTTCAAATGAGTAGGCATGTACCCAAAAGTCCTTACACCAAATAAGACAAAAAAAATCTACCTAGCTACCCACCCACCCAGCCACCAAGACCCGTTATTAGGAAGGCCTTGTGAGAGGAACACAGGTTTTAGAGTCAGAAAAACTTGGGTTTGAATCCCAGTTATATCTTACTAGCTAAGTGCAGTTGTACCTCGGTATTAGTGGGGGATTGGTTCCAGAACCTCCACAGATATCAAAACTCATGGATGGTCAAGTGCCTTATATAAAATGATGTAGTATTTGCATACAACCTACACACATCCTCCCAGATACTTTTAATCATCTCTAGATTACTCATAATACCTAATACAATATGAATGCTATGTAAATAGTTGTTACACTGTAATGTTTACAGAATAGTGACAAGGAAAAAAAAGTCTGTACCTGGCCCCCACCTCCCCGCCCCGGTATTTTCGATCCATGGTTGGTTGAAACTGCAGATGCAGAACCCACAGACATGGAGGGCGGACTGTAATCTTGAGCAAGTAATGAAGTTACTTCCCTTAAGCAGACCTTCCAACTGCCAAATATTGAATCTTTCAGCTTTCAATGACAGCTGATTGTCTCAGGAAGACTCTGCAAGCACCCTCTTCCATTTATCCCAATGTGTCCCCACATAAAAGACGTTAGTTAGGAAGCACTGCCTAGAGGAGGCTTCTGAAATCTATGAACCCCCTGAAACTGTGTGTAAAAATTTTTAGCACAGGTGCCTTTTTTCCCCTGGGGATAAACAGCTTTCAACAGATTTGAGGTAGAATATGAGACCCCCTAAAAGGTTAAAAATTCTTGTCCTGGAACAATGTATCCACCTTTTCCCTAACTTCCTTTTTTATTTAATATCGAGATATAACGTATCCACTAAAGGTGGTGTAGTGGTTAAAGCGATGAACTGCTAACCGAAAGGTCAGAGGTTCGAAACTACTAGTGGCTCCGTGGGCGAAAGATGTGGCAGTCTACTTCCATAGAGATTTACAGCTTTGGAAACCCTATGGGGTTGCTGTGAGTCAGAACTGACTCTATGGCAGTGGGGTTTTTTTTTTTTAAACAGCTTAAAATTGAATCTAAACTTATAAAATGTAGGCAATGCCATTTTCCAGTACGCACTTTTGAGGCTTCACTAAGATGCCACTGATACCACGAAGCAGAGAAGATAGTCCATAAGCCTGTAAGTTTGCTTCATGGTACCATTTTCTCACAAAAAAAAAAAAAAAAATTCAGGAAGCCTTTATTCAATCTCTTTGTAAACACTACTAAAAATATATTTATTTCCTAAAAAATAAATGTCTAGAAGAACACTTAAAAACTTGTAGAAGACTAACAACTATCTATGCTAAAGCCTCCCAAAATGCTGCGGATTAAAATTATCATAAACGTAACAACTTACATTGTTGATTCTATACTTTCCAGACTACTAACATAAAGGAGGAGTTCCTGGGTAGACCAAGCCATTAAAGCACTTGGCTGCTAATGGAAAGGGTGGAGGTTCACATCTACCCAGAAGTATCTTGAAAGGCCTGGCGATCTACTTCTGAAAAATCAGGCATTAAAAACCCTGTGGAGCACAGTTCTACTCTGACACACATAGGGTCATCATGAGTCAGAATCTACTGGTTTGGTTTTTTAATATACAGGCAGTCTCCAGGTTATGGACATCCAATTTACATACAATCCACAGTTATGAACTGTCATGGACTGAATTGTGTCCCCCCCGAAAATATCTGTCAACTTGGCTATGCCATGATTCCCAGTATTGTGTAGTTATCCTCTATTTTGGGATTGATGTAATTTTCCTGGAAACCTTGGTGGTGTAGTGGTGAAGTACTACGAGTGCTAACCAAGAGGTCGTTAGTTCAAATCCACCGGACGCACCTTGGAAACTCTATGGGGCAGTTCTACTCTGTCCTCTAAGGTCGCTATGAGTTGGATTCGACTTGACAGCAGTGGGTTTGGTTTAGTTTTTTGGTAATTTTCCTATGTGTTCTAAATCCTAATCTCAGCCTGTGGTTAATGAGGCAAGATTAGGTTATGTTAAAGAGGATTAGAGATGTAATACCCTTACTCAGGTCACATCCCTGATCTAATGTTAAGGGAGTTTCCCTGGGGTGTGGCCTGCATCACCTTTTATCTTACAAGAGACAAAAGGACAGGAAAGCAGAGAATGGGGGACCTCATACCACCAACAAAGAAAAGCAGGAGCTCACACCCTTTGGACCCAGGCTCCCTGTGCTGAGAAGCTCCTAGACCAAAAGAAAATTGATGACAATGACTTTCCCTCAAAGCAGACACAGAGAGAAAGGCTTTCTCCGGAGCTGATACCCTGAAACTGGACATGTAGACTACTAGACTGTGAGAGAATAAACTTCTGTTTGTTGAAGCCATCTGCTTGCGGTATTTCTGTTATAGCAGCACTAGATAACTAAGACACTAACCTAAAAAGCCTATTAAAAATTCAAGATACGTTTTGTAATAACAAATGGATGCTACTTTGTGACACACATCAAAATGTTACTATGTTCTTATGTCAAAGACGTTTTAGTGTATTTGAAAGTACTTAATTTTTTTTTTTTAATGCATAGAAAGGTACTCTACATACTAAGATGAATATCTGACTACCTGACATTAGATATGAACTGTACCTAACTGTTCTGACTTATGTACAAATTCAACTTAAAGGCAGACTTAGGAATAGAACTGGTTAGTAACTGGGGGCTGCCTATCCTATGAGTCTCAACCAACTCAGTGACAATGGGTTTTCTGGGTTTGCATAAAACAATTATTACTATTAATGGTATATGGAAGAAAATGAAAACAATATGGACCAAGTAATTGAATCTTTGAAGACTGGAAATAAATATACACTACTTCAAATAGGTATACAGTCATCCCTTGGTATCCATGGGGGACTGGCTCCAGGACCCCCACGGATACCAAAATCTGCGAATGCTGAAGTTCCTTATATAAAATGGCATAGTGTTTTTTTTAATGGCACAGGAATGAAGAGTGTTTCACTTTGAAGTGGACAGTGACGGTCGGGTCAGGCTAGGGTGGCCACATGAGGCACTGGATCAAAGCAGGAACTTCTAAGGATAGCCGCATCTGGGCCCTCTTGCCATAGGCTACCTTCGGAGCCAGGGGTCCTTTAGGTAGGAGGTTCTGGGTGATTTTGGACAACCATATATACACAGTGCAGAGAGTGCAAGGACCTGGAATTGCCAACTTTATTCTCTCTTCTGGACCAGAGATCTCTGCTACAGACATGCTCTGCCACATCCTCGGTCAGGCCAAGAAGCACCAGGGCATAAGTTCACGACTCCGTTCCTAGTGTCCTCATTTGTCCAAATTGTTTCAGGGTGCAGCTGCCTCCAGCCCCCTGGGAGCTTCTTCACTGCCACATACCATTTTCAGGCCAAATCCTGTCTTACCTTGTGCTGCCCTCTGTGTTGCTCCCAAGGCCTTCAGCTCTTCCCTTACCCCCCTCTCCAATATTTTCCATCCATGATTGGTTGAAACTGCAGATAGGGAGGGCCGACTGTACATCGTACAACTTAAATTGAGAAGACTTACATACCATGGTCACGTTACTATCCAACTGTTGTGACTTCCAGTGACTTCTATGCTTGTTAACACTCTAGAGAAAAAGAAATCAGAGATCTTCAGAGAATAGATAACTGAAATCAGTCTCTACACAATATTCTAAGAATCTGAAAACTTGGAAAATATGCTTCAAGCTATATTATGTTTAAGGATTACTGTAATAGTTTTTTTTGTAATAGTTTGGTAGTTGGTTCATAAATATTCTTATATTTATACTTCAGAATCATGAATTTTATTTTTCCAACTACATTCTCAGCACAGAAATAAATAGGCAAGGGTTTAATCTGATTAAACGATTAAATTGCAGTTACCTGTCGAACAGCTGAAAACTGTGCTACTTGTTGCTGTTGCCATCGAAGTGTTGGGGAATACCCTTCAGGAGCAGGCTGGCATCCTGAAAGCTAGAGATCAGTTCAGGAATGTCATAACCAAGGTTTACTATTACAGCTAGAATCTTATGCCTCTGCAAAGTAAAAGCAGAACTAAGGGAAAAGTAAATAATTAAGACTATACAAAAAAACCAAATACTATAGATGCAAAAAAGTAGGCATTTCACTTTACTACATATATCTCAACTGAAAACATTAGGAAAAGATCTTCGCTAGTCATTTAGATAAGAACAATCTAGAATAGTTGGTATTTGACATACAAGAAAACTACTTCTAATGTGGTGACCTTTTTTTCCTCAGGCTGCCTGGTTAATCTTTTTTTTTTTTTTAATATTTTATTGCGTTTTAGGTGAAAGTTTACACAGCAAATTAGGTTCCCATTTAACAATTTTCATACAAATTGTTCTGTGACACTGGTTACAATTTTCACAATGTATCAGCATTCTCATTATTTCCATTTTGTTTGCTCTGTTTCCATTTATCTAGCTTCCCGGCCCCTCCTTGCCTTCTCATCTTTGCTTCTGGGTAAATGTTGAACATTTGGTCTCGTATAGTTCATCTTTTAAGGGAGTACATTCCTCACAGATGATATTGTATATACAAAAGCCAATCTATTATTTGGCAGAAAGGAGACCTCTGGAGTGGCTTCAATTTCAAGTCAAAAGAGTATCTTAGGGCGAGAGTCTCTGGGGTTCCTCTACTCTGGTCTTTTTAAGGAACTGGAGTTTTGTTCTACATTTTTCTCCCATTTTATCAGGGACCTTCTATTGTATGCGTATTCAGAATGGTTGGTCGTGGTAGCTGGGAACCATCTAGTTCTTCTGGTCTCAGGCTAGAAAAGGCGGTGGTTTGTGTGGGCTATTAATCATGTGGGCTAATTTCTTCTCTAAGTCTTTGGTTTCCTTCATTCTCTTTTGCTCCAGATGGGAAGAGACCAATTGTTGTATCTTAGATGGCTGCTTGCAAGCCTTTTAAGGTCCCAGATGCTACTCACCAAACTAGGATGTAGAACATTATCTTTATGAACTATATTATACCAATTGACTGAGCTGTCCTAAGAGACTATAGTCCCAAGTCTTTTAACCCACTAAACCAATCCCATGAGGTGTCAGGATGTCTAGGAGGTCTCTGTAACTGAGTATAAGAAATCTAAATGACATGAGCCTTCAAGTTATAATCTAGTTCTACCTTTCTATGACAACAAAATACTTTGAAACTAAAAAGGAGGACATACCCCAAATAAAGAATTTTAGAATGGGTAAAATATACTCCAAAAACTTGAGACACTTGACTTTAAAGGGTCTACTTTTGTTTTCTAAAACAATACATAATCCACAATTGATCAGATATTGAAATAAAACTTTGTGTGGGCACTTTAAAAATTCAAGTACAGAAAACATCATCTTCCATCAATTAAAGATTTCTAAAAAGGAATTCTATGAAACATTACAATGTGTGAATTAAAATTTCCAACTATAAATATCAAATGAATTACTTACAACATTAAAAGAAAAAAAATTTATTATTGAAACATAAGAACAGCTGCTCTCAACAACGAGACACATACCTATTAGAATGGCTAAAATCTAAAACACTGACAACACCAAATGCTGGGAAGCATGCAGAGCAACAAGAACTGTCACTCATTGCCGGTAGGGATGCAAATTTATAAAGCTATTTTGGAAGACAGTCCAGCAGTCCCTTACAAAGCTAAACAAAGGCTTACTATGCGATCAAGTAATTGTGCTCTTAGGTATTTACCCAAATGAACTAAAATTTATATCCGCACAAAAAACTGCACAGGAATATTTACAGTAGCTTTATACATAATTGCCAAAACTTAGAAGCAACCAAGATGTTCCTCTAGAAGTGAACAGAAAAACAAACTGTGATACATTCTTACAATGGAGTAATAAAAAAAAAAAAAAAAGAAACGAACTATCAAGCTATAAAAAGACATAGAGGAAACTTAAATGCATATCACTAAGTAAAAAAGCTATATACTGTATGAATCCAACTATATGACATTCTGGGAAAGGCAAAACTACAAAGACAGTAAAAAGATCAGTGGTTGCCAGGGGCTCAGGGGGAGGTGGAAAGAGATGAATAGGTGTAGCATAGGGTGTTTTAT
Organism: Elephas maximus indicus; assembly: GCF_024166365.1. Taxonomy (NCBI): domain Eukaryota; kingdom Metazoa; phylum Chordata; class Mammalia; order Proboscidea; family Elephantidae; genus Elephas; species Elephas maximus. The sequence goes on along the minus strand of NC_064828.1, from coordinate 51,452,737 downwards.
GGGCAGTGAAATCATTCTGCATTACACTGTAATGGTGGATACATGCCATTATGCATTTGTCAAAACCCACGTGTCAAAACTATGCATGACAAAGAGTGAACCCTAATAAAAAATACGGTCTTTAGTTAATAATACTGTATCAGTATTTGCTCATTAATTTACCACACTAATGCAATATGTTAGTAACAGGAGAAATTGTGCATGGGGGAAAAGGGGTATACGAGAATTCTGGACTTTCTGCACAATTTTTCTGTAAACCTAAAAATGCTTTTATATATAAAATGCATTAAAATCTTTTAAAATAGAAACAAGGTTGAAAATAAAAACTGCTGGTCTCCTTGGACCTTAGGTTCAATATCACCTCCTCAGAGAGACTGACTGTGATTACTCTATCTAAAGTAGTTCTTTGTTACTTATTGCTCATTATGTTTATTTTCATCATAGCAATAGTAACAATATGTAATTATTTGTTTACTCTGTCTTCCTCATGAGAATGTGTACTCTCTAAGAGTAAGGGCCTTTTCTATCTTCTCCTCTGTTATATTCAGTGTCTGGCACAGCCTAGGTACTTAGCAAAAAAATGTGTTGGATAAATAAAATGACCAAATTGCACAAGTAGCTAGAAAAAGGTTAAGATATTTGGGTCTCTATTCTTAAGAAGCAGGAGAAAGATGTGGCAGTCTGCTTGGAAACCATATGGGGCAGTTCTACTCTGTCCTACAGGGTTGCTATGAGTCGAAATCGAATTGATGGCAACAGGTTTTATTCTTAAGAAGGGAGTCTCTGGGTGGTGCAAATGGTTAAGCATGAAAGGCTGGCGATTTGAATCCACCAACAGGTGGCTCCAAAGAAAGGCTTGGCAATGTACTTCTGAAAGATCACAGCCATTGAAAACATTATGGAGTGCAGTTCTATTCTGAAACACATGGGGTCACCACGAGTTGGAATCAACTCCAAGGCAAGTGGTTTGGTACTCTTAAGAAACTAAACCCAGTCGAATTAGAACATGCAATTTACACAGTTACAAAACAGGTAAACTACACTGGATAAGAGTATACACCAGTCCAATAATAATTATGATGATTCAACCGGAAAAAGATTCCTTAAAAATAAAGTGAACAACAAGATGAATGTAATGTCACTGAACTGTACACTTAAATATGTTAAACGGCACTTTCGTTATATACATATTTCATCACAATAAAATAAATAAATAACATAGCATAAGGAACCCATTTAAACACTCCTTCAGCCTTGGATCACGGCCGTAAATAAGTAAGACTGCCAAGTCTCCACAAATGTCAAGGTTACTGAAAGTCTCTTTGAAAGCAGTAAATGCCAACTGTCCTTCAGTTAAAAGGTACAAGCAAATGTCTAACTTCCGTAGGCAGTAGTCAAATCTTACATACACCATAAATGATACTATCAGATACCATAGGATAGGCCTTGAACTTCCATCTGTGGGGGGTAGGGAATCTCCAAATGGTTAATAAAACTCACAGAAACATTCACGGTTTGCTTCCTTCAGCCTTGGATCACGGCCGTAAAAAAGTAAGACTGCCAAGTCTCCACAAATGTCAGGTTACTGAAAGTCTCTTTGAAAGCAGTAAATGCCAACTGTCCTTCAGTTAAAAGGTACAAGCAAATGTCTAACTTCCGTAGGCAGTAGTCAAATCTTACATACACCATAAATGATACTATCAGATACCATAGGATAGGCCTTGAACTTCCATCTGTGGGGGGGAGGGACTCTCCAAATGGTTAATAAAACTCACAGAAACATTCACGGTTTGCTTCCTTTTCAACTTCTTTGGGTCAATTTGAGCTACCACAACATCTGGACATTGGGCTGCTTCGAGCCTACAAATAAATAATAAATGCAAGAAACTTAATTACTATTGTGCTTTGTTCGCGTGTACTAAAACTAGAGCTCATTATGAAATCAGAAAAAAAATTCAGAACTGCAATACTAAACAACGTATTTCTGAAATCGTCTGAATTGAATACAATGGAATTCAAGCGTACACAAGATGTAATGCAGGAAGCTTGATCAGACCCAAGCTCCCGTGGGAGGGGAAGAGGAAGGAACACGAGCCGGGCTTTAACGTATAGGAGTCGAGAGGCGCACCGCGCGCTGGGCCCAGGGGCAAGGCGGATGACCAGTCCACCCGCACAGGGCCAGATCACTCACTGGACGCGCCTCAGGTATTCCTGAGGCGTCCTCGGGGGTACGGAGGGATCAAAGCATTCTGTCAAGTCGCAGGGCTCCACCGGCAAGAGACGGGGCATTAGCTCTTCCACTACAGACTCTACTGGTACCCACGCCATGGCTTCTAGTTCAGCCAGTACCGCACCGCGCAAGCGCTTAGTTTAGGTCACGACGCAGGCGCACTAGTTGGCGCTGAGCAGAGCAACGGGCGGGGCTTAGGGGGCACGCCTGCGCATGCGCAGACCTAGTGCTTGCCCCAAAACTACGACTCTGGTTGTATAGCTTAGATTCCAGAAGCTGAATTCTTTGAAAAGGTGATTTAAAGAGTTGTTGGGTATGTTGCCGTCTATTCTCTCTTTTAAGGATAGGGTAAAGACATAGAGTTATTAACTTTTATGCATCCCTAGTCGTGAAGGCTTGTTAAATGTTGCTTGGATTAATGAACGAGCAATATTACTGTAAAAAACATCATTTATTCAGCTCTAAGTGCTTTTTTTTTTAAGTGCTATTTTTTTAAACTGTTAAACCTCTGGTAAACATGTTGCATGCATTTCCTCATGTAGTTCTTGCTACAACCCTGTGAAGTTTTGTAGGGTAGGGAATCGATTTAAGAGGGTTTTTTTTTTTTTTTTTAAGTACTATATCTGTGACTGTGTTCCAAAGGGGAAGAGCCGATTCCAACTTAAATTTATCCGACGCCCAATGAATGAAAAATTAATTTTCCAGAGGAATTTCTTGTGTTTGGTTACCTCAAAGATAATTTTATATTTATCTGAAATGGGTATTACTCCCACGGTTGTCATCACCCCCCCTTTTTTTTAAATTTTAGAAAGATCGTTTTGCTTAAATACGAATACTGTAGTTCAAAGGAAAAAGCTAATGCCAGTACCCAGAAATAACCGTTACTAATTTTTTTTTTTAATGTTGGGTGGTCAGAAACCCAGGTGGCGTAGTGGTTAAGCATTGGTCAGCAGTTTGAATCCACTAAGCACTCCTTGGAAACCCTACGGGGCAATTCTACTCTGCCTTATAGGGTTTCTATGAGTCGGACTATTGCAACGGGTTGTTGTTGTTGTTAGGTCGGAAACTATGGTGACTTAGTGGTTAAGTGCTTCCGCTGCTAACCAAAGGTCCGCAGTTTGAATCCACCGGCGCTCCTTGGAATCTCTGCAGGGCAGTTCCACTATGTCTTACAGGGTTGCTCTGATTTGGAATCCACTTGATGGCAGTGGTTTTTTTTTTTTTTGGTGTAATGTTATGTCGGGGCCTTGGTGGTGCAGTGGTTAAGAGCTTGGTTACGAACCCAAAGGTCGGTGTTCTATCCACCAGCTGCTCCCTGGAAACCCTATGGGGCAGTTCTACTGTGTCTTGTAAGGTCGCTATGAGTCAGAATGGACTGATCGGCACTGAGTTTAATGTTACTGTTATCTCCATTTTGCAGGTGTGCAAACGAGGCAGAAATGCATTAAGTTACTTGTCTAGGGTCAGGCTAGCAAATTGCAAGAAACAATGGAAGTATTATATCTCAGCTTTTTAAACAAACTCTGAGTGAATACAATTCACCTTTATTGTCTAAGGTTTATGTTTATTTTTAAGGTTTTTTTTTTTAAAGCAGTACATTTAGTTGGCAAGCAATTGAGTCCAAAACCAGGATGTAACTTTCTTGGCTGAAGAAAAAAGAGGACAGTCCTGATGTTAAGAGCCAAGGAATTAGCGCTTATGAGTAGTAACTAGACAGCTGGGAGACTTGGAAAGACACTGCCTGGCTGCAGTTAAACTGGGAAGTTATTTGGTTAAAAATTTTTCACTGCTTTGGGGAGAAACGAAAAGAGAAGAAATATGGATTATTATGTTCCCTCCCTCAACATTTTGGTAATAATTAAGAACAAATTTGAAAAAGTAAGCAGGGACTTCATTTCTGAATTTTCTTACAAGTGCTTTTTTTTTCTTTGGAACTGGGTAAATTATTAGCAGTTCCCCCCGTTTTTCTCAAGAAAAGAATGGATGATTACCTAACCAGCCATCCACCAATGGAACAATGCTGAACACTGGACTCCAGGCAGTGAGTACGTGGCTGAACTACATATGGATCAAGGAAGAAAGGAGAGGGATAGCAGAATGGAACAAAAGTTGTCCTGGGAAAGAATAATAAATTATTTTCCAAAAGAAGAGGTGAGTTATTATAGCATAAAAATCATTCTGAAATGTTTTGAAATTTTAATTACACAGGAATGAGCTAATTCAGTAGAGAAGAAAGTAAATTAAGTTAAAAGTTGTAAGGGTTTCTTTCTGGTACTTCAAATCTAACCTGACTCAAAATAATTATTAATAAGCTTTGGGACAGATTTTTAATATAATTAGAAATTGGAAATTGCAACTACGTATTTTTTGATTGTTTCGGTGAGTTATGGGACAGCTGAGAATAAGCTGTATCTGGTTGATTAATTTATTCTGGAAAAAAAAAATGCTTGACTTCTGGAAAGCTGAGCCTGTAAAACTATAATAACCATTTCATCTAACCTCTTTCCAGGAAGAACTATTTCTAACATACAGAACTACCTCTGGCACCCTGTTTTCAAACATTGCTAATCGGTTGTCAGTTTACATTGGAAAATTTTTGTGTTTCAATATTTCTCCCATTGGAGGTTGGCTGTAAGAGTGACATGGGGCTTCTGAGAACAGAACACTTAACAGCTGTTTATTGATCATGGTTGTTGTTGTTGTTAGGTGCTCTTGTGTTGGTTTCGACTCATAGCAGCCCTGTGTACAACAGAACGAAACATTGCCTGGTTCTGCGTCATCCTCACAAATCCTTGCTATGCTTAAGCCCATCGTTACAGCCACTGTGTCAGTCTATCTCGTTGTGGGTCTTCCTCTTTTTTGCTGACCCTTTGCTTTACCAAACATGAATGTTCTTCTCCAGGGACTGATCACTCCTAATAACATGTCCAAAGTATATAAGACCAAGTCTCACCATCCTCCCTTCTAAGAACTGTGCTGCATAGACTTTACAATGTCTGATTTTTCGAAAACAAAGAGCCAAGCCTATCTACTGACGAGTAGAAGCACTTCTGGGTGGACTCGAACCTCCAGTCTTTCGGTTAGCAGCCTAGTGCAGCAACCATTTGCACCACCCACGGACTCCTGCTCCTCAAGATACTGTCTATCAAAAATAAATTAAAAAAAACAAGGAAAATTTCACTGGTCGTGGATTAGAGAGAGGCAGTGAGGATAGATGTAGGGAGATCCATTTTCCTTTCTAGTTTTAGTACAGGCCCTCTGAGCATGAACAGCCTCCTCATCCCTCTGCCTAGGCCTGCTGTCCAGATCCACAAAGAGGGTTAGAAAGCTGACTTGATGTCAGAAAATCAAGGCAAGGTCCAGTTTAAGTATGGAAAGCAAAACAAAACAAAAACTTTACTCATCCTTTAAATTGAAAATGCAAATCTGTCTCCTTTCCTTTAAAGTGAGATTTTCCCCCTTTGTTACATGGCTTTTAATAATTCTTGTATTCTTTACAAATCTCTGATGGTGCAGTGGTTAAGAGCTCGGCTGCTAACCAAAAGGTCAGCAGTTCAAGTCCACCAGCTGCTCCTTGGAAACCCTATGGGGCAGTTCTACTCTGTCCTATAGGGTCACTATGAGTTGGAATTGACTCAACGGCAATGGGTTTGGCTTTTTTAGTTTTACAAATCAAAGAAACATAAGATAGCAAGTAGATAACCATATTTTGTTTCTTTGGGACACTGTAAATAGTTTAAGAGCAGATCAAGGGATTTCATTTGTTTAGTTTGATAAAATGATTACTTAGTAATAATTCTGGGATTGACAAGAGTGGCAGAATTAAGTATTGGAATGTAGTGCTCATGGGACCCCACCGTGGAATGGAAAAATTACTATTTGAGCAAGAGCTAGAAATAATTCTTAGTTTTGTTAGCATTTAAAGAGATAAAGACATGAAATGAAAACTCAGTGGTGTAGGGCCTCAGTCCCGTTGTTACTGAAAAAGGCTCTTGCCTCTCACTGGTCAAGAATGAGCAGGTAAGGCAGGTAGTTTTTCCACATGAGCAAAGCTTTATTGAAGAGGCTTGCAGGCAGAAAGGAGGAGAGCCTAAGCAATGCATACCCCCCCATCTCACAGAACAAAAGACAGGCCCGGGTTTTTAAAAGTTCCTGGGCGGGGGAAGATTCGTGTTTATTCATAGGCACAGACAGGGATATGTTATCTACAGTGCGGGCGCGCAGCAGTTTTCCAAGATGCCTCCTATACTGGAGGCCTCTGGGATTCGTAGCAGGACTTATCATGGGGTGTTGCGCCTGCACAGTCTCTCACTCCCTGGGTTCGATGTCCTGGCTGCTGCTGCAGCCCCCTCACTGCCCTTGGTGGAAGGTCACAAAGCGGTCACAGGTGGATGTTCTGCGGATGTCTCTGGGGCTGATTTTCTCCAGCTGCTTCTGAAAGACAACTTTAAAGAATTTTGCGGGCTATTTTCTGATATCCTGCCTCATTGTTCTGGGGAATGGCTTCGTTTCTGCACCCTGGCCCATTTCTTGTTAGTTTGTAGATTTGGGGGGCCCTGTGTTTCCTGTCTTACCCTGACCTTGGTTATGTTACTTATCCTCTCTTGTCCTCGCATTCACTTGTCATTAGACTAAATGATGGCAAAGGTCTATTTTAGTTTAGAATTCTATAACTAGGAATTATACTAAATGATCACCAAGGTCTATTTTAGTTTAGAATTCTGTAATTTTCATGTGTGAGAATTTATTAGTTAGCGTTTGCAGACGGAAGTCCTATGTTAATGGGCTTGTGATGCAGAAAATTCAAAATCAGAATTTGAGTACTGGTTTTTCTAGTGAGTACTCTAAGAATAGTTGGGCAGTGCCTTATAATGTCACTGTCTGAACAAATGGAAGAGAATCCCTGTTAGGAATCACTGCAAATGCTTCATTTATTCTAGTAAGCAGAGTAAACCAAAAAGTAGAGATGAAAGCTCCATCTAGTGGTGACCATATAAAATCCCGAGAAATGAACCTAACTAGTATTTTTTTTTTTTTATTTAGTAGGAAACCTTTGTAGCATAGTGGTTAAGTGCTGTGGCTACTAACCAGAAGATCGGCAGTTTAAGTCCACCAGGTGCTCCTTGGAAACTCTATGGGGCAGTTCTACTCTGTTCTATACAGTTGCTGTGAGTCAGAATTGATGGCAATGGGTTTTCTTTTTTTTTTAGCATATAGTACTGGCATCTCCAGTTTAGAAACATCTGTGGAATCAGAAATAGGGAGGAAAATACTGGCTGTTATGTATTAACTAGTATTTAAGGTAATTAATGACATTTAGAACACTTGCCCCCAGATTGTCCCTGGGAAAAAGAATTTGTATGTCAGATATCTTTGAGAAATGTACTTAAATCCACTATTGAATATTCACAATGAATACTAAATCTCTGGCAAGTCAAGAGACCTGTTTTACACCATTAAACTAGGTGTTCCCTGACTTTATTTGTCCACAGAACTGCTGCCTCTTTTTAATATTTCCTGGCATTTTGAGAGATGTTGGGTTGAAGAAGCAATGTTCTTAGGGGTGTTTGCTTTTAAAAAAGCTTTTAGGGGAGTTTTTTGTCAGATTTTACATTTTTATAATCAATCCATTGATACATAATAATAATGATAATGATAATAGTACTTTACAATCGCTTAGGCTTTCGTGTTCATTCATGAAGATTTAGTAAACACACACTTTGTGCCAGGATTTGCATAATATGTTGAACTGAAAACAAATATGGTAAGTGGCGTGCTGGTAAATGTTTAACAAAAAATAATCTTCGTATTCACAATTTGGTTTTCAATGCCTTGGTCCAGGCATGTCTAGAGATTAAATTAAAAAGCCAGAGAAGTATATTTTTGGAGATACTCTCCTTTTCCCTAGTTCCCAATCTTTCTTTTCTAGAAGCTCAAGAAATTTCCATTCTTTCTTTACTATTTCTCAAGCCAAAACCTTTGAACTCTCAGTATAGCAGAAAAAATAGTCTTCATTATTTGTCATCGGGGTCCAGTGGATTTTTTTTTTTTTTACAATATAGTTATACATATTTTTCCAGGTCATTACATGAATTATTTATACAAATAAGAGTAAAGGGATACAGTACTCAAAAAAGCTGCTAGAAAAAAAGAGTGAAAGGATAATGGAAAATTATTAGAAATTAAAAAATTTAAATATAGCAAATCCCGATTTTGTTCCATATTTTCCTGGTTTTGAAGATACAATGCCTGAAAGAGACAATGTTCTCTAAATACAACTAACTGCTCATTACTTATCATGCAAGAACCTGAAACATATCCATCTTATAAATAATGAATCCAGATTTCAAATACCTTGCTGCTAAAGATCCAAACCAGTTGCTGTCAAGTCAGACTACTCATGGGAATCCCGTGAGTGTCAGAGTAGTATTGTGCTCCACAGGGTTTTCAATGGCTCAGATCTTTTGGAAGTAGATTGCTTAGTTTATTGTTACTCCTGGCTCTTCTTGCATTCGTGTCATCAAAACAGAAGAACTTAAAGACTGAGGACAGGCATCTTCTTTGCTTTCTAATTGGAAAGCATTTGCAATTTTAGTTCTAGAAGTGATCGAACCAATGAGTTTATAATCTTTAGATCATCTTTGTCCTTCCAATCATCTTGTATTCACAACTGCTATCAGCATTTGTCCACTGAAGAATCATGTCAAATGAATTAAATCACACAAACATTATAAAAGAAGGAATACATAACAGGTGTTTTAGCAAAACGAGATCTTCTAGGTTCTTATTGTAAAATATTGTGATGAAGCTCTTCCTTTGAATAACTGGGATAAGAATACCACATTTCCATTTTGTCCTTAGAAATATATTGCTTACTTATCCATTCTTGACTTTGAGAAATTTATGTAGGATATAGTCAACTGACTCGATGGCAGTGGATTTGGTTTTTTTGGTTATAGTCAACTGAAGATGCAGTCTGAGATTTCACTTATATGAATAAATTCACTACCATCATTAGGGTTGGAAACCCTGGTGGCACGGTAGTTAAGTACTATATCTGCTAACCAAAAGGTTGGCAGTTGGAATCCTTCAGCCGCTCCTTGGAAACCCTATGGGGCTGTTCTACTCTGTCCTATAAGGTCACTGGGAGTTGGAATTGACTCAACGGCAATGGGTTTGATTTTTTTTTTTTTTAATTTCAGCTTGAGATACGCTGAGCGTGTTCTTCCCTTTTGATTTTCTATCTCCAGGTCTTTGCACATTTCATTATAATACTTTGTCTTCTCAAGTTGCGCTTTGAAATCTTCTGTTTAGCTCTTTTACTTCATCGTTTCTTCCTTTTGCTTTAGCTACTCTATGTTCAAGAGCAACTTCCACAGTCTCTTCTGATACCCATTTTGGGTCTTTTCTTTCTTTCCTGTCTTTTTAATGGCCTCTTGCATTCTTCATGTATGATGTCCTTGATGTCATTCCATAGCTCATTTGGTCTTTGGTCAGTGTTCAGTGTGTCAAATCTATTCTTGAAATGATCTCCAGATTCAGATGGAACGTACTCAGTGTTGTACTTGGGCTCTCATGGACTTGGTTTTAATTTTCTTCAACTTCAACTTGAACTTGCATATGAGCAATTGATGGCCTGTTCCACGGTCAGCCCCTGGCCTTGTTCTGACTGATGATACGGAGCTTTTCCATTGTCTCTTTCCACAGATATAGTAGATTCTATTCTTGTGTATTCCATCTGGCGAGGTTCCTGTGTATAGTTGCCGTTTATGTTGTTGAGAAAAGCTATTTGCAATGAAGAACTTGTTGGTCTTGCAGAATTCTGTCATGCTATCTCCAACATTGTGTCTATCACCAAGGCTGTATTTTCCAATGATCCTTCGTTTCCAACTTTCTCATTCCAGTTGCCACTAATTATTAGTGCATCTTGATTGCGTGTTTGCTCAATTTCAGACTGCAGGAGTCAGTAAAAGTCTTTTATCTCTTTATCTTTGGCCTTAGTGGTTGGTGTGTAAATTTGAATAATAGTCATATTAACTGGTCTTCCTTGTAGGCATATAGATATTATCCTATCACTGACAGCTTTGTACTTCAGGGTAGATCTCGAAATGTTATCTTTGATGATGAATGCCATGCCATTCTTTATCAATTTGTCATTCCTAGCATAGTAGACCATATGATTGTCTGATTCAAAATGGCCACTCATTTGTCATTTTGTCATACTGTGGGGGCTTAAGTATTGCTGTGATGCTTGAAGCTATGTCACCAGCATTCAAATATCAGTAGGGTCACCCATGGTGGACAAGTTTTAGCTGAGCTTCCAGATAAAACAGACTAAGAAGAAGGACCTGTCAGTTTACTTCTGAAAAGAATTAGCCAGTGAAAACCTTACGAATAGCAGTGGAACAGTGTCTGATAAGTGCCAGAAAATGAGCCCCTCAGGTCATAAGGCACTCAAAATTCTACTGGGGAAGAGCTGCCTCCTCAAAGTAGAGTCGACCTTAATGATGTGGATGGAGTCAAGCTTTCAGGACCTTCATTTGCTGATGTGGCACGACTCAAAATGAGAAGAAGCAGCAGTAAATGCCCATTAATAATAGGAATGTGGAATGTATGCAGTGTGAATCTAGGAAAATGACCCATATGGGAATTGCAAATAGAGTGACTGTTATTCTGTTATTTAAAAAGTATGTTTTCTGTTTGTTATTTGGAAGACCTCTGAGAAGAATAAAAGTTACGAAATAATCCTTATAGTTACGCTGCTCCAAAAAGAAACTAAAAAACTAAAATTGGGCCCAATAGATCCTGATGGTGTATTTGAGTGTTAAAATCTGAAACTCATTCACCATAAGGCAAATAACCAAAACCAAACCAGTTGCCATCCAATGGATTCTGACTCATGGCAACTCCATTTGTTGCAGAATAGAACTGCACTCCATAGCGTTTTTAAGGTTGTGACCTTTTGGAAGCAGGTCGCCAAGTCTTTTTTCCAAGGTGCCTTTGGGTGGGTTTGAACTGCCAACCTTTGGTTAGTAGTCAAGCACTTAAATGTTTGCACTACCCAGGGATTCCTAAAGTATATAAAACCCATTGCCGTTGAGTTGATTCCAACTCATAGCGACCCTAAATGACAGAGTAGAACTGCCCCATAGGGTTTCCAAGGAGCGCCTGGTGGATATAAACTGCCAGCCTTTTGGTTAGCAGCCGTAGCTCTTAACCACTATGCCAACAGGGTTTCCAAACTATATAAAGACAGATACAAATGAATTTATTACCCATCCTAACATTTATTTCATTGTAATTGGGAATAAAAGCTTTTGTTCCTCTGATAACAAAGAAATTAAGACTTTTTTAAATTTCATCGAGCTGGCTTTTTGGGATCCATGAAATGAATGAAATTACTGATCTGTTGCCATCAAGTCGATTCTGACTCATAGTGACCCTATAGGACAGAGTAGAACTGCCCCAGAGGGTTTCCCAGGAGCCACTGATGGGTTCGAACTGCTGACCTGGTTAGCAAAATTACCAAAGGAGAACTATATTTTGGTTTATTCCCTGCTGAATTCCAGGATCCCCATGGATCCTCTGATCTATTTCGATTTACCCTACTCATTCCTGGATCTTTTTCTTTTTGAATGTCCTTCTTTTACATTTCTATCATTGCCCGTAGCTGTTACTTTTCTGTCAAGTATCCTCATTAACCTACCACCCTAAACTCACCTTATTTGCAAGCTTACTCTGAAATTTGGCTTTTGGTTCATATTCACTGTTCAGGATTGTATTAAAAATACACAAGCAAGCTCACCGTCTTCCGCAACAACCTTAGCAAACACAGAAGACACGTTGCCGCCATTGAGTTGATTCCGACTCTTAGAGACCCTGTAGGGCAGGGGAAAACTGCCCCATAGGGTTTCCAAGGAGTGCCAGGTGGATTCAAACTGCCGACCTTTTTGTTAACAGCCGTAGTTAGTTCTTAACCACTATGCCACCAGGGTTTCCATTCACAGAATAGGAAGGGATATATATGTTTGGTTTGTTTGCCCATCTTTCTCAAGAATGTCAGCTTTGGAAAACAGAGGTTTTATCTTTTTTTCCTATTTAATAAAATGCTTACAGGGCGAAGGTTTGCCAGATTTTAGATGTCATCACATTTGGAATTAGTTCCGTTAGGTCTGTGAAGGATGGGGTTATTGAGACCGCCAAGTTAGAATTTCTTTCCAACTACTGTCCCATTTTGCCCAGCTCTGTTCTTGGGAAAGAGAAGCAGCAAATGCCTTAAGATTAATCAGCCAGAGCCTGTTCAGTGTGTACTTGGCGCGCGGAGGGGTGGGGAGCGGGGATGGGGCGGCAGAGAGGCGATGTAGGAGGAAAGAGGTAGAATACATACGTAGTATGTAAACTCTTCGAGGTCAGGGATTTTGTTTGGCCTGATTGTCATATTCCTAGCATCTCAGCTGTGTCCTGTACATAGTACGTGTTCAGTAAATATTTGTTGGGTTAAGTAAAAGAACAAACTTTTCACTTTGTTTTATTAGGGGAGACGTCGGTGGTTCTCAAAATTACTAAGCACCCAGAGGAGAGGATGTGCTAGAGGACGTCTCCATTTTCTCTCGGCGAGTTGAGTCTGAGCGGCAACAACAGGAGCAGTTCACTACCCTCTCTGCGGCCCGCAGGGAGCGGTATCCACCTCCCCACGCCCCAGCCCCGCCTCGGTGCCCCAGCCCCGCCTCGGTTCCCCTGCTCCGGTTCTCCCTTCACTTCTTCCAGTCGGGTCGTTCCGGCCCTCCCTCTTCGTCCCCGCCCCTCTTCCCCCGGCTCAGTCCCGTTTCTTCCCGACCCCGCCCCACCTGGTCTCCCTGTCCCTCCCTCTCCGTCCGGGTCCCGTCAGCTTCTCCCCAGCTCCCGTCGCCCCGCCCCCTAGGCCAGTCCCCGCCCCTCGCCTCTTGCCCCGCCCCCTCCCCTTGACGTGGCAGAGGCCGCACCAGCCATGTTGGCTGGGCTGAAGCCTGCCTGGAGGCCGGGGGCGGGGCGGCGCCGGCGGTGATTACGGTGCCACGGCTACTTCAGCTCGGCGGAGGGGACTGATTTAGCAAGGCGGAGCCTGCGACAGGCGAAGATTCTGTAGAGGGGCACTGTGGTAAGGACCGACTTCAGGACGGCCTCCTCTACCCGCCGTGGGGGCCGCGGGCCCTCAGTGGGAAGCGGGGGAGGGGCGGCCGTGCGGCGACTGCTGGCCAGCGGGCAGGGGTCTTGGGCTTGATCACCGCTCTGCCCTGTCGTTGCCGAGTCGTTGCCGAGGGGCAGGTGGGGCTGTGGCTGGGCCTGGTGGGGAAGCGTTTACCCCCGTACCCTGCCACCCTCTGCCTCGTTCTTCCGGAGCGTGGGGGCCCGACCGCTTCGTCCAGCACCCCTAGATAAGATGCCAAAGACGAGATTCTGGTGAAAAACTGCAGTTCAGGTGTCTGCCCAGGGCCCCCACTCCTGCGTCCCGGGCGACCCCCCCGCCCCACCTCAGTCCATCATCGCTTTTAGACCCTTAGACTTCTGGGTGCATACCTTACCTGATCTGAAGTGACGTAGACTTTGAACCGAGCTGACTTAGTCATCCGTAGTTTGGCCTTGGGAGTCACAGGAGAGGAGGAGAAAAGTGCTAGGGAAAGCTAACGCTTTGGATCTGGACTACATACAGAATTTGGTTTTCAAATTGGGCCAGTCTCAAACTGTTTGGCTTCATTCTGCTGTGGTGTTCATCCGTTTTGGTGGGAAAGATGCTACCTGAGGAAAAGTCATAGTAAATCTACCTGTAATCAATCACGGGAGTGGGATGTTGAATTCACATTTCACTTGTATTTCCTCAACTTCTCCTCTCTCCACCTCCCAGAGGCATAGAACTAGCCAAGTTGACTTGGTTAAAAAAAAGTTTTATATTTAAATACTGATTTAAATATAAATGCTTGTTTAAGTTTTTCTTCTCTGGCCTTCCCCAGTAGTCTGAACACTTCATAAGTCGAACCTTTTAAATTGACCCATAGAATTGTAGAGTAGGAAGGGACCTTGAAGTTTTCTAGTTCAAACCCCTCATTTTACTGACGAAAAAATTGAGGATCAGAAAGGTTAAATGATTTATACAAGATCATAAGTCAGTGGAAATAGTTGAAGATGCTTCGTTGAGGATTTTAAAACAAAGTAGGAGAGGCACATTTAATTACCTACTAACAGATGCATCTAATTGGCAGGAACTCAAGTTTTACTTGCAACTTAGAACCATGGGGTGCTTTTCAATTAGGTATCTATAAAAACGTTAAAATTGGAATATTGAAAAACCATATCATAAAGCCTTTTAAAATACTATGGCAAGTAATTGATACACTAGGTCAAAGTTACACAATGCCAGTAATTCTGCCAGAAAAATTATTTAAATTTTTTAACTAATGAGTATAAATTGTGCTGAAAAGTGGGACATTTCTTTAGAATTCTGTTTTATTTTATGGTTTGTACCACCCTTTTTTTATTTTAAGTTACTAGTAGTATGCGGTCCCTCTGGCACAGTGGTTGAGAGCTGTGGCTGCCAATCAAAAGATCAGCGGTTTGAATCCACCAGCCTCTCCTTGGAAACGCTGTTGGGCAGTTCTGCTCTGCCCTGTAGGGTCGTTATGAGTCTGAATCGACTCTATGGCAACGGGATAGTATGTTAAGTCTGCATCCTAACCTAGTGTGTGGTAATGTTTGTTTGGTTTTTATAGTTTTATGCAAACATGTTAATATGGGGGAGAGAGCTTGCCAAATAACGCTGTGAGAAACTAGTTAGTAACAGAACTTTATTTCAGATGTGCCATTGTACATGGGACTAAGCCTGGCAAATTTTATAATACAATTAGTGATTTTAAGATTGCACAATTCCTACCTTGTAAAGGTGAGGGAATTCAGAAGTGTTGTGCATGGTTATGTCATTGGGCCAATTAAGAAACAGGTGGGACTCTTCAAAATCCTGCTGGAAAGTGACAATGTAATAAATACATCGGATGTGATTTAGCAAGCGAATATGATCTTAGAGCAGAGAGGAAGACAGGAAAAAGAGTGAGGAAGAAGGTGGGGAATTGTGCTCAAATATTTCTCAGGTGGCAACCCTAGTGGCTTAGCGGGGTTGAGTGCTACGGCTGCTAACCAAGGGGTCAGTAGTTCACATCCACCAGGTGCTCCTTGGGAACTGTATGGGGCAGTTCTGCTCTGTCCAGTGCGGTTGCTATAGGGTCGCTATGAGTCGGAATCGACTCGATGGTGGGTTCAGTATCTCTCAGGTGGTATTTATTGTGTTAATAAAAAGTAAGGATGGGGAATTAAAATTCAGCTTCTCACCTCTCCTAGATACTGAAACCTGGCTGTTGCCTGTGTGTGAATGTCTTCATCCTAAGTCTCATATGTGTCTTTTTCAATTAGGTTCCCTGAGAGAATTAAGTCCTAATGTCTTAAGGCAGCAGTTCTTAGGACCCCTTTATAATTTTAAACATTTTTGAGGATCCAAAGAGCAATTGTTTATATGGGTTATGTCTTTTGATATTTACCATATTAGAAATTAAAACTGAGAAACTGGGAAATTAAAAAAAATTATTAATTTGTTAAAAATAACAGTGTTAAAAAACAAATTTTCTTATGAAAAATACTATATTGTCCAAAATAATGAGAAGAATGGTATTGTTTTCAAAATTTCTTTATTGACTGGCTTAATAGAAGACAGATGGATTTTCATATTGGTTTCTCCATTCCATCTATTAGTATAATTGTTTTGGTTGAAGTATATGAAGAAAATCCAACCTTACATAGATACGTTGTGAAAGGGAGAGACATTTTAATAGCTTTTTCAGATATTTTTGTATATTCTTCTTTGTTACTATACCAAAACTCCAGAGAGTTTTAATTAAGAAATTAAAGGTTAATTGCAGTGTGGAATCTGGAACCTTATCAATGAACTTTTTGTACTCTGTCACATTAAAACTCATTGGTCTGTCCTGCACTTTGAATGGATCTTTTGCATCGTGACATGATCATTTGGGAAATATTTGACTGAGAAATGTTTATCTTTCTTAAATGTTGACGCATTTGATTGTATGATATAAAAAAAATTACGTTCATTAATACCACCGCTGATCTCATCAGAAAAATCTTCACGTAGTACAGAGCTGTCAAGCTCATGGTAATGGATACAGGTTTTCAGAATTTTAATTTTTATTTCAAAGCTCAAATCTTACATTGGTGACAGGTGTTGTTAGTTGTTCTCCATGAAGTAAAGTGACAGGCCCGGCCTGCTTTGTCCATTTTTGAGAAAATGTCTGCCACACACTTAAGTACTAGTTATGTATCATTCTTAGGAGAATTGAGAAAATAGTCACTCAAAACATTTTTCGTGGTTTGTGGTTTAGATGAAGAAGCCTAATTGGTCTAGTATGTGGTAGTAGATATGTTAATGCTTTTGGTGATGCATCAAAAAGATGCATTTTAGATTGTAGGTGCAGTTAATAGCCAGAAAGCTTCATTTGCTTTTTGTATGCTCTGTAGAAATAATGGGAAAGATGACATAATCCTAGAATTTATATTCACATCTGTAGCATGGAAGCTGTTGCTAGAAACTGGATTTCTTTCCCAGACAAATTTCTCCCCTTACTGCTTCTTGTGTTAGAACTGAGGTTACTTTCTGCTAACTCCTGCCTGTCTCAGGCCCTTGTTTTGTCATTATCCCTCAGTAGCCGCTCCTTCAAAGCTCATGCCATTCTTTTAAAGTTGTTTCCTGTATTAACCTTCAGGATAGCCTTTCACAACACATTTAGTCTTAGCTTAGGATTCTTCTACCCTTTGTTGACTTTTAAAAAATCCATGATCTCTTGTGATTAGCATAAAATTCTCTTTTTAAGAAATGCAGCGCTTTTTTTTCTTAATTCTCTTAAAGAAGAGAAAGACCTTCTTAGCTGTCTGAGATACTTGGATTTGTTAAGCGTCACTTTCTGTATTTTTTATTATTGGAATCTATTCAAGAATTTTTTTAAATTAAAATGTTACTGTATCTAACATGGTTTTTTTTTTCCCCCAAATAAGTACCTTTCCTTCCCTAGCATTTTAGAATCAGCCCCTCCTCCCACATCATTCTGAGCAACTACAACATCCATGTTGGCTTTTCTTGCTCCCTAGTTTCATAATTCTTCTATTCATTTAGCTTGATATCCTTCATCTCTCTGCCTTCTCTGTTACAAATCCTTGGCCAGCCACATAGCACTTGAAACTCTTTATCCTCCCAGACCTTTAAATTCTGCAATTTCTTTCCATGATGAAGCACTGCTACAGCTTGAGAGCATGAGATAGAACTATTGACTAGGGGGGAAAGCTGGCATCCCAGACAAGCTGTTAGAGAGGAACAAAGTGGAATGTCTCTTGGTACTGGCCCCTCCACAGAGTGGTGTCCTCCTCGTGCTGGTAAAAACCAAACCAAACCCATTGCTGTCGAGTCCATTCTGACATATAGTGACCGTATAGTACAGAGTAGAGCTGCCCCATAGGGCTTTAAAGGCTGTAAATTTTTAAATCTTTCCCCTCTGGAGTGGCCGATAGGTTCGTACTGCCAACCCTTTGATGAGTAGCCAAGTGCTTTAACCACTGTGCAGCCAAGGCTCCCTCCCTTCTGCTGATAGTGAGCTGAAATTATTACACTGAAATGATGTACCTTGAATTAGAGTTTAAAATGCTCTCAAAAATTATAATGTTAAAAATATCCTAAATTAAGTTTCTGCAGTAGAGGTTGAATGATTATACAAATCACAAGGAATACCATTTCTCAAACATTTTATTTACTGTATTGTGCCACAAATATCCTGTATTTGCACAGCTTTTTATTTTGAAATAATTTTGTATTCACAGAAATATTGGAAAAATAGTACAGAGTTCTCTTGTATACCTTTAGGAAAATCTTTTTGTTATGTACCATTAAACATTCTTTTCTAGAAGTCTTAGTATAAACCTGTCATTTTCTGAATAAAACTATAAGGGCTTTTATAATTTTATGTTTTTGATAATGTGTTTACTAGAATAATGTCACTTACAAGGCTAATATGAGAAACATAGGATCAAAGTTTTTTCCTTTTTCTCCTGTAGGTCCTTAATAGAATCCTTATTATTCTTTGTTATGATTTGCCAGAGCGAATAATGAAAAATAAAATTCACAGTTTTTAAATTTTATTTTTGATGAAAATATACATAACAAGATGTACACCCATTCACCATTTTCTACGTGTATAGTTCAGTGACATTGGTTACATTCTTCGGATTGTGTCACTGTACTCACTGTCTCTACCTGTATTGTTTTACCATCGTTAACTTAGACTCTCTGTTTCCTAAACTTCTCTGTTTTAGAGTTACTGTTGTGATCTTATATAGATAATTCTTTAAAAGAGTAGTGTTCAAGGCAAACATTCTTTACTAGTTGAGCTAAATTGTTGCTGAGTTTAAGGATGACTCCATAGTACAGTTTCAGTTCAAGACTTGAAGATTATCTCAGGGCAGTAGATTCGAGGGTTCCTGCAGTGACAGTGGATCCACTAAGTCTAGTTTCTATAAGAATTTGAAATTTTGTTCCACATTTTCCTCCCTTTGATCAGGAACCATCTATTGGGTTCTTGATCAAAATGTTCAGTAATGGTAGGCGGCACCATTCCGTTCTGGTCTCATGGCAGTGGAGGTAGTAGTTTATGGAGGCAATTAGACCTACAGTTCATTTCCTTCTCCATTTCCTAGGTCTCTGTCTTCAGCTATCCCAGGTAAATAGAGACCATTTATTGTATCTTCTGTGGCAGTCAGAAGCTTTTAAGACTGCAGGTGCTACTTACTGAACTAGGAGGCAGAACAGAGACTTTAAAAACAGCATTAGGTCAGTTGACTGGACAGACCCTTGAAACCATGACCGCAGGCCTTCCTTCGAACCAAGAAAACTCATCCCACTAGGTATTTAGCTGTACCTAAGTAGTAATAAAAACGGCTGTCTCTCATTTATCATTATTGTTATTTTTGACTGCTGTAATTGTAAAATTATATTTAACAGTATATTTGCCATTACGCCTTTTAAGAATAAAATATTTCTTATTGGGTCTTATGGACCTTGGGTTCTGAAGAGTCATTAAATATGTTGTAAGCAGGGTTATTGCTTACTAATTATTGCTGGGATAAACATTTTTATTTCATCCTGATTTCTAATGGGTTAATATTGCTGAAAATGGGGAAAACATTGAATTTTCTTAACAGACTTCTGGATTTTTTATTAATAACTTTTTATTTTGTTACAGAAATAAGAAACAAGCTTTACAATGACAACCTATTTGGAATTTATCCAACAAAACGAAGAACGAGATGGGGTCCGATTTAGTTGGAATGTTTGGCCATCAAGTCGACTAGAAGCTACAAGAATGGTTGTCCCAGTGGCAGCCCTATTTACACCACTGAAGGAGAGACCTGATTTACCTCCTATTCAATATGAGCCTGTTCTCTGTAGTAGGACCACTTGCCGTGCAGTTTTGAATCCTTTGTGGTAATTAAAAAATATGGAAAAAAGCTAATATGGTGATATAAATTTAAAAAATGTAGTTTCTTGCTTATGTAAAAATGCCTGTTTTTGTTTATAGTTTTTTTTTTTTTTCAAATTAGACTAGTCAAAGAAATCCAAAGAACTGTAAAATTTTAGGATCGTTTTAGTACACTGAGTTAATAATGAGTAAAAAAAGACCAAGGGTAAAAGTGCCACTATAAAAACTGTTAGATCCTATCAATTTTCTCTGAATACTAGTGCTGGCTGTGTAGTGGCCCAGCTGTGTCATTAGAAAAGTCATAATCAAGTGGCATGGTGTTTGCTGAAAAATGTTACAGTTTCCTTTTGCTTAAGCCAAAATCTCAGGAATAATCTTTTAATCCTCTTTCCATTCATCCTCCTCATACCTGGTCCACTGGCATATCCAGCCCTTTCTATCTCCAGAACTTTACCAATTCTCTGTTACTCAATCTCGGCTACTACCACTGAGATTCCAGATACTGCCTTCTTTTTCCTGGACAATTTCACCATCTTCCTAACTGGTTTTCCTCCTTCTATTCTTGCTTTTCAGCAATCTGCTTTCTACCAGCAGATAGAGTTTTTGTTTTTTTTTTTTTTGAATAATAATTTATCTATTTTTGCTGGCAGTATATGTAACCAAATATGTATCAGTTCACAGTCTACACGAACAGTTCAGTAACATTGGTTACATCATATTGTGTCACCATTTTATCTCTGCCCATATTGTTTTATCACCATTAATTTAGGCTCCCTGCCCCTCAAAGTACTCAAGTGTGCTTTAGATGAACTGTTGTCAGTTTACACTCATATATAATTCTTTATAAGAGTACTAGAGGCAAACATTCTTTATTAATCGGGATAAACTGTCGTTTAGCTTAATGATGGCTTCGTGGGATAGTTTTGGTTCAAGGTTTAAAGGTTATTTCCAGGTATTAGAGGTTTCCCAGTCTCAGTGGATTTAGCAAGCCTGGTTTCCATATGAGTTTGAAGTTCTGTTCCGTGCTGGTCTTTCTTTTGATCAGGATCCAACTATTGAGTCCTTGATCAAAACGCCCAGTAATGGTAGCAGGGCATCATCCATTTCTTCTGATCACGTGGTAATGAAGGTAATAGTTTACGGAGGCAGTTAAACCTGTGGTCCATCTCTGTCTCTGATTCTTGGGTCTTCTTTTTCCTCTCTTGTTCCAGGCAAATAGAAACGAATTGTTGTATCTTGTGTGGCCAGTCACAAGCTTTTAAGACCCCAGGTGCTACTCCTTGATCTGAGCGTTAAAACAGAAACTCTTTGAACAATGTTAGGCCAGTTGAGTGGATGAACCCACAAAGCCATGACTCTAAATCTTCAAACCAAGAAAACTAATCCCATGAAATGTTTAATTTAAAAAGTATATTTTTAAATTTTATTTTATTATTTTGTCTGTTGTAGTTGTAAAATTATATAAGATACTTTATTTGCCATTTCACCCTTTTTTTCCCCCAATGTAAGTACAGCTTAATGTAACAACTGCATTAGTCTGATTGTATAACTATTGCTCTGAACCAAAAAACCAAACCCATTGCCGTCAAGTCAATCCTGACTCATAGTGACCCCATGGGACAGAGTAGAACTGCCCCACAGGGTTTCCAAGGCTGAAGTCTTTATGGAAGCTGACAGGCACATCTTTCATGTGGAACAGCTGAGTGCTTAACCACAATGGCTCGTCCATTGTCCTTAGTTGATACCAGGGCTCCTTGTCCATTGCCCTTTGTTGATGCTGAATTTCCCATAACCACAGACAAAAACTCACTACTTCTTAGTGAGTAGTTTCCCCTCCCCGGCCCTATAACCACTGGTAACCATTGGTCTCTATATAATTACCTGCTCTTATCATTTCATATAAGTGAGATCATAAAATATTTCCTTTTGTGATTGTCATATTTCGCTCAGAGTGACGTCTTCAAGGTTCATCCATGTTTTAGCATGTAACAGGACTTCATCTTTAAGGCTGAGTAGTATTCCATTGTATGTATGTACCACACTTTGTTTATCAGTTCATCTGTTGATGGGCACTTGACTTGTTTCAACCTTTTTGCTGTTGTGAATAATGCCGCAGTGAACATTGATATACGTTTGTTCGTGTCATTGCTTTTAGGTCGCTAGGGTATTATACATAGGAGTATGCAGATAGAGTTTTAAGAATGGAAATCAGAATATTAAAATTCTCCAATAGCTTCCTATTATACTTGGAATGAAAACTCCAAACCCCTTGTCAAGACCTGTGAAAACCCTTCATGATCTAGCCTCTATCTATATTTCCGCCTTCATCTTGTATCATTTTCTTTATTCCCATCTACCTTACACCTTAACCATAGTGCCCTCTTTCCAATCCTTGAACATACCAGATTTAGTCCTACCTTGAAACTTGTGTGGTAGCTATACATTCTGCCTGAATTGCTCTGACCTCATATTTTCCTCTGACTGGTTCCTTCTCATTCAAGTCATTCTTCCTCTGATTTAAGGAGGCCTGCCATTAAAGTAGCCCTCCTAAATATATTCTCGCATCCTGGTTTGTTTTCTTCCATCTTTATTATCACTGTTATCTTATGTGTTTATGCATCTACTTATCTGTTGTCTGTTTTTCCTTTTTTAAAATGTAAGCTCCATGAGAGCAGAGACCTTTTCTGTCTTGTTTACTGCTGTATCAACAGCATCTGGAATAATGGCTGGTACATATTGGGCATTTAGTAAATATCTTTTTGAACTGAAAGAGTAAATGTTTTCTAGATCCAAGTGTAGATGTTGCGAAACTCATTTGAAGGAAAAAAAAACAGGATTATCTTAAGTTTATTATTGATATTTGCTACATATTAAAAGTCACGATAGATTCACCATTTAGGTGAGTTTGTTTGTGTTTAAGTATGGATTAAATATTGAAACATCTGAAAATACGTAACTTAAAAATCGCATTGACTATAAATTTGAATGTCTGTTTTAGAAAGAAATCAATTTTATTGAAATAGAATTCTTGTAAAGTGAAACTGAAACATGAGTTAACATATCTTTTTTTTTTCTTGAAACAGTCAAGTGGATTATCGAGCAAAACTCTGGGCTTGCAATTTTTGTTATCAAAGGAATCAGGTAAGAACCCCCCATTGCAGATCTTAGTTGCTGTCACACAAATTTAATTACTAAGTAACACTGTACTAACGATGTTCAGTCACACAGAAAAATGCATATTTGAAAAGAAAGGTAAAATAGTTATTTTTAATACGAAGATACCTATTTTTAAAATAATTAAATCATCAGGAATCAATATTTTTAGTTTAAAATTTTATCATTCTTTCTGGCAAGTAATTTGCTATGAATTTTTTTTTTTCTTTCTATAGTTTCCACCTACCTATGCTGGCATATCTGAACTGAATCAACCTGCTGAACTTTTGCCTCAGTTTTCTAGCATTGAATATGTAGTTCTGGTAAGAACATCAGAGCAAATCATTAAGAACATTGTTAACATCCAGTTATTTACTTTATAACAAAATAATTTGTAAATCAGTATGACTTAAAAGGCATCATCTTTAATTTTTGTGTTGAATCGATGGGGCATTTCAAAGGTAGTAAGTGTCAAGGTCAATTTGAGTAAAGTAATCTCTCTCGTTATTTGATGGGTGGCCAGAATACTGGGTAGAGTGGCGTGATCTGGTATAATGAATAGATCAATAAAGTATCAATTTCGCTTTGTTGTTAGAAGATCAGTTCACAGATACTTAGTCAGTATGATAATGGAGCCTGCTGATGTATCCCGGAATACAGTTGATGAAATCATTCTTGCATTGGTCCTTGTTAGAAAAATCATTTCACTCCTCTGTCAGAATAACTTCACATAGTTGTCTATGTATGTAGGGTCTGGAAGTAATAATCTCCTTTATAATGTAAACAGAATTATTGTATGGTTCTCTTGAGCCAGTCAGTAATTTGCCCCACCTTGCCAGTGTGTACTTCTCTGAAAATCTAGCTTAGGTTTAGATAATTATTTTGTAAAAATTACCTTATTTTATTTTTAAACTATGTATTTGCTGTTTTCTTATCTTAAAAATAATAAGTAGTTGTAATTAACAAAACCTTATGGAATGAAATGAAATAAAAAGTGAAAATTCCCTCTATAACTATACATAATGTTTTTAATCTTGATTTTTCACTTAATGATGATATGCCTTGTATATCTTTTAATGACGGCACATAAAATCTGCTTCATTCCTGAAAGGACTATATTAGGATTCCATTGTATGCATGTATTACAAATTATTTAATTAGTCTTCTATTGACAATCTTTGTATATTGTGCTGAAGTGTTATTATCTTTATGAAAATCTTAATTTTTCTTATTATTGCAATTTTTTTTAAAAGCGAGGTCCTCAGATGCCTTTGATCTTTCTTTATGTGGTTGATACTTGCATGGAAGATGAAGATTTACAAGCCCTCAAAGAATCCATGCAGATGTCATTAAGTCTTTTACCACCTACTGCTTTGGTTGGACTTATTACTTTTGGGAGAATGGTGCAGGTTCATGAACTTGGATGTGAAGGCATTTCAAAAAGCTATGTCTTCAGAGGGACAAAAGATCTGTCTGCCAAACAACTGCAGGTAAACCACGAGAATAGTAGTTCTGATCTCTGTCAGCATCGCTCTCTCTATATGTGTACAAATACCTCCAGATATAAGCTTCTAGAAAATATTTTATTATAAATGGCTAATATAATTATAACAAAGTTTTTAAATTTAGTATTGCCATCAGTTTTCTTTTGTTTGCCTTAAATTGTTGCTATATGGATTGAAGACCCTTCACTTTTAATTGAAACTTTAAATTTTAGAGTGAAATTGAAGGTATTTTAGAGATTTGAAGGGCTTATAAAAGAGGCATGCTGGAGCCTAATAGAGCAACTGCATGTATCTTTTCTTTCTTGACATCTCACTTAGTGATTAAAAACTTTATTTGTTTGGTGAGAGGAGATATTTTGAGAACTTGGGAGTTATTTATGAACTATGGATATGTATTTTCATCCTAGGACAACATTTTTATCATTGCAAATTAAAACTTTATTTTCCAAGGCAAGGGAATTATATGCAGCATACTGAATCATTTGAGGGAGATTTTTCAAAATCTTCTTTTCTGCCCAGAGATTTTGAGACCGTGGTGAACAAGTGAGTGTGTTTGTATTGGGAGATGTTGAGATTGCTCATGTAAGTATTATGGAAAACAGAAAAACTTCCTAAGTGATTCTGATGCAGTCCCCACTTGAGAGCCATTATCATAGTGGATAGTATACAAGTCTGTAGACAATATCAGACTTTGGAGGTATTCAGGTAGTCCAAAATGGAAAAGAAGATTTTTAGGGTGAGTAATTTAAGTTTGGCAGACTGAGAGGGTGGTGTACTATAGTTAATTGAGATAGATAATACTGGAAGAATTTACAGGTTTGGATAATAAAGTCACTTTTATAAAAATCGAGTTTGACTTGGTTTTGGAATATCCAGGTGGAGACAACTGTTAGTTACAGGTCTAACTCAGAGGTTTGGACGTTGTTGGTGTATAGGTATTAAATTGGATGCTCTGAGAATGTATGAGATCATTGAGAAAGAAGAAAAGACCAAGGATAGAATTTACCTGACTCAATGTGTGGGGCATTTGGTGAATCTGTAGAGACTGACAAAGAAGAAGGGAAAAATACTTCGGTGAAAATAGACTCTCTGGGTGGTACAAACGGTTAACGTACTCAACTGCTACTGAAAGGTTGGAGGTTTGAGTCCACCCAGAGGTGCCTCAGAAAAAAGGCCTGGTGATACACTTTCAAAAAATCAACCGTTGGGAGAAACCCTATGGAGTACAGTTCTGCTCTGATACACATGGGGTTGCCATGAGTTGAAATCAGCTTGATGGCAGCTGGTTCGGTGGGAATAGAGGACGTTGTAGCCAAGGGAGAAGAAATTTAAAGAAGGTGGTGTCTTCAGCACAGTGAACTACTGAGGAGGAGAAGGGGCTTGAGCCTTAGAATGAACTCTTATATTTGGTTATTAGATCATCACAAGGAAAAAGTCACCTTGTTTAGAGGCGTTTTTGGGGTGGGAGGGGAATAAAGTGCAGATTTTGGCAATTGAGCAGTGAATGAGATTTGAGGAAGTAGGGAAAATTAAAGTATGCTGTTTGAAGAGTTTGTTCGTGCAGGTAAGGAAGGAGATAGTGTGGGAGTCTGAGAGAGAGAAGGGAGCTGAAGAGATTGACTTTAGGAAGGTGGACACTTGAGTGTGCGTATACACAGAAGGGAAAGAGACTGAAGAGAGTGAGAGGAGTGAGGGTTCAGAAGACACGGTGGAGGATTCCTTCAGGAGCACAGGAAGCAGAGTGACTTAGAGAGGAGGATCGTCTGTTTCCATGAGAGAGAAGAGAAAGTGGCCAAGTTTTAACCTCTCAGTGCTTTAGTCCTTTTCATCTGTAAAATGGGGATAATAGTATCTACCTTGTAAGGGTGGTCATGGGAAGTAAATGAATTTTGCCTTTAATGCTTGCCATTATTGATGTTATTAAGTTATAAATTTATTTAAAGTGATTTAATGTTCTGATTGTAGAATATGTTTTACTTAAATTATATAATATATAACACAAAGTTTTTTGGGTTAAACATCTTTTTTGCAGTAGGCAAGTAAATGCTTACAGACTAAATTTTTTTTTCCATTAAAACATTTTTGTCTTCGTTCTCTATCCATTTGGTTGGAAAGAACCTGATCTTTGCTCCCCAAATAGTCCTAGAATCAAATCTTAAATTCTTTTAGTTGAGTGGTCTTGAATTGATTTCTTTGTTTTCTTATTATCTGTGAAGAGTGGTAACCAATATCTGTTTTGCAAGGTTATCGTTAGTACTAAGTGAAATAATAGTGAGAGTACTTAGTATAATGTAAACCCATATCATCATCTGTGAGTTGGTATCAGCTCGACGGCAGTGGGTTTGGTTTGGTTTTTGGGTTTTACCACTTACTTGTATAGTCTTCCACAAGTTACTTAGCCTTTCTGAGTGTCACTTTTTATTTGTAAAACAAGGATTAAGAAATCTACTTCCTTATTGTTTTGTGAGGAGCCCTGATGGCAAAGTGGTTAAGAGCTCAGCTGCTTAACCAAAAGGTTGGCAGTTAAAGAGAGATGTGGCAGTCTGCTTCTGTAAAGGTGACAGCCTTGGGAACCCTGTGGGGCACGGGCAGGTCTGCTCTCTCCTATAAGGTTGCCATGAGTCAGAATTGACTTGATGGCAGTGGGCTTTGTTTTGTTTTTTGTTGTTGTTTTGTGAGGTTATATATTTGAAGAGTTTAGTGCAGAATCTGGCATTTAATAAGTTTTCAGTGAAAAGTTCCTATTTCTGCTATCAGGATAAGAAATACTGTTGATTACCTCATTAATTTTTTCTTTGCAGATCTTCAGACTTTCTGATTTTCTGTTAGATGCTTTCATTCTACTACTTCATGGCTAAGCATTTCTAGATTCAAGAAAGCTTTAGTAAAATAACATTATTTTCATGAGTCTGGAGAGGAATTCTGCACACGTGTAAAATTCGAAGCCAAACTGGCAGTGATTAGACATTAAGTCAAATTTAAGTGTAGACGTGCAAGATCTGTGTACCTTATACCAAAAACCAAAACCAAACCCAGTGCCATCGAGTTGATTCCAACTCATAGTGACCCTATAGGACAGAGTAGAACTGCCCCATAGAGTTTCCAAGGAATGCCTGGCAGATTCGAACTGCTGACCCTTTGGTTGGCAGCTGTAGCACTTAACCACTAGGCCACCAGGGTTTCTGTGTACCTCATAATCTCCCTTTATGCAATTCTTTATACGATTCTTCTGCGTAACACTTATTACAACTGTAATTTTGCACTTATTTATTGGATGATTTGATCAATTCCTGTTTGTTTTATCAGATTTTAATTTCCATGAGGGCAGGGCCTTTTTTTTCATTATATGCCTGGCGTATAGTGGGTGCTTAAGGAAGAGTTACTTAAAGGGATGAATGAATATAAATTAAGAAGTATAGATGTTCAATTTACATAATAGCTTATTTTGGCTATTAATTATAAATAAAATATTTCTGGGGCTAGTATCCCTCTTCTTTGCTCACACAGCACCTTGTACTTTGCTGTCTCATGGTGATTATTTCTCTATATTGTTTTTTACCTGATAGTCTCCCTGACTAGACTGTTTGCTTTCTGAGGGAAGAGGCCTTGTGTTCTTTATTTTTGTGTTCTAGTGCCTTAGTAAGCACCGTGCACATGGTAAGCTGTTAATAAATCTTTTTATAAGTAAATGGGTATCACACAGAGAATCTTTTTACAGGAAATGCTGGGCCTCTCTAAAGTACCCGTTACTCAAGCAACACGTAGCCCTCAGGTGCAGCAGCCGCCTCCTTCCAACAGGTAATAATTACATATGGCAATGAGAATTTTACAATTCATGCAGCTATTTAAAGCATTCCATACCCTTAATTTGAGTGTAGGCATTCAGTGATACTATATTGTTAAATATTTTTAGGACTATAAATAGATTGCATTAGTATTGCTTTTTAAGTTGTTGACTCAGAATCATGTCACTGAAACGTTTGGGGTCTTATCATTGCAAAAAAGAGTTACTTTAGGTTTTGATATATTCCTGATTTTTTAATTTTACATTAAGGAAACTTAATTTTTGTGGTTTGAGGGCAGCCAACCAAAAATAGGCCCTCAAACACTTCATCTTACCTACTTAACCTCAGAAGTAGCCTTTCCCTCTAATCAGGGGTGATACCACTAAAACTGTCTTGATGTATCTCTCATAATTATTTCCACTAACCTCAAAACTTACCAGATTGATAAATGAAAGATGAAGTCCTTTTTTTGTGTGTTTAGCTTATAGCATTTGTTCTCTAAATCTGATTCTTGGACTAGTAGCATCAGCACCCCATGGGAACTTGTTAGAAATGCAGATTCTTAGACCCAGTCCAGAACCCCTAAAACAAAAACTCTGGAACTGGGGCCCAGCAGTCTGTGTTTAAACAAGCCCTCCAACTGATTCTGATGTATAATAAAGTTTGACAACTGTTGGTCAACAGTATATTCAAAGTATTTTTTCTATTTTTAAGAAAGTGGACAATTTGTTTCTTAAACCCTAACCTACAAAACAAAGAGAAGACAGAACCCTAACCCACAAATATTTATAAGTGATGTTTTATTTATTTTATTTTGCAGATTCTTACAGCCAGTACAGAAAATAGACATGAATCTCACAGATCTTCTGGGAGAACTTCAGCGAGACCCTTGGCCTGTACCACAGGGAAAGAGACCTTTGCGTTCCTCGGGGGTGGCACTTTCCATAGCTGTAGGACTACTTGAGGTAGTAATGCTGTTTTTTTTTTGGCTGTAAATGTGTGTGTGTGTGTAATAATATGTACATGCTAATTTTTTTTTTTTTTTTTTTAATGTTGAGTGAGAAAAATCAGATCATAGAACAGTGAGTCTACGATTTTATTTGTGTAAGGTTTTATTTATGGTATATCTTTTTGTGCAGAGGGAAGATTCTGGAAAGATGTTCACCCAAATGTTTACAGTTGGATTTGGGAAGTTTTGCTTTCAAGTAGAATGAGAATTTTTATACTACATATACCTTAGCTTTGTAATTAGAGAGGAGAGTCTTTTTTTAAAATAAATCTAAAAAAAAAAATTTGAAGAAAAACCAAGTTTATAGAAAAGTTGCCAGGTCCTGTGTGAAGAACGTTTTTTCTCAGATTAAGTTTGAGGTTAATTTGCTGATACAGTGTTCTTTACCCCTGAATACTTCAGTTGTATTTCCTATAAACCAGAATGATGTTCTGTATAACCATAGTAACCCATTGCTGTCGATTCTGACTCATAGTGACCTTAAAGGACAGAGTAGAACTGCCCCATAAGGTTTTCAAGGAGTGGCTGGTGGATTCAAACTGCTGACCTTTTGGTTAGCAGCCAGATGCTTAACCACTGTACCACAAGGGTTCCCATAACCACAGTTAAAAAAACCCATTGCTGTCAAGTTGATGACAACTCATAGCGACCCCATCGGACAGAGTAGAACTGCCCTATGTGGTTTCTAAGGAGCTCCTGGTAGATTCGAACTGCCGACCTTTTTGGTTAGCAGCTGTAGCTCTTTAACCACTATGCCACCAGGGTTTCCATAATACAGCTGCTAAAATCAGGATGTCAAAACACTGATGCAGTAGTACCATCTAATCCTCAGACCCCACCATTCAAGTTTTGCCAGTTGTCCCAATAATTTTTATTTTCTAAAAGGATTTAGTTCACACGATGCATTACATTAGCACTTAAGTCTATTTAGTCTCCTTGAATCTGGAACAATGCCTCAGCCTTTTCATGACTTTAATGACTTTAACACATTGGAAGATTCAAGTCAGTTACATTGTAAAATGTTCTTCAGTTTGGGATTTTCTGATACATCTTTATGATTAGATTCAAGTCTGCATCATTGGCAGGAATATCACAGAAGTAATGCGTTCTTCGTGTTGCATCCTATCAGGTGGCCCATGACTTTCATTTGTCCCATTACTGATGATATTCAGTTTGATCACTTCATTAAGCTAGGTTTCTCACTGTAAAATTACTCTTTTTTTTCTCCTTTGTAATTAATAAAGCATTACAAGGTGAGACTCTTTGAACTATGTAAATATCCTGTTTCTCATCAAACTTTCAGTTTATTCGTTTATTTATTACTATCATTATGGACTCATTGGTATCCTCTTTTATTTAGTGAGTTATAATCTGTTACTGAGTTCCCTGGGTGGTGCAGATAGTTAAACACTTGACTACTAGCCAAAAGGTTGACGGTTTAAACCCACCCAGAGGTGCCTCAGAAAACAGGCCTGGGGATCTACTTCTGAAAGGTCACAGCCTTGAAAACCCTGTGGAGCAGTTCTGCTCTGCACACATGGGGTTGCCATAAGTCAGCATTGACTCAATGGCAACTAACAACAACAGTGATCTGTTACTATCATTATTTATTTTTTCTTTTAACTTTTTACTTTGACATAATTCCAAACTTCCAGAAAAGTTGCACGAATGATTCGAAGAATTCCCTTATGCCTTT
Organism: Elephas maximus indicus; assembly: GCF_024166365.1. Classification (NCBI taxonomy): domain Eukaryota; kingdom Metazoa; phylum Chordata; class Mammalia; order Proboscidea; family Elephantidae; genus Elephas; species Elephas maximus. The sequence goes on along the minus strand of NC_064828.1, from coordinate 51,421,801 downwards.
CACCTAGATTCCTCAAAGGCTAACATTTTACCATGCATGCTTTATCCTTTGATTCTTCTCTCTCCCTCTCCTTCTTCTCTCCCACTTCTCTTTTTTTATATTTATATATATGCGCACATATATATGCACCTACATATGTATGTGTATATGTGTATGCATATTCTATACACACACATATATATATAAAAACTTTAAAAAACCATTTGAGATCCAGTTACAAACATAATGTTGTTGTTAGGTGCTGTTGAGTTGGTTCGGACTTGTAGTGGCCCCATGTACAACAGAATCATTGTTATGCTTGAGCCCATTGTTGCAGCCACTGTGTCATTCCATCTCGTTGAGGGCCTTCTTTTTCGCTGTCTGCTTTACCAAGCATGATGTCCTTCTCCAGGGAGTGATCCCTCCTGATAACATGACCAAAGTACGTGAGATGAAGTCTTCTCTGGCCGTACTCCTTCCAAGACCGATTTGTTCAACAGTCCATGATATATTCAATATTCTTCATCAACACCATTATTCAAAGGCATCAGTTCTTCTTTAGTCTTCCTTATTCATTGTCCAGCCTTCACATGCATATGAGGCAACTAAAAACACCATGGCTTGAGTCAGGCGTACCTTAGACTTCAAGGCAACATCTTTGCTTTTTAACACTTGAAAGAGGTCTTTTGCCAGCAGATTTGCCCAATGCAGTGTGTTGATTGATAAACATGATGTCCATTTTATTCCTAAAAACTTATAAAAGCATACTAAACGTTCTTTTTTTTTTTCCTATGTGTAAACTTTTTATTGAGTTTTTATAGTAACGGTCTCATACAATATTTGTCCTTTTGTGTTTGACTTATTTCACTCACCATTATGCCCTTCACAGTGGCTGCAGCAATGGGCTCAAGCATAACAATGATTGTGAGCATGGCGCAGGACTGGGCAGTATTTTGTTCTGTTGCACATAGGATCGCTGTGAGTTGGAACTGACTTTACAGCATCTAACAACACCACCACCTGGATGTTTCACAGATTCATCATTGTTTGTTATCATTGCATTGCGTTTCATTGTATGTATTTTTGTATTTGTTTATCCATTCATCTGTTGATGGATACTTAGGTTGTTTCCATCTTTTTTGCTGTTGCAAATAATGTTCCAATGAACGTGAGTTTGCATATGTTTATTTGTGTGATGGTTCTTATTTCTCTAGGATATATTCCTAGGAGTGGGATCACTGGAACAGATGGTATCTAAATGTTCTTAATAACAAGAACATTCTTCTGCATAAACACAATACATTTAACAAAATCAGGAAATTAACGTTGATATGATAGTATTTTGTAATCTGCAGCCTTTATTCACATTTCACCAGTTACCCATGTAGTATCCTTTGTAGCAAAAGAAATTCCTGGATCATGCATTACATTCATTTGTTATGTTTTCTTAGTCTCCTTTAATCAAGAGTAAGTCCCCAGTCTTTCTTTGTGTTTTATAACATTGATATTTGTTAAGAGTATGGGCTAATTATTTTATAGACTGGCTCTCAATTGGAGTTGGTTACATATTTCTGGTGAGTAGATTTAGATTATGTACCCTGGGCAGGAAAATTAGAGAAAGGATGTTGTATTCTACTTAGTGCAGCATATCAGGGAAGCCTGTGATGTCAGTGTGTTTCATTCTAATGATGCTAGTTTTGGTCTTTTGGTTAAGGTAGTTTCTGCCAAGTTTCTTCACTGTAAAGTTATAATTTTTCCTTTGTAATTGTAAGTACCTTGTAGGAAAATATTTTGAAAGTACATAAATACCCAGTGTAATCATCAGATTTTACCTACCAGTTTTAACTTCTATTGATGATTTTTGCCTGAAACAGTTATTATTATGATGGCTGCCAAATAGTGACTTTCTAATTCCATCATTTTTTCTACTTTTTTTTTTTAAATTTTTCTGTAAGTGAAAGTTTATAGCTCAAGTTAGTTTCTCATACAAAAATTTATGCACACATTGTTATGTGACCCTAGTGTTCTCTCTGTAATGTGACAGCATGCTCCTCCTTTCCACCCCTAATTTCCCGTGTACATTCAACCAGCTCCTGTCCCTTTCTGCCTTCTCATCATATATCTACTTGAACTAAGGAACACACTCTTCATGAGTATCATTTTATGTCTTATTAGACCAGTCTAATCTTTCTCTGAGGAGTTGGCTTTGGGAATGGTTTTAGTTATGGATTAACAGAGACTCAGGGGGCCATGTCTTCCCGGGTTCCTCCAGTCTCAGACCATCAAGTCTGGTCTTTTTACTAGAATTTGAGTTCTGCACCCCACTTTTCTCCTGCTCTGTCAGGGACTCTCTGTTGTGTTCCCTGTCTGGGTGGTCATTTGTTGTAGCCAGGCACCATCTAGTTCTGGTGTTGGGCTGACGGAATCTCTGATTTATGTGTCTCTTGGGTTCATATTTTCCTTGTATCTTTGGTGTTCTTCATTCTCCTTTGCTCCAGGTGGCTTGGGACCAATTGATGCATCTTAGATGGCTGCTTACTAGCTTATAAGACCCCAGGTGCCACTCATCAAAGTGGAATGTAGAACATTTTCTTTATAAAATTTGTTATGCCAATTGACCTAGATGTCCCCTGAATATACCACAATTTGTTTATCCATTCATCAGTTGTTGGGCATCTAGGTTGTTTCCATCGTTTTGCTATTGTAAACAGTCCTGCAACGAAGAAAACCAAAAAAGACAAGCCCAGTGCTGTCAAGTCGATTCCGACTTATAGCGACCCTATAGGACAGAGTAGAACTGCCCCATAGAGTTTCCAAGGAGGTTGCATATATCTATTCATGTGACAGCTCTTATTTCTCTAGGATATATTCCAAGGAGTGGGATTGGTGGATCGTATGGTAGTTCTATTTCTAGCTTTTTAAGGAAATGCCAAATTGATTTCCTTTCCCACCAGCAGTGTGTAAGTGTTCCAGTCTCTCTACAACCTCTCCAACATTTATTATTTTGTGTTTTTTGGATTAATACTAGCCTTTTTGGGCTAAGATGGTATCTCGTAGTTTTGGTTTGCGTTTCTGTAATGGCTAATGATCATGAGCATTTCTTCAGGTATCTGTTAGCCGCCCGAACATCTCCTTTGGTGAAGTGCCTGTTCATATTCTTTGCCCACTTTCTAATTGGGTTATTTGTCTTTTTGTTGTTAAGGTTTTACAATATCTTGTAGAGTTTAGCAATTAGACCCTGATCAGATACGTCATAGCCGAAATTTTTTTCCTAGTCTGTAGGTTGTGTTTGATGAACATAAGTGTTTGATTTTTAGGAGCTCCCAGTTACCTAGTTTTTCTTCTGGTGTTTGTACATTTTTTGTATTTCGTTTATGCCATGTATTAGGGCATAAATTTTTTTTTTCCCATGATCTTTACATTTTAGATTTAGATCTTTGATCCGTTTTAAGTTAGTTTTTATGCATGGTGTGAGGTATGGGTCTTGTTTCATTCTTTTGCAGATAGGTATGCAGTTATACCAGCACCATTTGTTAAAGAGACTGTGTTTTCCCCATTTAATGGACTTTGGGCCTTTGTCATATATCAGCTGCTCATAGGTGGATGTATTTATGTCTGGAGTCTCAATTCTGGTTTATTGGTCTATGTATCTGTTGTACCAGTGCCCAGCTGTTTTGACTACTGTGGTGCTATAATATGTTCTAAAATCAGGTAGTGTGAGGCCTCCCACTTTGTTCTTCTTCTTCAGTAGTGCTTTATTTATCCAGGGCCTCTTTTCCATATTTGTTTCTTCATCTCATTAAAAAATGCCTTTGGAATTTGGATCAGAATTGCATGGTATCTACAGATTGCTTTGGGTAGAACTGACATTTTTACAATGTGGAGTCTTTCAATCCATGAGCAAGGTGTGCTTTTCTACTTATGTAGGTCTCTTGGTATCTTGCAGTAGTGTCTTGTAGTTTTCTTTGTATAGGTCTTCTATGTCTCTGGTTAGATACTTTCCTAAGTATTTTATTTTCTTGGGGGCTATTGTAAATGGTATTGATTTGATTTCCTCTTTCAAGTTCTGTTTTTTGGTATAGAGGAATCCAACTGATTTATGTATGTTTATCTTGTATCCTGATACTTCGCTGAAATCTTCTGTTAGTTTCATTAGTTTTCTTGTGGATTCTTTGCGGTTTTCTGTGTATAAGATCATATCATCTGCAAATAGAGATACTTTTACTTCTTCCTTACCAATTAGAATGCCCATTATTTCTTTTTCTAGCCTAATTGCTCCGGCTAGGACCTCCAGCTGAGTGTTGAATAGGAGTGGTGATAAAGGGCATCTTTGTCTGGTTCCCCTTCTCAAGGGGATGCTTTCAGACTTTCTCCGTTTAGGATGATGTTGGCTGTTGGCTTTGTATAAATGCCCTTTATTATATTGAGGAATTTCCCTTTTATTTCTATTTTGCTGAGAGTTTTTATCATGAATGGGTGGGTGTTGGGCTTTGTCAAATGCCTTTTCTGCATCAATTTGTAAGATCATGTGGTTCCTGTCTTTTATTTATATGATGGATTACACTGATCGTTTTTTTTAATGTTGAACCATCCCTGCATACCTGGTGTGAATCCCACTTGGTCATGGTGAATTATTTTTTTGATGTGTTGTTGAATTCTGTTGGCTAGAATTTTGTTGAGAACTTTTGTGTCTAAGTTCGTGAGGGATATAGGTTTGTAATTTCTTTTTTGTGGCATCTTTACCTGGTTTTGGTATCTGGGTTATGGTGGCTTCATAGAATGAGTTTTGGGAGTATTCCATCCTTTTCTATGCTCTGAAATACCTTTAGTAGTAGTGGTGTTAACTCTTCTCTGAAAGTTTGGTAGAACTCTGCAGTGAAGCTGTCCGGGCCAGGGTTTTTTTTTGTTGGGAGTTTTTTGATTACCTTTTCAATCTCTTTTTTTTGTTATGGGTCTATTTAGTTTTTTGACTTCTGATTGTGTTAGTTTAGGTAGGTAGTGTTTTTCTAGGAATTTGTCCATTTATTCTAGGTTTTCCAATTTGTTAGAGTACAATTTTTCATAGTATTCTGTTACGATTCTTTTCATTTCAGTTGGGTGTGTTGTGATATTGCCCATCTCATTTCTTATTTAGGTTATTTGCTTCCTCTCGTGTTTTTCTTTTGTCAGTTTGGGCAGTGGTTTATCAATTTTGTTGATCTTTTCCAAGAACCAGCTTTTGGTCTTGTTAACTCTTTCGATTGTTTTTCTATTCTCTATTTCACTTAATTCTGCTCTAATTTTTGTTATTTGCTTCTTTTGCAGCTATTTCTTTGAGTCGTAGGGTTAGTGTTTTGATTTTGGCCATTTCTTCTTTTTGGATGTGTGCATTTATTGGTATAAATTGCCCTGTGAGCACTGCTTTTGCTGTGTCCCAAAGGTTCTGGTAGGATATGTTTTCATTTTTATTTGATTCTGTGAATTTCTTTATTCCATCCTTAATTCCTTCTATAACCCAGTAGTTTTTGAGCAAGGTGTCGCTCAGCTTCCATGTATTTGGTGTTTTTCCTTGCTTTTTCTGTTATTGATTTCTACTTTTATGGCTTTATGGTCAGAAAAGATGCTTTGTAATATTTCAATGCTTTGGAAACCCTGGTGCTATAATGTTTAAGAGCCACAACTGCTAACCAAAAGGTTGGTAGTTCGAATCCACCGGGTGCTCCTTGGAAATTCCTTGGGGGCAGTTCTCCTCTGTCCTGTGGGGTTGCTATGAGTCAGGATCAACTCGATGGCAATGAGTTTTGTTTTTTATTTGGTTTTGGATTCTGTTAAGGCTTCTTTATGGCCTAATATGTGTGGTCTATTCTGAAGAATGTTGAATGTCCGTTGGAAAAGAAAATACTTGGTTGCTGTTGGGTGGAATGTTCCGTATATGTCTATGAGATCAAGTTGGTTGATTGTGGCATTTACATCTTGTGTGTCTTTATTGAGCTTCTTTCTGGATGTTCTGTCCTTCACCGAAAGTGGTGTGTGGAATCTCCTACTTACTGGGGAGCTATCTGTATCTCCTTTCAATGCTGTTAGAGTTTGTTTTATGTATTTTGGAGCCCTGTTGTTGGGTATGTAAATATTTATTATAGTTATATCCTCCTGGTATATTGGCCCGTTAATCATTATATAGTGTCCTTCCTTATCCTTTCTGGTGGGTTTACTTAACGTCTATTTTGTCAGAGATTAATAATGCTGCTCCTGCTCTTTTTTGATTGTTGTTTGCTTGATACATTTTTTTCCATCCTTTGAGTTTTGATTTGTGTCTTTAAGTCTAAGGTGTGTCTATTGTAGGCAGCATGTAGACGGATCGTGTTTTTTAATTTATTCTGCCACACTGTGTTTCTTTATTGTTGCATTTAGTTCCTTTACATTCAGTGTGATTATTGATAGTTATGAGTTTAGTGCTATCATTTTGATGTCTTTTTTTTGTGTGTTGTTGACATTTTCTTTGTTCCACTTAATTTTCTGTGCTGAGTCAATTTTCCTTATGTATTTTCTTTTCATCCTTTTCATTATTGATGATTTTGTATTTGCTGAGTCTTTTTCATTTTGATGTGTAGGATTGTTAGTTTCTTTTGTGGTCACCTTAATATTTACCTCTATTTTTCTAAGTTTAAACCAATCTTTTGTTTCTTTACATCTCCTTGATTTCCTCTCCACATGAAAGATCTATGACTATATTATTTAGTCCCTCTTTTTTTTTTTTTTATAATGTTGTCATCTTTTACATATTGATGCCTCTGTTTCCCTATTTTCAGTGTTTTAGCTTTGATTTATTTGTGACTTCCCTATTTGATTTGATATCTGGTGGTTCTGTCCTGTATTCTAGTCTTGGGTTGTTATCTGATGTTATCTATTTTCTAACTGGTGGACTCCCTTTAGTATTTCTTGTAATTTTGGTTTGGTTTTTACAAATTCCTAAACTTCTGTTTATCTGAAAATGCCCTAATTTCACTATCATATTTGAGAGGCAGTTTTGCTGGATATATAATTCTTGGCTGGTAGTTTTTTTTCTTTCAAGGCTTTATGTATGTCATCCCATTGCCTTCTTGCCTGCATGATTTCTGCTAAGTAGTCTGAGCTTAGTCTTACTGACTCTCCTTTGTACATGACTTTTTGTTTATCCCTAGCTGCTCTTAAAATTCTCTCTTTATCTTTGGTTTTGGCAAGTTTGGTTATAATATGTCTTGGTGACTTTCTTTTTAGGATCTACCTTGTGTGTGGTTTGATGAGCTTCTTGGATAGATACCTTCTCATCTTTCACACTATCAGGGAAGTTTTCTGCCGACAAATCTTCAACAATTCTCTTTGTATTTTCTGTTACCACCACCCCCCGCCGCCTCCTTGGTATTCCAGTCACTCGTGGGTTATTCCTCTAAGTCCAACATAATTCTTAGGGTTCTTCATTTTTTAAAATTCATTTATCTGATTTTTCCTCAAGTGAGTTTGTCTCAAGTGCTTTATCTTCAGTGTCACTAATTCTGACTTCCATTGCCTCAATTCTGGTCCTGTGACTTTCTACTGAGTTGTCTAATTCTGAAATTTTATTGTTAATCTTCTGTATTTCAGTTTGCTGTCTCTATGTGGATTCTTGCAGCCTGTTAACTTTGTCAGTGTGGTCTTGTATATCCTTCTGAAGTTCCTCTGTTGTGTCTGTGTGTTCCTTAACTTGTTCTGCATTTTGCCTGATTTCCTTCCTGATCTCTTGTAGAGCTCTGTATATTAATGTTTTGAATTCTACCTCTGGTAATTCCAGTAAGCTCTCTTCCTTTGGAAGGTTTCTTGATTCTTTGTTTTGGGCACTTGCTGAAGCCATCATGGTCTGCCTCTTTATATGATTTGATATTGACTTTTGTCTCCGAGCCATCAGTAAGTTATAGTTATATATTTTATGTTTGCTTACTGTGTCCTAGCTTCTTGTTTTGTTTTAATATGCCCAAATAGGCTGGTTGTGTGAGCTACTTTAATTATTGGCATCTTCGAAGCTGTCACGTCCTGTCTCCAGGTGGTTAAAGCAGTTACTAGGTATGTGAGCTCAGAAGTCCATTTACTTTTCTTGTATGGATTCAGGTCAGGTGTCCAGGTAGTTGGTCACCAAGTTTGTGGTCCAGGCTCTCACCTACAGCCCTAGACAGGCAGGGGTAATTGGAGTAGCACAGGTATCTGGCTGTAGTAGAGGGTCATGTGCTGAGGAGGGCAGGGGGCCGATGGCTGGCCCTGAGTGTCTGGAAGGAAAGCGTGTCCCTGTTCCCTAGAGCACATAGGTGGGTGAGTTTTGCAGCCAGACTATGGGTACCCAGTGCTATTGGCTGTGAGGACTGGGAGGCACTACTTATTCTTGGATCCCTGTTGTGGGTGGTATGGGTGGAGCTACCAGTCCTCAGGCTCCTTATATGGGTAGGTGAGGACCCTGCTTAATGGGCAGAGTGGTGTCAGATGTCATGAATCTGCCACTGTACCTTACAGCTGATATGCTTCAGGTATATACCCTGTTGTGCTGTGCTAATGAGGGTCTACGCTGTGGAAATGGGCCTACACAGGTCTGTGCAGGGGTGAAAGGCATTCAAAGTCTGTGGGCCCATTATGCCTGTGCCTAGGCAAAGGCTCCATGCCTGCCCTGAGTTCCGGGCTTAGGGGAGTTGGCAGATTATTTTTTCCTGTTTGTTAATTTGTTCCCTCTCCAAAGCTGGAAAAATGGCTCCTACTTCCAGATGAGGGGACTCAGCAATTCCTGAAGCTAGCCTCAGACCTGGTTTAGAATGGGGAGGGGGCAGGTTCTTCCCAAAAGGGGTGTTTTCATCTTTCATATTCTGTACTCAGTAGATGGATGCTGGACATCCATATCTCTTTATATCTTTATTCTTTTCCTCATATTTTCTTTTTTTTTCACTATATGGGAGATTTCCTCAACTTTATTTTCTGTATCTCTAGCTTTTGAGTTCTTCGGTAGTGCAAATAGTTAAGTGCTTGACTACTAAACTGAAAGTTTGGTGGTTCAAGCCCCCTCAGAGGTGCCTCAGAAGAAAGGCCTGGCGATCTGCTTCCAGAAGGTCACACCCTTGCAAACAGTATGGAGTGCATTTCTGCTCTGTACTGTATGGGGTCCCCATGAGTCAGGATTGACCCAGTGGTAGCTGGTTTGGTTTTAATTTGATCTTTGGCCATGCCTTTCATCTCAAATCATTGAGGTTTTTTATTATTGCAATATTTTAAATTCTGGAAACTCTGGAGAGTTGTCATATTTCTTGTGATGTTTATTGTAACATGTGTTCTGTTCTGCATCTCAGTTTGTAGTTTCTAGGCTAAGAAACTTCTCCAGGCCCACTTTCTGCAGAGAGCAGTTCTTAGGAATTGCTGATGGCAAGCCTGTAGCCATCAGCTGCTGTATCTGGAGACTGACTACAGCTCTTTGATCCATTGATCTCTTTGTTAACTCCAAATGTGCATTGTGGAGCTTCTCAGATGTTCCCTTGGGAAGATCTGATTTATCTTTGGTATCGGGGCTATGTTGTTTTGATCCTTTTGTCTGTCTAATTGCATCTGCTATTTGGATTCTCAAAATTTCTACTCTGTTGATGGCACTCTTTCCTGTTTTTTATTGTTGTTATGATCTTTTTCTTTTCTTAATGGTACCTTTTCTCTTCATTTCACTGGGATTTGGGGAAGAAAGGGAGGTAGATGAGCATACTCAGTCCATCAACTTGAAGTAGAGGTATAAATCATGATGTTTTAAACTTAAAAAACTAAAACCAAAACAAAGCAATAACAAAAAACAGAAGATGATGCCCTCTCTGTCTTCCCCTTCTGTCTTTTCCTCTCCCAATCTAGGATCCGTTAAGTGGAAGGAGAGACATCCTTGTTGATAGAGATCAGGTTTATAGATTATTTTAAAATTAAGAATATACTATTATCTAGAACAGAATTTCAAAGGAAACATGTTCAAAATTTATATCCTGGTTTTAAAAATTCGTTTTGAACATTGGATTATTTTATTTCTTGGAAAATGCTCACTTTCTTCTGATGAGAATATATCAAAATTTATTATCAGAGATGCACATTCATATGTTTTCCTTTAAACTGTTTTTGATGAGTCACTTTTTTTCCAATAGTGTACTTTTCCCAACACTGGTGCCCGTATTATGATGTTCATTGGTGGTCCAGCCACTCAGGGGCCTGGAATGGTGGTTGGAGATGAGTTGAAGACACCCATAAGATCCTGGCATGACATTGAAAAAGACAATGCCAAATATGTAAAAAAGGGAACTAAGGTAATTTTAGTTTGTCTTTTTGCCTTGTTAGAAAGCAAATACTTATTTGATAGAAGAGTAAGAATATAAATATTTAAGGATAGAAGTAGTGATATTGTGAAGGCTGATACCATAGCTGTTATTTACATTTGCAGAAATATCCTCTCCTCTTTCTTGGTAACTTAAATTACGTTTTTCTTGTTTTAAACATGTGGAAACATAATAGTAGATACCGATAGACATTTACTATAAATTACTCCTGAGGGAAAACTTGTGTGCTTTTTTTAATGTTCATGTTAAAGAATGTCTTTCTCTTCAGATGTGTGTATTGTCCATAGTGTGAATAGTCCATCCGTTTCTCCTGAGTTGTGTTCTCTTCTTGTAAACTCTTTTGTGTTTTATTGTGCAAGTAGATTTTCATAAATGTTGATTTCGGACTCTCTTGTATTAATTTTGCTCACTGATACCCACATTATTATTTCTTACAAATTCTCTGTGCTTCATAATTTTTAATATAGTTGTACTGTATTATCTCATATTTCTTTTTGGTAGTCATTATTTGTTATACTTTTTAAAGTAATTAATGACAGATATTTTCTATCACTATTAGTGGATGCTTTTTACTGCCAACTAATTTTTCTTGGTTGGATCTTTAAATTTGCTTACTTTACTACTTTTGTTGTTGTCCATTTTCAGAGGTTTTTGTTACTTGGTTGTGGTTTTAGCCAGGAAAAAGAATTCTGTGTTATTCTATTGTATTTGTACAGCTGTAGCAAGATGTTCAGGCTATGCCTATTTCAAGTTTAGCTTAATTTAGGGGTTTACCTCTTAGAAAGAATGGCATGTAAGGAAAAGAATGTGAAAATGTCAGACTTGCAGAAGTTATTATACCATTTTGTTAGACATTATAGGAAATTAAATGACAATAAGTTGTATTTAAATTTTAGTGAATTTTTTTCATTCTTAGATAATTTTGAAATGTTAATGGAGAAAAGATTAATAGGATGATTACATTTGTATGTTACTTTGATTTAATTTTTAAAAATCTCTTGTAGCATTTTGAAGCATTGGCTAATAGAGCTGCTACGACTGGTCATGTTATTGATATCTATGCATGTGCATTAGATCAGACAGGCCTCCTAGAGATGAAATGCTGCCCCAACCTTACTGGGTATGTATTTAATTTTTACAATTATAAACCATATAGCAACAATACTAACAGTTTTGGGGAAAAGAAACCAGTTAACCATCTTACTACCTCAAGGCAACAACTGTTACCAGTTTTTGATATGATTTTCCATACAGTTCCTCACTTTAAAAATTTTCCTAAAATACAGTTATAAAAAAGCAAATTCTATTTGAGAAGATCATTTTACTATCCTGCAGTCATTTTTTTATTTTATTTTTTAGCAGCTGAATTGAGATATCACTCACATTCCGTAAAATTTATCCATTTAAATTGAACAATTCAGTGATTTTTTAATATATTCACAGGTTGATCAACCATCACTACAGTTAAAAAAAATTATTGATCTTATTGTTCTTGAGAATATACACAGTAAAACATGAACCATTTCAACAGTTTCTACATCTATCATTTAGTGACGCTGATTACATTCTTTGAGTTGTACAACCATTCTCACGCTTTTTCTGAGTTGTTCCTCCCCATTAACATAAATTCACTGCCCCCTAAGGTTCCTGTCTAATCTTTTGAGTTGCTGTCATCAACTCGATCCTGTATAGATAGTTCTTAAAAGAGCATAATGCTCAAGGCAGACCTTTTAACTAGGTAAGCTAAATTATCATTTGGTTTTATGAAGAGTTCAGGGGATATTTTTGGTTGAAGGTTTAAAGATTATCTCAGGGCAATAGTTAGTTGCGGGGATTCTTCTAACCTTCATGGCTCTGGGTCTGGATTCCATGATAATTTGAATCCTTCTGTTTTGCATTTTTATTTGTGTTTTATTTTTACTTGATCAGAATTCTTCTATGAATTCATTTGAATCTTTGATCAAAATGTTCAGTAATGGTAGCTGGCGCTATCCTGTTCTTCTAGTCTCATGGCGAAGGAGGCAGTTGTTCATGGAGGCAATTAGCCTGCATTCCATAGCCTGCTCCTATTCCTGACTGTCCTTCTTCCTCTGTTGTTAGGTGAAAAGAGACCAGTTGTTGTCAGCACTACTATTTAATTTTAGTACATTTCCGTACTTCAAAAGGAAATTTCGTGTCAATTAGCCATCACTCCTCCTTGCTCCTCCCTTCCTTCCCCTGCTCCCCTCAGCCCTAGGCATTTACTAATCTTCCTGTCTAGATATGCCTGTTCTTAACATTTCATATAAATAGAATCATAAAATATTTTGTCTTTTGTGGCTGGCTTTTTTAACTCAGTATAATGTTTCCAAGGTTCATTCATGTTGTAGGATATACCAATATTTCATTTCTTTTTATTGCTTTATAAAAAATTAGCAAAGAGTTCAACTTCATTCAGTAACATTCCATTGTATGGATAACACTACATTCTGTTTAGCCATTCATTTTTTTATGGACATTTATGTTTCCACTTTTTGGCTGTTATGAGTAATGATGCTTTGAACATTCATGTGCAAGTTTTTGTGTGGATGTATGTTTATGTTTCTTTTAGGTATCTGTCTAGGAGAGGGAAACCTTAGTTTTTGCTGTTAAGGCCTTCAAATGAAGCCCATCCACATTATTGAGGGTACTCTCCTTTACTTAAAGTCAATTGATTATAAATGTTAATCACATTTACAAAATACCTTCTCAGCAACATCTAGACTAGTGTTTGACCTAACAAGTGGGCACTGTAGCCTAGTTGTGTTGGCACATAAAATAAACCATCACAGGCCTATAACTCAGTTTTTAATTTTGAAGACTTTTGTCTTATTTCAAATAACTCTTTATTTGCAAGATCTTTATATTCTTATTTCTCGAGTAGAGATTGAGAAACCTAACTTTTAGGGAAGTATATTAAAACAGAGAAGCAAGCGATTCAACTTTGATTTTATTGTATTTAAAATGTGTTGGTAACTTTTACTTTGCTGGTTTTAACACGTATACCTGTATCATTGACATTGTTTTTTGTTTTTTCCATGTAGAGGGTACATGGTAATGGGTGATTCTTTCAACACGTCCTTATTCAAACAAACTTTTCAAAGAGTCTTTACCAAAGATATGCATGGACAGTTTAAAATGGGCTTTGGTGGTACATTAGAAATAAAGGTAAGAATGAAAACCTCACATGTGTGGTATGTGTTACCAAGAGAGAAAATTGTGGGTTTGACCATAATTTTAATGCATCATTAATCAAATTCAATGTATGTTTTAAAAATAGTGGCTATTTTATGTTGAAACCTAGAGTTAGAGATTTTGTTCACCAGAAATACGTGTCATCATTAAATGTATAGTTAAACTTTATAGTTGAACATTTCAAAAAATTGTTAGAAGATATATAGGTAAAGTTTTCTTGAACTCTATTTTTTTTTTATATAGAGTTAAATTTTTAAGTCTTTCATCTTTTTTAATGCTGAATTTTTTACGTTAATGCTAGTTTTATTGTTAATGGCAGGAACTGGTATCTAAGTTAAGATGAACCTGTTTTATGCCATTTGGATAATTAGTAATTGTTGTATGGTTGGTCACTTGTTGACATACAATTCTGTTATTCATTTCAAATTTAGATTTAAAAAACACAAATGTTTAGTGTTAATTACAAGTGTGTTAGAGCACATGGGGTTGGTTTGAGTTGGAATTGGCTCATCAGCAACTAACAACAGTAGTACATTGACTTTGGTTTTTCATTAAATAATCTTTATCAGTCTTGTTCATTTTATTGAATGCTTGCTGTATGTTTGATGCTGTGTTAGGACATTGTAGAGATTTCAAGGGACATCTAAGGCATGGGTCTTGTTCTGGAGAAACTTAGTCTTTATAGAAAGACAAGATTAACACATGTGAAAGAATGAAATAGCAATAGATTACAAAAGTGCTGTATATGTTAGGAGAAGAAAAATGAATGCAGGCAGGAGAAGTAGACAATTTATCCCTGAGGAAGTATGACTTAGCCTGAGCTTTAAAAGATGGCAGAATTTAAGTTGGTTGAGGAGAATGCATTTCATTCAGGAACCTAGCATGAGCAGAGGCATAGAAATAAGAGTCAGCATGATGGTATATTTAGGAAAACTGCCGCATGAGTGGTTGGTTTCTTTTGAAATGTATGGGAAATAGGTTAATCTGGGTTGGGTATAGTTTGGAGCTGCACGTACAGGCTGAAGAAGCCATTGTAGGTTAATGAAGACTACTGTCTTGAGTAAGATTAGTCTGGCAGTGATATTCAGGATAGGTGAGGAGAAAATTCTGAATAAGAAAGCTGCGGTTGGCTTTCTAATTTTTTTTAGATAGAAGGTAATGATAGCTTAGATTTTGGTAGCAGTGGAGACTGGAAAGAGACCAATTTTGCTGACAGATTTTCTATGGCAGGAAAAATAGAAGATAACATCTTGAGTGTTTTTTGTATTCGGACATGTTAATTTTAGGTATGGTATGAGTTTCAGTTGAGGGTGAGGGTCCAAGTAGAGATCTCCTATGGGCTGCTGGAAAAAATAGGATTAAAATTAGGTCAGGGCTAGAGTTTAAATTTGAGAGTTACCAGCATAGAGTGTTCACTGACTGATTTTTTTTAAACATTAGTGTGTATCTTTTAATAGACTATTTTTTAAAGCAGTTATAGGTTTACAATGAAGTTATGCAGAAAGTACAGAGATTTCCTATGTCTCCTCCTTCCCCTAACGTTTAAGCAAACCAAAGTGTACGATTTTCTTGTTTTACAGACCTCAAGGGAAATAAAGATTTCAGGAGCTATTGGCCCCTGTGTATCTCTCAATTCTAAAGGACCCTGTGTGTCTGAGAATGTAAGTTACGTTTATTCCATTTAGAAAATACAGTTCATTCTCAGGGCAAAACCGAAAGAGACTTGAGTTGGCAGCCTATAGTATTCCTTTCAAAATTATAATATAGGCCAAGTTTTTCAGTAGAATGTGGTTTGGCTTCTAGTGGTGTAACTCTGTTTGTAGTTGCTCTTTTCTTGTACCCTCTTTTCCCATCCACTCCTAAATTAAAACTTTTTTTTACTGTCACCAGTCTTCTAATATTTATGCCTAAGCTATTCCTTGCTCCAGTGTACCTTAAAAAAAAAAAAAAGAGCTGGAAATTTGCACACTTGTGGAAGTCAGAATTAATTCCAAATTTGTTACCAGAATTTCCAACAGAGTAGCTAGATTAGCCATGTTTCAGTTTCAGTTCCTTTACTTTTCTTTATCCCATGTACTGGAGGTACAATACACATTAAAATTTTAGAATCATGTAGCTGCAAGGAGGATGGTGGGACAGGTACACAAAGTGGGTCTAGAAATGACACAGTTCAAAAATTAATTTGTAAGTTTGTCTGGTAAAGATACATATCTAAGAAGTTTTCTTGGGAATCAGACTGTTTAAATTATATAATTCTGATCCAGAGAAACCTTTGTTCATATGTGCATGTATTATATGTTAAATCAATATCTCTTTACACAGATCAAATAATTGGATAGAAGGATAATGTTAGTTGTAATTACTTCATTAAATGGTGTATACTTTTAAAGACTACAATATGAAGAACTTGTGTCAATACTTTTGTAATTTACTTAGCAGGAATTTGAATTATTTTATAATTTTATTATGTAAAGTTAATTTTATTTCACGATGTATTTAGGATACATTTGTTGAATTAGCTAGAAACCTGAAACAGATGTTTTTTCTTTAGTGGAGCTGGGTTTTTTTTTTCCATTTTCAGCTTTACGTATGATATAATAATAAACTATATTCTCTAGCTTTTAAACATATTATGTTTTATTCTTACAGGAGATAGGATCAGGTGGCACTTGTCAGTGGAAAATATGTGGACTCAGTCCCACTACAACCTTAGCTATATATTTTGAGGTGGTCAATCAGGTATGATTTTCTATATTTGAATATTGAAAAATATTTTTGAAAAAGTACCTAATTTAGGCCATGAAAATTTCATATTTCTTTTCTGTTAATAGTATGATCCAAGTTTATTGTTCTGTTTTGGAGTTCTTGTCATTTTCTGTTTCTCTAGAAAGGACGTATTGTAATAGAAAAAGGATCAGGGAACCTGCAAAGGCCCAGTGCTAAACTTGGGCACCCAGTATTCAACCTCAGCTTTTCTTTTTTAAAAATAAAATGGAAACATAAATAAAATTATCTTTTTAAAATTAGTTATCTAGCTCCTAGATATTTCAAGGTATATGATGATATATGAGTCCTCCTATAAGAAAATTGAGTATGTCAAAATCTATACAAAAGATTGGAAAATCATCATATTTGGAAAGTTTTTTTTCTACTACAGGAGGAAATTGTCTTGTTAAAGAATGATAATTTATAAACTACTTATATGCCAGTAGTTGTTAGGTATAAAACAAACTACAAAGTATTAGTAGTCAGCCTTTTTAAGACAGATGCAGGATTTTTTTTTTTTTTTTAACAATTCAGGTTTCTGAAGAGAGTGGCTTTTTTTGAATTATTTATTTTTATTTTTATTGGACTTTAGATGAAAGTTTACAGAACAAACTAGTTTCTTATCAAATAGTACACACATTATTCTGTGACATTGGTTACCCCACGACATGTCAACACTCTCCCTTCTCAACCCTGGGTTCGCTATTCCCAGCTTTCCTGTTCCCACCTGCCTTCCAGTCCCTGCCCCAGGGCTGGTGCACCCCATTAGTCTTGTCTTGTTCCATGGGCCTGTTCAGTCTTTGACTGAAGGATGAACCTCAGGAGTGACCTCTTTACTGAGCTGAAAGGGTGTTTGGGAGCCATACTGTCAGAGTTCTCCAGTCTCTGTCAGGCCAGCAAGTCTGGTCTTTCTTTCTGAGTTCGAATTTTGTTCTACATTTTTCTCTAGCTCTGTCCAGGACCCTCTATTGTGACCCTCTCAGAGCAGTCAGTGGTGGTAGCTGGGCACCATGTGGCAGCACTGGCCTCAGTCTGGTGGAGGCCATGGTAGTTGTGGTCCATTAGTCCTTTGGACTAATCTTTCCCTTGTTTCTTTAGTTTTTTTCATTCTTCCTTGCTCCTGAAGGAGTGAGATCAGTGGAGTATCCTAGATGGCCACTCACAGGCTTTTAAGACCCCAGATGCTATTCACCAAAGTAGAATGTAGAACATTTTCTTTATGAACTTTGTTATGCCAATTGAGCTAGATGTTCCCGAGACCATCGTCCCCACAGCCGTTAGCCCAGCAGTTTGGTCCCTCAGGGAGTTTGGATGTGTCTATGGAGCTACCACGACCTTGCCTTGTACAGGTTGTGCTCGGTTCCCCAGTATTATGTACTGTCTTACCTGAAGGGAACGGCTTTTATTGACAAAGAAAGCTAGAACGTCTATTGTCAAAGAGCATGAGGACAGCTTTTCTGTTGACCGTTTGCTATTTCTTTCTGAGGATCATATGTTACTAGTAATCTCTTTCCATTGGTCATCTGTTTATCATCTAAAAAGTTCTGCTTTCATCTTTTACACCTAGGGGAGGAGGACTTAGCTCAATTTCTCTTTACCTAGTTACTGTTAGGCATAAATTGCCTCACTTAGGCTTTTCATTGTCTGATAATTTCTCCTTTCACTTTGTTCTTCCATGTCCCTGGATTTGAACTATATATTACTTGAAATTCATTCTCTACCTGGATCACTTCTCTCATCCTTCATCACTTTTCTCCTCTCCCAAATCCACTTTTATGTGGCAAATTACAACTGTTTTGTACGCAGTGGAAACAAGAATCCTTCAAGTCGATTTAGAATGAATTTTATTAGTGCTAGGATGATGTGGCAACAGTGTAATAGATTTTGTTTAGTTATTATTCCTTTGTTTTTACACAGCATAATGCTCCAATTCCTCAAGGAGGGCGTGGTGCAATCCAGTTTGTGACTCAGTATCAGCATTCAAGTGGGCAGAGACGCATCCGAGTGACCACTATTGCTAGGAAGTAAGTTGTATTTGTTAGAGATTAATTTACGTATTGAAACTATTCTGGGTAGAGCTTCCAAACTGGGTTTCTATTCAGGGTAACGTATGACTAGAGGGTGAACATTTATGACTAGTAGCATTTTCTTTCTTTCCAAATCAACTTATTTCCTAGAATATTCATTAAGAACTTTGAACTTCGAGAGCAATTAAAAGTACTCCTGAGACACATATTACCCTGTACTAGGCAATAGTAATATCTCTATGAAGCATTGTATGTGTGTGTGTATGTATATTTAAAATAATAGTTGTTATGAGTGTTAATTTTCAACCGATGATACAAGTTATTAGCTACTTTTATCATTGTTTTTTCCAAGTGTTAATAGTTATGTAATTTACCTCCCAAGTCTTTATTTGTCTATTGCTTTGTGTACTGTTGTGAGAGGGAATGAATGGAAAAGACTTAAACATACGTAGTTGGTTATATAATGGCATGGTATAGACTGGTGTTTCTCAAACTATTGGTGGTGAAAGGCTGTTTTTTTCCCCCCTTTTTTAATTAAGTATAATACTTTTATTATATACAATACTTTAAAAAATATTTTTTGTCTTATTTTTGTTGTTGTTTTTGACAGTGTTTATAGCAAGACATACACCAGTTCAACAGTTTCTACATGTTCACTTCAGTGACATTGATTACATTCTTTGAATTGTGTAACCATTCTTACCCTCCTTTTCTGAGTCGTTCCTCCTTTATTAACATAAATTCACTGCCCCTTAAGGTTCCTATCTAATCTCGAGTTGCTGTTGTCAAACTTGATAGTATGGATAGTCCTTAAAAGAGCGTAATGCTCAAGGCAGACATTCCTTACTAGTTAAGCTAAACTATTACTTGGTTTTAAGAAGACTTAAGGGGATATTTCTGGTTTAAGGTTTAAAGATAATTTCAGGGCAGTAGTTCCAGGGGTTCATTTAACCTCCATAGCTCCAGAAAATCTGGAGTCCATGAGATTTTGAAATCCTGTTCTGCATTTTCCCCCTTTCAGTCAGAATTCTTCTATAGAATCTTTGATCCAAATGTTCAGTAGTGGTAGTCAGGAACCATCCGTTTCTCACAGCAGAGGATGCAGTTGTACGTGGAGGCAATTGGCCACATATCCATTTCCACTTCCTTTTCCTGACTCTCCTTTTTCCTCTGTTGCTCCAGGCGAGTAGAGACCAATTGTTGTACTTTGGAAGGACGTTTGCCTGCTTTTAAGAACCCAGGCACTACACAATTTAATAACATACTTTTATTAAATACAATAAAAATGAAATACTAAGAAAATAAAACTTAAAAAAGCCATACAAAATACAACTCCCTATTTTATTTTTATTTTTATTACTGGAGTCATCAGATAGAAAATTACTTTCATTACATTACTCAAAAGGTTTCTTTTTATTCTCGGTTTGTTTTCTTCCTGGAAAATTGGCCTGACTCACATACTTTGACTAGTGTAAAAGGTAAAGTTATAGGGTAGTGTTTTGTATAACAGAGATATGTAATAGATTTGTTGATAATAGTTTGTTTTTAAAAGAGATTAGGGTTAACAGATACCTTTTCTTGTTTCAAAATGTTCAGTAATGGTAGCCAGGCACCATCTATCTCTTCTGGTCTCATGGCAGAGGATGCAGTTGTTCATGGAGGCAGTTGGCATCTCTCTTTGTGATAGATTCTCCAAGTAAGGAATATATTGGTCATGTGTTCTTTGCACAGCATTTGAGGAGAGGGCAAGTTGAATTGAATTGAGTACCACTGTTTTTATTAAGGGAGTCCTGGTAGCACAGTGGTTAAGAGCTTGGCTGCTAACCAGAAGGCTGGCAGTTCGAATCCACCAGCTGCTGCTTAGAAACCCTATGAGACAGTTCTGCTCTGTCCTACAGGGTCACTATGAGTTGGAATCAACTCAACGGCAACAAGTTTGGTTTGGTTTTTATTTTTATTAAGAATAAATTATTTCTTTGGATGCATGTAAAAAGCTTAATTGACAAAAGTTCTGTGATAAATATATTTACCTCAGTGACAAAAAAACAAAAAAAGAGTAGCTATTGAGGCTGCTTATGTATGACCTAAAACCTCATGAAATCTGGTTTCTTGGTTTGGAGGTTTAGAGTCATGGTTTCATGGAACATCCCAGTTAATTTGCCTAAAAACATGTTTAGCGCTTCTCTTCTACCTCCTAGTTTGTTGTGTAGTGTCTAGGGCCTTAAGAACTTGCAGGTGATCATCCAAGGCACAATAGTTTGTCTCTGTTCTCTTGGAGCAAAAGAGGAAGAAAGAGTCCGGAATAGGAGGGGAGGATATGGAACATGTGGCTAATTGCCTCCAGGAACAACTGCCTCCTTTGCCATGAGACCAGAAGAACTGGATGGTGCCCAGCTATCATTACTGAACATTTTGACCAAAAATTCTATAGAAGATCTTGATCGAAAGAGGGAAAATGCAGAACAGGATTTCAAATTTTCATGAACTCCAGACTTCCTGGAGCCATGAAGATTGGATGAACCCCTGAAGCTATTGCCCTGACATAATCTTTAAACCTTAAACCAAAAATATTCCCTAAAGTCTTCTTAAAACCAAATGATAGTTTAACTTAACTAGGAAAAAAATATCTGCCCTGAGCATTATACTCTTCTAAAAACTATCTATACAGGATCAAATTGACAGCAGCAACTCAAGAGATTAAATAGGAACTTTAGGGGGTAGTGAATTTATGTTAATGAGGGAGGAATAACTCAAAAAAAGGAGGATGAGAATGGTTGCACAACTCGAAGAATGTAATTAATGTCAGTAAATGGTACACGTAGAAACTATTGAATTGTATGCTTTGTTGTGTGTCGTGTACATTTTTAACAACAAAATAAAAGGAAAAATAAATTATTTCTTAGCTACTTTAATTCCCCTCTGTATGAAAATATTTGTGAAGTGTAAAACAAAGGTAAGATAACTGTGGAATGAAGTCAGCCGAGGAACCTTATTTTTGTTTGTCTTGGACTTGATTGTTTGGGAAAGTGCTCATCGCTATAAACTTAACCATATTTAGGCATGACATAGGCATCTGTAGCTCTCAATTTTATTGAACTGTTTCTTACTCTGGTTTTATTCCTGAAAATATTTTCGTGAATGATGGACATGGATCTATGGTTTGAACTGCATGTTTGTTGTGTTGGATGATATATTACTTTCCCGAAGGTTGTGCGTAGAGGCATTTAGCATCCAGGTCTGTTGCCTTGCCTTGGTCTTTACATCCTGGGCCAGTGTCAAGGGAATACATTTTCATTTGATGAAAGAAAAATTCCTTACTGAGCATTCCCTGAGATTTGTTCAGATTTCAGATCAGGAACCTTGGAAGTAGTAAATTTTGGCAAACTCGTCAATTTATTTATGCCCCTTCAACACACGCACACACACCCACATACACACGTATATGTGACTTAAATTGGACATTCATAATGTTTGCTTAAGGAAACAGTTGGACATACTAAATTGAGGATCATTTTCAAAAAACCACTGGTTTAGACCTTTCAAAAGTATCTTAAAAGACAAAGAAAGTCTGAGTAATGGTTGCAGATTCAAAGAGACAAAAGAAACATGACAACTAAAGCCAATGTGTGATCCTGGATAAGATGCTATATCTGAAAAACAATTTGCTGTAAAAGGACATTATGGAGACAGTTGAGGAAATTTGAATATGGACTATATATGGGATAATAGTATAGTATCAGTGTTAAATTCCATGAATTTAATAATCGATTGGGTTAATAAGAGGATTTCCTTGTTCTTAAAAGATATACATGAAGTATTTAGGGGATAAGGCCGTGATATCTGCAAGTCAGATAGTTCAGCACAAGAAAAATACGTATTTGTAAGAAAGGAGAGTGAATGATAAAGCAAATATGTTAAAATGTTAACAGTTGATGAATCTAGGTCATGGGTGGCATATAGGAGTTTACTCTTTTTATAGCTTTTGTGTTTGAAGTAGTTTTAAATGAAAAAGTTTAAAAAAGCTTGTTCTTTCAAGAGAAAAGGAACTTTCTTGTGAGAAATTTCATGGGCTTATTTTCAATTTGTACAGTGTATTATAGTGATATAATATGTGTGTTACGGTGCCATTTGTGGCATTGTCTCACTGAAGCACTCATCTTTCCAAATTAATTTATCCTGGTTATTTTCAGTAATCAAGGCTTATTGTTTTATTGACTAGGAATGTGACTTTAGGGGCCTAGTAAAAATCAGTGTATTTGTTCAGTGTATAAGCTATATGAAAATAAAGCAGGACTCAGATTCCTGAGAAGATAATCAAACATTACACTCTTTTTCATGTAAAAATAATTTTGATCTGAAAAGTTTAGTTTGAAATCGACTGTAGAATCACAATGAGAGGGGGTATTGGAAATCCAGAAAAGAGTTTACAATGTGAGAAAGCCATCTAAACTTGGCTCTAAGTTCATAAATTTTAAAAGAGTAGATTTTCATTTACAACTAAACAAGTTATAATTACTAAATTTGCATGAGCTTACTTGCTAATGTATTTCTACTACAGAACCATTATATTCTCGAAAGAAAAATGTCACTTTCATGTTTCATTTTAAAGCAAGTGAATATCATGATCAAGTTGGAAAAATACTGATTTAGGTAATTTTGTTTTTAGTTCTTTATTTTTTAATTAAATAAAAGTATTAAATAATTAATAATTAAACCAAGCTATTTTTTTTTATAATCCTTAAGCCTTTAAATTACATTAAAAAAACAATTTTCAAAATTTCCAGTATCCTGTTTTATCTATTCTCATTCTTCTGCCTTTTGCTATTTCACTAGACTAAGATAAATCAGACTTGTCAACCATTGCAAAATATTTAAAAATATATATA
Organism: Elephas maximus indicus; assembly: GCF_024166365.1. Taxonomy (NCBI): domain Eukaryota; kingdom Metazoa; phylum Chordata; class Mammalia; order Proboscidea; family Elephantidae; genus Elephas; species Elephas maximus. Next base: position 51,398,602 of record NC_064828.1, on the reverse strand, counting down.
TCTGTTGAAAGAAAATTTGAAATAGAGCAAGAAAGGAGAAGAATTTTAAATATATTACCACCTGAATCCCTTGGAATCATTTTTATATCTTTACACACTTACATCTTTTCACTTTTATGTCTTAGATATAAAAGTAGTGGAGCACATGGAACATTCTCTAGAATAGACCACTATTAGGTCATACAGTGAGCTTTAATAGAATCCAAAACATGGAAATATTACAAAGCATCTCTCTGACCATAAGGCTGTAAAAGTAACGAGCCATAACAGAAAAAGCAGGGAAAAGAAGTCAAACACTAGGAAACTGAACAATACCCTGCTCAAAAACAACTGGGTTATAGAAGAAATTAAGGATGGAATAAAGAAATTTGTCGAATCCAATGAGAATGAAAACACTTCCTATCAGAACCTTTGGGACACAGCGAAAGCAGTACTCAGAGGTCAATTTATATCAATAAATGCACACATCCAAAAAGAAGAAAGGGCCAAAATCAACAATTATCCCTATAACTTGAACAAATAGAAGGAGAGCAACAAATGAAACCCTCAGGCACCAGAAGGAAAAAAAAAATAATAAAAATTAGAGCAGAATTAAAGGAAATAGAGAACAGAAAAACAATTGAGTTAATAAGACCAAAAGCTGGTTCTTTGAAAAAATTAACAAAATGGATAAACCATTGACCAAACAAGAACAGGAGAGGAAGCAAATAACCCAAATAAGAAATGAGATGGGCGATACCACAGCAGACCCAACTGAAATGAAAAGGGTTGTATCAGATTACTACGAAAAATTGTACTCTAGCAAATTTGAAAACCTAGAAGAAGTGGACTAACACAAACAGAGGTAGAACAACTGAATAGACCCGTAGCGCAAGACGAGATTAAAAAGGTAATCAAAAAACTCCCAACAAAAAAAGCCCTGGCCCTAACAGCTTCACTGTAGCATTCTGCCAGACTTTCAGAGGAGAGGTAACACCACTGCCACTAAAGGTATTTCATAGCATAGAAAATGATGGAATATCCCAAACTCATTCTATGAAGCCAGCATATCCCTGATACCAAAATCAGGTAAAGACACCACAAAGAAAGAAAATTGTAGAACAATATCCCTCATGAACTTAGATGCAAAAATCCTCAACAAAATTCTAGTCAATAGAATTCAACAGCGTATCAAAAAAATAATTCACCATGACCAAGTGGGATTCATACCAGGTATGCAGGGATGGTTCAACATTAGAAAAAACAAAACAGAAGATAAGAACCACATGATCTTATCAATTGATACATGAAAGGCATTTGACAAAGTTCAACACCTATTCGTGATAAAAACTCTCAGCAAAATAGAAATAGAAGGAAAATCCCTCAACATAATAAAGGGCATTTATACAAAGCCAACAGCCAACATCATCCTAAATGGAGAGTCTGAAAACATTCCCCTGGAGAAGGGGAACCAGACAAGGACGCCCTCTATCTCCGCTGTTATTCAACATTGTGCTGGAGGTCCTAGCCAGAGCAGTTAGTCTAGATAAAGAAATAAAGGGTATCCAGATTGGTAAGGAAGAAGTAAAAGTATCTCTGTTTGCAGATAACACAATATTATGCACAGAAAACCCTAAAGAATCCTCAAAAAAATTACTGAAACTAATACAAGAGCTCAGCAGAGTATCAGGATACAAGATAAACATACAAAAATCAGTTGGCTTTCTCCACACCAACAAAGAGAACATTGAAGAGGAAATCACCAAATCAATACCATTTACAGTAGCCTCCAAGAAGATAAAATACTTAGGAATAAATCTTATCAGAGATGTAAAAGACCTATACAAAGAAGACTACAAGACACTACTGCAAGAAACCAAAAGAGACCTACATAAGTGGAAAAACATATCTTGCTCGTGAATAGGAAGACTCAACATTGTAAAAATGTCTGTTCCACCAAAAGCGATCTGCAGATAAACAATGCAATTCTGATCCAAATTCCAATGACATTTTTTTAATGAGATGGAGAAACAAATCACCAACTTCATATGGAAGGGAAAGAGGCCCCGGATAAGTTGAAGCATTACCAAAAAAGAACAACAAAGTGGGAGGCCTCACACTCACACTATCTTAGAACATGTTATATCGCCACTGTAGTCAAAACAGCCTGGTACTGGTATAACAACACATATATAGACCAATGGAACAGAATTGAGAATCCAGACATAAATCTATCCACATATGAGCAGCTAATATTTGACAAAGGCCCAAAGTCAGCTAAATGGGGAAAAGACAGTCTGTTTAACAAATAGTGCCATCATAACTGGATATCCATCTGCAGAAAAATGAAACAAGACCCATACCTCACACCATGCACAAAAATGAACTCAAAATCAATCAAAGACCTAAATATAAAATCTAAAACAATGAAGATCATGGAAGAAAAAATAGGGACAATGCCAGAAGCCCTAATACATTGCATAAGTAGTATACAAAACATAACTAACAATGCACAAACACCAGAAGAGAAACTAGATAACTGGGAGTTCCTAAAAATCAAACACCTATGGTCATTCAAAGACTTGACCAAAAGAATAAAAAGATTACCTACAGACTGGGAAAAGCTTCTTAGCTATGGCATTTCTGATCATGTCCGATCTCTGAAATCTACATGATACTGCAAAAACTCAACAACAAGAAGACAAATAACTCAATTAAAGAATGGGCAAAGGATATAACAGGAACTTCACTAAAGAAGACATTCAGGTAGCTAACAGATACATGAGGAAATGCTCATGATTGTTAGCCATTAGAGAAATGCATATCAAAACTACAGTGAGATTCTTTCTCACTCCAGCAAGGCTGGCATTAATCCAAAAACCACAAAATAATAAATGTCGGAGAGGTTGTGGAGAGACTGGAACACTTACACACTGCTGGTAGGATTGTAAAATGGTACAGCCACTTTTTGGTGCTTCCTTAAAAAGCTAGAAATAGAACTACCATACAATCCAGCAGTCCCCCACTCTTTGGAATATATTCTAGAAAAATAAGAGCGTTTACACAAACATATATGCACACCCATGTTCATTGCAGCACTGTTTACAATAGCAAAAAGTTGGAAGCAACCGAGGTGCCCGTCAACAGATGAATGGATAAATAAATTATGGTATATTCACACAATGGAGTACTACACATCGATAAAGAACAATGATGTATCCATGAAACATTTCATAACATGGAGAAATCTGGAAGGCATCATGCTGAGTGAAATTAGTTGCAGAAGGACAAATATTGTATGAGACCACTATTATAAGAACTGGAGAAAAAGTTTAAACAGAGAAGAAAATATTCTTTGATGGTTACGAGAGTGGGGAGGGAGGGAGGGAAGGAAGCAGAGGGATATGCACTAGGTAGTAGACAAGAACTATTTTAGGTGAAGGGAAAGAACACACAGTACAGGAGAGGTCAGCACAACTGTACTATACCAAAAGCAAAGAAGTTTCCTGAATAAACTGAGTACTTCAAAGGCCATAGTCGCAGGGGTGAAGGTTTGGAGACCATAGTTTTAGGAAACATGTAGGTCAATTGGCACAATAAAATCTATTAAGAGAACATTCTGCATCCCACTTTGTTGAGTATTGTCAGAGGTCTTAAAAGCTAGCCAGCCTCCATCTAAGATGCGGCAGTTGGTCTCAAACCATTTAGAGCAAAGGAGAATGAAGAACTCCAAAGACACAGGGTAATTATGAGCCCAAGAGACAGAAAGGGCCACGTAAATCAGAGGCTACATCAGCCCGAGATCAGAAGAACTAGATGGTGTTTGGCTACAACCTATGACTGTCCTGACAGGGAATGCAACAGAGAATCCCTGATGGAGCAGTAGAGCAGTGGGATGCAGACCTCAAAATCTCGTAAAAAGGCCAGACTTAATGGTCTGACTGAGACTAGAAGGACCCCGGAGGTCATGATCCCCAGATCTTCTGTTAGCCCAAGGCAGGAACCATTCCCAAAGCCAACTCTTCACACAGGGATTGGACTGGACTATCGGATAGAAAATAATACTGGTGAGGAGCGAGCTTCTTGGCTCAAGTAGACTTTTGAGACTATATAGGCAGCTCTTGTCTGGAGGGGAGATAAGAACGCAGAGGGGGATGGAAGCTGGTTGAATAGACATGCGGAATACAGGGTGGAGAGAAGGAGTGTTCTGTCTTATTAAGTGGAGAGCAACTAGGAGTATATAGCAAGGTGTATGTAACATTTTGTATGAGAGACTGACTTGATTGTAAACTTTCACTTAAAGCACAATAAAAAATAGTACAGCATTTATTTTCAAGAAATATATAAAAAAAAAAAGAAACGTAATGTTGCCAATTTTGCTGAAGTACTTTAGAACTAGAGTCAGCTGAAGTATTGTAAGACTGTGTCTGTGAAATATTAAACTAACAAAAACTGTTGCTCGGCCCACTCAGGACTAGATTGAATTTAAAGAACTTTTGAATTTAGTAAATTAATTATTTATACCTAATATCACACTAATCTTTTAGACTGAAATTTTTCTTACTAACTTTTGAATAGTTTTAGTCAATATATTAACATGGAGAGAAAAGAATATGAAGTAATTTAATTTATGCAACTTTTGTCACTAATGATAAAGAAGGAGAGGGAATTCTGACATTTTACTCATTTTCCAGTCTGACAAATAAGAATTACTTAGGTTGAGAGAAAACACATATTTTGTGTTTCTGTATTTATGATTTTAGAGAATTGAGGAAATATATATTTTAAAGTTTGATATAGAAAACTATATACATACATATTTGTGTCTTTATTTTTACTTGTAAAAATCTTAATGTTTTAAAGGAATGTGGTTGGATGTCAGCTTTTACTGTTACTTTAGAGGATGTTAGAGGTGGATATACTTTTCTAAGAAAAACAGTAACTGCTATACTGAAACTGCTATTACTGGTATTTAAAAAACATGCTAATTTTTGTAGGTAATGTTGAAATGTTGATAGTATTACTGAAGTAATTTTGTGTATCTTCTTTTTAATTTAAATCTGTGATAGTTACGATATTGTGAATACAAGAATTCAGCAGGAGTTCTGTGTTTTCTTCTTTTCTTTAGCTGGGCAGATGCTCAAACTCAAATCCAAAACATTGCTGCTTCTTTTGACCAGGAGGCAGCTGCCATTCTTATGGCCCGCCTGGCAATCTATAGAGCAGAAACAGAGGAGGGGCCGGATGTCCTCAGATGGCTGGACAGACAGCTTATCCGACTGGTAAGAAGTGAAAAAGTTGTGCTTTTCTAAATACGTGTGCTTTTATCTGTGGTAATGTTTGATGCAGATAATCTCGTTCAAAGTACTTAACAGTGTAACTGGAATATCCTCTATTAGGTACTTCTGTTCAGATTCCTGAGAAGGACATAGTAATGAACAATGGAATTCAATCAAATAGAGTGCCTGTTTTTTGTTTTAAAAGTGGCAATTATGTAATCGATTATTTCCTCCCCGCTTTTTTTGGGTGGTATGAACAATGAGTTCCAAATTTAATTCTAAATTACCATTACTGTTTTTATTGCTTTTTTGCATATTTTTCTTCATTGTTATAGTTTTAATTTTATATTTTCATCCTAATGGCTCTATTAAACTTATGCCATTTAAAAGAAAGTTATTCAGGTATAAAAACTATGACATCCCAATATAAATTATAGACAAGTATTATCTGAAGGAACTCTGGTGGTGCAGTGATTAAGCGCTGTGTTGCTCATCGAAAGGTTGACAATTCAAAGCCACCAGCTGCTCTGTGGGAGAAGGATGTGGCAATTTGCTTCTGAAAAGATTTACAGCCTTGGGAACCCTGTGGGCCAGCTTTGCTCTGTCTGACAGGGTTGCTAGGAGTCAGAATCTACTCAGTGGCAATGGGTGGTTTTCATGGGTATTAATTATCTGGATCTAGATTGCAAATTAGTAGTTACTGATAATGTCTGACTTACTTGCCTTTTTAACATTTCAGAAACCCATTATGCACATTAAGACCTAGAGTGCTTAAATAAGCTCTGTTCTATTTTTTTTTTTTTTTATTCTTAATGCCCCCCATTTACTCGGTAGTAAAAGGGCTCTTTAAAAATTGTAAACTTGACTAACTCATCCACAGCCACCACCCGTCTGTCAGTGGAGGCTTGTATTCTACTGTGATGCTGAACAGGCTTTAGCAGAGCTTCTAGACTCAGACAGACTAGGAAGAAAGGCCTGGCAGTTTACTTTCAGAAATCAGCCAGTGGAAACCCTATAGATGGCAAGAGCCTGATGTGCAACTCATTAGGGGGATGGCAAAGGAATAGATGGCAAGAGCCTGATGTGCAGCTCATTAGGGGGATGGCAAAGGACTGGGCAACATTTCTTTCTCTTGTGCATGGGGTCACCATGAATCAGAGGCCAACTGGAGGGCAGCTAACAACAACAATACTAGCACATTTTACGGGTGTTCAAAAAATTTAAAGAAATAACCCAGAGATTAGAAATCTGCGTATGTGTATAAAAAAAAAAAAGGTTATGCAAAATATAGACTGTATCAAAATATAGGTTAATATATATTTAACCTCTGGGTGGGGAAGTATTTTTTTTTTTTAAACATGGAATCAAAGGCAGGAGTCATTGAAGAAAATATTAAAAGATTTCATTACGTAAAAATTGAAACAAACATTGTGTGTGGTAGAAATACCATAAGCAGAATTTAATGACAACATTTGTGTTATGTATTTCAGTGAAAATTTTATATGAGCTCTGACAAATCAGATTTGGGCAAAAAAAGGGCAAAGGTCATGAACAAGGACAAAAGAAGCAATGCAGGTGACCAGTAAACATGAAAAAGCTATCAGTCTTGGTTATAATCAAAGTTAGAGAATAAGACAACAGTTTTTACCTGTCAGACCAGTAAGGCTTAGAAAAACCAGAGTTGGCTAGCGTTCAGGGAAGTGGACAACTTTATTGCTTGCAGGTTTGGTGTGTGAATCTGTGCAACCTTTATACAACATCTGTATGACCTTATATATAGAAGGCAGTTGGTAGCATATAGCAAAAGCTTAAAAATGACCTTTTACTCAGAAATTCTAGGAATTTATCCTAAGGATATAATAGGACAAATGTAAATGTAATATGGAATTGGTTAAGATAGCTGTATTTTCAGTATAGTGGAATGCTAGTCAGCCATTAAAAATGAAGAGAGTATTTAATAACACACAAAAAATGTTCACAGTAAAAGAAAACTTTTGGATGTAAGTATCAGATGAGTCTCACTCTGAGATAGCCTCTGAGACATCTCTGGTTTATTTATACCTGGGCACACAAGTTAACAATTTTTTTGTTACCCTCATTTAACTATAATCATACCAGGTCTGTCTGATGCTTTATTTTGACAGAATTTTAGGCACAATTTAAAATGTATATATTTAATATTATGATTGATAATTCTGAATTATTACTGACATACTGCCTTTTTCAGAAAATCTTTTCAATGCATTTGATATTCTAGATCTTTTCAAGTGTATTTCATAGTCTAGGTCAGCACTGTCCGGGAGAGCTTTCTGCAATGCTGGAAATATTCTATAATCTGTGCTGTCTATTATGGTAGCTTCTTTCTGCATGTGGCTGTTGAGCACTTGATATATGCCTAGTGCGACTGAGGAACTGGATTTTTAATTTAATTACTTTAGATTGTTACATGTGGCTAGTGGCTGTTGCATTAGACATCAAAGATTATTATCTTAATCCATGTTTCACCAGTAAAGTAATATCAGGGGTCATGAAGACAGCAACACTGTCCTTCCCAGACGCAAGGTCTATTTTCTGAGGATTAGCTCTACAACTGTCTAGTTTTTCTATCCTTGGATGACTGTGGTTCTAAAATGATTTTTCATGAAAGCCAAAAATATGATCAAACCTGTTATGTCTTTTTCTGTGCTCTGTAAGACCCAGGTAAATACATAAAGTATATACAGGTAAATATTCTAGTCAGCAGCAGTCCTGCACCACTTGTGGCAGTGAATCTTTTGTTATTTTTGCTTATAATTTTACTTGTTTTTGTCCTCGTTTCATGTACAATTACTGTGATAAACATTGGCAGAAGTAGACCAGTTGCCTAAGTACTATACACACTTTTCAGGGCAGAGATAATAGTCAAGAAAAAGGAAAGGAAGCTAACTTTATTGAGTGCATAATAACTGTAGTGTTAGGCACTTTCTCCCATGGATTATCCCACGTAATTCTCTAGATGCCTTCTGTCCTGTTCTCCTACAGGTGTTGTCTGTTGCCAGTGTATGTGTCTCCCTCGCCTTATTTCCTTCTAATTTCTGCCTTTGTGTGTTTCTTCTTTGCTTACCAGATTTCCTGTTTGTCTCTTCTGGTGTTCTTCTCCTCAGCTCTTCCTTCTTTTTTGTATTGTTTCCACTGTACAAAATTTTGTGCCAGCAACTCGCTTTTGTAGTCACTATTAGAGTACATCTTTCTGTCAGTTGGCTATTTTCTTTTTTAGGTAGAGTCTTAAGTGGCATGACTCTTTCAGTCATTATCTAAGAGCCCTTTATTTGCCGTCAGAGAGAGTTAAAAAAAAAGTCTAAACTTTTTAAAGTGAGTTGTTATTGCACTGGTGCCATGTATTGTTTGCTTCTGAATTTCAAATGTATTTCTTTGGTTGTAATCAGTCTTTTGGTAAGTAACTTCATAAAATTCCAATTTTATTCTATATCAACTATGCCTCTATTTTTATAAATAGAATACATATAAGTAACAGTTTTAGCTCTTATGCCAAGAAATATACTACTAACACATCTTATTTTATGCAGTGTCAGAAATTTGGAGAGTATCACAAAGATGATCCAAGTTCCTTCAGATTTTCAGAAACTTTCTCCCTTTATCCACAGGTGAGTGAGATAAAAAGCCCATGTTCTTTTCTTACTGCTGGTGCCAGTAGTAGTGGGCTTCACTTTTCTTGTTCTTTCATTACTCATCTTACAAGACATGTTGAATTGGGCTTTCTTTTGGTTAGGTAAGTTTTGTGAGAGTTAATATTGCATTGTGAGTAGTCAGCGAAAAGTGTATAGTATTTTTATATTGACCTTGCAAATAGCCATTTATTTGTGGTGAATAGAAATTTATACCGGAGCCTTACTGTGGAATAGAGTTAGGTGTAAGGCAGGTTTGCTTTCCATCTGATATATGGGAGTCTAATTACAATTACAGTAGTACCAAGTCTTACAGCGTGGTCTCATCACCTGACAATCATTTTATGGAGACATACCAGATAAATAGAAAAGAAGCTAATTTGATTTACCTATACAGAACTTTTTTCTTCTGAGGCAGTGGCATTTGTCCCTTTATCTGTCAATTTGATAGCTGTTCTTAAAGGTTGAGGTTGTTAAATTATATAATGAGTTTCAGAGATAATGTCTACTCAGTTGAGTACTATGTGCAAGGAATTTTAGGAGGATAAAGATGACTGACATGGACCCCACTTTGAAGGAGCTCACAGTCTGAAGGGTGAGTTCTAAAATATATATAAACAATACAGTGGAAAGTGAGAAAGAGAGACTTTCTAAGTCTCTGTGTGAGAGATATACAAAATTTAAAGGAATGCTTCCAAATGGATGATTTGATACACCTTTATAGAGAAGGTGGCATTTCAGCCTGAAAGGTTGAGTGATATTGAGACGTAGAAATTTGAATTTTTGTCCCCAAAAACTATTTATCTAAAGTTTCAGCTTTTTCAGAGTTGCTCTATGAAAATTCTTTATTCATTAGTAACTTAGAAACCTGCTCATAGAAGGAGATGTCTCCCAACCCATGTTGGGGTTTTATGGGATCAGGAAAAGGTGTAGTTACTCTGATATTAGGGCCCATTTATCTGAAGACATGCAAAACCCTTTTCTCTGTTTTGGGAATTTTCAGACCTTATCTTTGTAGCAGAAACCTATTGGAAAGGATGTGAGAGTGTTTGCCTAAGTATGTGACTAAATTCTCCTCACTTTCCTTTCCTTCTTATCTCTCCCTACTCTAAGCCTTCTCTTTAGGTTTCTAGATCTTGAGAGATTTGGGGATCCCACCTTTTCCTTTTTACTGGAAGTAGGGACTAAAGAGCTTCTAGAAGGGAGCACAGACTAAAGTTAAAGGAGATCTTCATCTCCAAAATATTTATCTAAAAGTTTACCAGTTAGACATTCCTGTGAATAAACAGAAATGGCTTGAAGTGATAAGGGCTGAGAGAGCCTCTTAATGAGTTAATGGATCACTAAAGAAAAGGGAGGAGAGCTTCAGTGAATGGCATGTGTTGGGAGAGAGCTGCTGAGTGATCCTGAGGGTTGGGAGGAAGTTAAGAGAGTGACTGAAAGACTAGTGGGAATACTTTACTTGGGACTGATCCTGTTGTTTACCCTGTCAAAGACCAAGAGTAGCTGTCTTTTAGTCAGGTCTAACTCCACCCTTTTTTGATATCTTGTATGAGGAGTTGGTGGAGGGGGAAAGTGAGAGTAGAAAGTAATAAAACAAAGTCTGGAAAATGTTTTTTAGGGATAGGGCAGAAATTAAATATTAAGACTCAAACGGGCGTATATAAAATCCTTTTTAAAACCAGTGCAGACCCTTCTCAGTGCTATACAAAAGTAGAAAATCTGTTAATCTGTTTTTAAGTTCTCTTAGAGTCTTCAAGTGGTGGTAAAAAAAAAAAAGTGAGTATTAAAAAAGCCTACAGCTACAGCCAGAGTGATGAGGAATAAAAACAAAGAAAACTGATAATTTAGTGCTTGCCGTCAGCCTCTGAATAATTTAGATTTGAGCAGGGGATTTTCACAATCCTGTCTTATAGCCAAGATATTTTTGTCCTTATTCTAGTTTTCCCCCTCTTTTTTCAATTTTAAAAAATTTTATTAAATTACTTTTTATATTTTTAAGTAGCAGGTAAATATCGTGCATAAGATTCCTTTCTGAGGACTATAATTTAGAATGCTGTTACTATACCTTGCTGTTTTGTTGTATTGTTAATGGTTGTAATCAAATGCTTTCTGTGATAATAAATTCCTGTTGCAAAATTAAAATCAGTAAAAGGTACCTCTCGTGTTTTATCTTACAGTTCATGTTTCATTTAAGAAGATCTCCTTTCTTGCAAGTTTTTAATAATAGCCCAGATGAGAGTTCTTACTACCGGCACCATTTTATGCGCCAAGACCTGACCCAGTCTCTGATCATGATTCAGCCCATTCTCTATGCGTATTCTTTCAGTGGCCCACCAGAGGTAAAAGGGGAAGGAAAAAAACACACTTTTTTTAGTTACTGCGATGTGTGGCATTAAACAAGTGAAGCCAACTAAATGTTTTTGAAATGTACTTACTAAGTATTTTTTTTTTTTAAGTATAAAAGACCTTAATTAAAATAATGGTGGTCTTTAGCTATTCATGTATTCATTCAAAAAGTATTTATGAGTGCTTACTATATTCCATATACCATGCTAGGCCATAATAGGAAAATCATTAAAAAAAAAAAAAAAAAGGTGGAAGGGACTGTTAGATCATTTTGTCTAATTGTTTGCTTTCACGCAGGCGGTTGATCAAATCCTCTAGGGTTTATGATATCTTTTCATCTCTAACAGTGTCCAGAGCGATGATGATTATTTAGCCTACAGCTTATCCCAGAGTTTAGTGTCCCTTACTTTAATATAATCTCCATTTTTCTCTGGTGTTTTGTAAACATTAGTCAGTTATGAAGACATATATTTAGGAGAGTGATAAACTTATCTACCTAGCCTTCTTAGCAAACTCTCCCACTTTAACCTGTATTCAAATAAACATTTTAAAAAATTTTTCTGTATTTAAAATTGTCTGCTTTACCACTTAAAATATGTAATGACTGTATTTGAAGATAGTACTTTTAGAAAGGTCAGTATAAAGAGACAATTTAATAGTATCTATTGATTATGATCCCTCATAATGCCTTTATTCCCTGTTTTGTAAAATAGTGGATAATATGTTATTTTGTTACTGTGATTTTGTTATGTATCATTTCTACTTTTCTTGAAAAATACACTTTTCAAAAAATATTTAGATCTAGCTATGTATTTTGTTCTTGTATTTTGAATCAGAAAAGAAAGCTTTAGAAATAACCCTTATTTCAAAGTAACATAGATTGTAGACATCTGAAAATGTAGAGTAGTGTTTAGGAAAAAATTGGAATCCTATATCCACAGTGCCTGCTCCTATCAAGTTGTAACCTTCCCATTTAATCTCTGAATCCCATTAGTTTCATTTTCTTAAGACTTTGCTCTGGAAGTTATACCCTCTTTCTGTTCTGCATCATCAGTTTCTCCCTCTGGATCATTCTCATGAACATCACAGTCCTTAAGAGCACTCTTGTTAAAAACAAAATAAAATAACACAACAAAACCTTGGCCTCAGGTTTTGTTTATTTGCCAACCCATTTCTCTGTTCCCTGTCACAGCTAAACTCATGCAAGTTGTTACCTGTACTTTTTTACCTCACATTCTCTTCTCAGCCTACATCAGACTTTTATCCCTGTCGTTATACTAAAATAACTTTTGCCAAGGCCACCAACGTCCTGTATCTTGACAGTGCTGTCAACAGCATTTACCTAGCAGCGACTCTTGCCTTGAAAATGTTTTTCTCTAGGCTTTTATGACATATACTACATGTACCTGGTTTTCCTTGTCCTTACTGACTACTCTTTCTCGGTCTCTTTTTTTTGAGGGTACCCCTTTCTGACTTCAAAATGTTGGCATGCTCTGAGGCTCCATCTTCTGGCCTCTTCTCTCTCCCTAAGTGTTGCACTCTAATTCCATAGGTTTAAATGCCATCTTTATGCATGTGATTTCCAAATTTATATCTTTGGTCCAGGCTGTATCTTTTAATTCCATATCCAGAACTATTTATTTTTCTACCTGCTCTAAGTTTGCTCTATCCCAAGCCTTTCCCATCCCAATCGGTGGTGTCACTGTGTCACCATCAGGCTTAGGAATCATCCTTTATTTCCTTTTGATTTTACTCTTTATTTTTTACTTGTTTGTTACTTCATGCAGAGATTTCTTAAAACTTAAGTTAAAATGTACTGTGAAAATTAACAAAGGATTTTAGGTAGTAAAATACAAATTTAAAATTTAAAAGTACCCTGGAGAGATCTATCAGATATTTTTAAAGTAACTAATTTATTTCTCCTGCTTTCCCCTTTCTCGTTGTTTTCTTCACGTTAGCCTGTTCTTCTTGATAGCAGCAGCATTCTTGCAGATCGTATTCTTCTCATGGACACCTTCTTCCAGATTTTGATTTATCATGGTGAGGTAAGATTCTACAGCATTTAAAGCACTACAGTGAAGTCTTTTTATTATGCAAATTTTTTCTCCTCTACTATTTGGCTGGTGTTTTGTCTGTGATAAGCTTTGATTTCTGTTTTTACACAGTATATGTAATGTGCTTCCTCCTACCACAAGTTTTTAGGCTTCATTTGCAGTTGACCAACCTGTCATTATTTTGCCCTTTTGTCCACACATGATTAAACAGATGGATTTCACACAAAGCATAGTGTTGTGAAAGCAGGAACACTGAAATGTACATATACACTCATTACTTCTGCTTACGTTATCATGCTTTTGGATTTTTACATGAAGGCATTGAGATGGGAAAAGCCTGTCTTTAAGTAGCCATTATGGTTTTAATCCAGATATTTATCAGAACTCTATTTAGTCTTGCATTTATTCACTCAGCCAATATTTAACACTTCCTCTGTGTATAAAAGCTCTGTACTCTGGGTACTTTGGAAGAGACAGAGGTTCTTCTTTCATGGACCCTTACCCAGCCTTATATTCTAGTATTTTAGTAGCTTGTACAAATTTTTCTACTTGCTTTACTTGTAAATGATTTTAGATTTGTGTCGCGATAACACAGGTGTTAGTCAGAACATCCTTTTAGCTAATATTATCTAAGACTTTAGAAATATTTAATGATTATTTTTTTTTTTTTGATACCAATTTCTAATGCTCTTTACTTTTTAAGATTAAACATCTTAAAGAATAATACCTATGATATGGTAGCTTCTGCTAATAAGCCTGTTAAGTGCTTAAAGGGAAAGTCAGAAATGGATATGACTTTATCCTTTATTAAATACAGAGATATAAAGTTATACAGAATGTATGTTGATTAATTAAGTTAATTTAGAAACCAAGACAGCCTTAAATTTATGTTGATTAAATTACTTGGTTTTTGGAGCCATTTACTTAGTAAACAAATTGATGCAGATGCTCTCCTACAGGCATATTAACCTTATAATGTTATTGCTGTTATTGTTACACTTTTTATGTTTCTATGTCTCGCCAGAATGTAACTCTGTTGGTAAAGACTTCATAATAGTAGATCATCAATTTTGAAATCTCTGGGAAGTCTTTTGTAATACAAATGCCCCTCATTTATCTTAAGCTTAGGTATATAGTTTTTGGTTAATGTTAATTTGATAAACATAGTGTTTTAGATTTTTTCTGACTTAATTAATATTTTTTTTCTCTTAGAATTATCCTAATTTTGCATTTGTTTACTTAAAAATGATTTCTCTACTGAATTTGTACTCATAACTTTAAAAATTAAGATATATTTATAGTTTTCTTATTTGTTGCTTCCTTTGAAAAAGCTTTCTTTTAAAATTTTTGGATGGGCAAGAAATTAAAAATACTAATTCCTTTGTTTTAAAATTAGACCATAGCCCAGTGGCGCAAGTCAGGATACCAGGACATGCCGGAATATGAAAATTTCCGCCACCTTCTGCAAGCCCCAGTGGATGATGCACAGGAGATCCTTCACTCCAGATTCCCAATGCCAAGATACATTGACACTGAACATGGGGGCAGCCAAGTAAGTGGTGTTTGTTTGTATGCTGATAGGTTTGCAGCGAGGTGTCTTATTTGTCTTCTTACTGCTTCACAAGGCAAAGGAAGGAGAAGGGCAAGGGAAGGTACCCAGTGCTTGCTTTTTGCAGTAGCTTTGAGGTCACAACAGTAAGATTATTGATTAATTGCCTATGCTGGCAGTTTCTCCCATATTCTACCTCTAGCCATTTCTAAGAACAGAGCTGGGATGGCATTATGGTGCTATGCCAGCTTCAGCTGACCAAGAATTGAGAACAGCTTGGGAAATGATTTTGTGTACTGTTCTTAAAACTGTCTTTTTACTGGTAAAGTATGTTAAGTTTGTGGTAACATACTTTTTTTCTATTTTCCTGATTCCGTCAATCCAGTTTTCTAGAAAGTAAATTGTCATGTAATGGGATAGTACGAAACAAGCCAGACTTGGTGGTTTTTAGAATTATGAGGATTAAATAAGACATACATATGCACATGCAGCCCTTTTGGACCTGTGCTTGCAGAAGGTGGTGGAAATTTTCATATTCCAGCACGTCCTAGTATCCTGATTTGCGCCACTGGGCTATGGTCCAGGTTAGGTCCCCTTACTATACACTGTTATAACACTCTACTGCTTCCTTGTAATTTTTATCAGTTTAATAAGTTAATTCTAAATTTTAAAAATTTATTTCACCTGCTCCCTGAAGGCAGAGATCATGTTGTATTTATTGCTGTATTCCTATTTCCAAGCATAGTATTACATAAAAACAATCAAACCATACCCATTGCCATCGAGTCAGTTGTGACTCGTAGTGACCCTATAGGACAGAATAGAACTGCCCTGTAGAGTTTCCAAGGAGTGGCTAGTGGATTTGAACTGCTCACCTTTTGGTTAGCAACCAAACGCTTAACCACTGTGCCATAGTAGGGCTCCATAGTAGATAGCAAATATCAGTAAGTGTTATTGAGAAATGACAGCAGTTATTATTAGGATTTTACTATATTTATAATAGGGGAAAAAAAAATTCAAACCTGTTGCTGTCAAGTCAATTCTGACTCATAGTGACCCTATAGGACAGAGTAGAACTGTCCCATAGAGTTTTCAAGGAGCACCTGGTAGATTCGAACTGCCAACCTTTTGGTTAGCACGTAGCTCTTAACTACTGTGCCACCAGGGTTTCCATTTAGGAGCTATAGTTTATTGAAAGCTTGCAAAGCTTGTAGTTAGCACTTTATATGCCTTATCTCATTTGATCCAAAAGTCCTATTGCTATGTCCATTTAATAGATAATAAAACTGAGACTTAGGTTAAGCATCTTGGCCAAGGAAACGCAGTAAATGGAGGAGCTGGAATCTGAATCCAGAGGTTCTGACTCCAGAGCCAGTACTCATGACTGTTCTGCTAAACTGCTTACTTGGAGAGTAGAAAAAAATTTGGTATGGTAGTAAATTTTAGAAGATATGGCTGCTTATGTTTTTCCAGTATGAAATAATAATTTATGACTGGTTCTCCCACTGATGTCTCACCATGTCCAGTGCTATTTTCCTTTTATTCTAGTTCAATTATTTTGTAATAACAAAGCTGTAGTGGGTATATGGGTGAAATGCTGGAGAAGTTTGTCTTGTGGAAGTAGCCTGCAGTTTAAAAAAGTTTGAGTCATTGCTTAAAACAATATGGATGTTTTCCTGGTTTTTATTTACTTTTTAAATTTTTTATTTTGTTGTTGTTGAGAATATATACAGCAAAACATACACCAATTCAGTAGTTTCTACTTGTACAATTCAGTGACATTTGATTACATTCTTTGAGCTTTACAACCATTCTCACTCTCCTTTTCTAAGTTGTTTCTCCTCCATTAATAAAAACTTACTGCTCCCTAAGGTTCCTATCTAATCTTTTGAGTTCTGTTGTCACTTTTTTTTTAAATTTTTTATCATGAATTAGGTGAAAGTTTACAGAGCAAATTGGTTTCCCATTTGATAGCTTGTACATAATGTGTTCCATGACATTGGTTCCATTCCCCACAATGTGTCAGCACTTTCCCCTTTCTGCCCTAGGTTCCCTGTTTTCCTTTCATCCTAATTTTCTACCCCATCCTGCCTCGTTCTTGCTTTTGGGCAAATGTTGCCCTTTTGATCTCATATAATTGATTGTTCAAAGGAACACATTCCTCTCAGGCTTAATTGTTTATTTTATGGGCCTGTCTATGGTTTGGCTGGAGGGTGGTCTCTGGCAATGGTTTCAGATCTAGTTCAAAAGAATGACTTAGGGCTATAGTCTTGGGGGATGAGTTCTGTTGCCACTTTGACCTCATGTAGATAGTTCTTAAAAGAGCATAATGCTCAAGACAGACATTTTTTTATTAGTTAAGCTAAATAATTATTTGATTTTAAGAACACTTAAGGGGATATTTTTGGTTTGTGGTTTAATGATACCTCAGGGCAATAGTTTCGGGATTCATCCAGCTACCAGGGCTCCAGAAAGTCTGGAGTCCATGAGAATTTGAAATTCTGTTATGTATTTTCCCCCTTTTGATCAGGATTCTGCTATAGAATCTTTGATCAAAAATGTTCAGTAATAGTAGTTGGCACCATCCAGTTCTTCTGGCCTCATGGCAAAGGAGGCATTCATGGTTTTTATTTTTATCATTATTTGAAATCCTGAACTTCCCATGATATTTCAGATTAAGTGTTTAGTAAATTTCACACTAACTTTGATGTGATTGTTGCACACGTAATTTTTATGTGTTGTTTTGAACTCAATAATTCATTATTATTATGAATATTTATAATTGGAAAAAAGTTCATTTGTTATTTATTTGTAACAAATATGTGGGTACATGCTTCAAAGTTTAGTTCATATTTTTAAAAGTTATAGTAAAATAATTTTACCAAAACCCTTTAAGGAAAATTGATTTTAGATGGCATAAATGTATTTATTTAGCTTATATTGACTAAATCTGTTTTTGATGGATAACGTTATTTCTTTGTTGCTTTTAAGGCTCGTTTCCTGCTTTCAAAAGTCAACCCTTCACAGACTCATAATAATATGTATGCCTGGGGACAGGTATGTGTAAATAGCGGATCTTGGAAATTATTTCTTCGTGTATTTATAGTTGTTGTTAAAGTGAGAGCTATATTTTTTTCCTGTGTATTTAGTGATGATATCTGTTGGAAAAGTAATGAAAAAATAAGAGTAGAAAATAGAATTAGTAATTTGGTGGCACCATAGAGAATAAAAAGGTGATCATATGAAATAGAGCCCCTTTATATTCCAAGTTTAGCACTACACCCTTGAGACAAAAAGCAATAAAGCATATAATATAAAATAGGAAGCGATGGTTTAAGCTTAATGCCAGGCTATGAACCATAAAAGGCCATGGTAAACCAGGAGAGGCTAGGGAATATAATCGAGCAGAGGCAGGAGGCCTAGCAATCATTACTGATATATTTTAATTTGGTAGAAGGCTTGCCTCTTGGTGTAATATATCAACATTTATTAAGTGTCCAATATGTGTAGGACTCTGTATTGGAATTGCAGAATACACAGTGATCATCCCTGCCTTTGAAGAACTTACAGTCTAGTAATAGAGATAAGCTATATACCTAAATAATTAAAATACAAGTCAGAATGGAAAATGTGCCTTATAGGGAGTTAGAAGAGGAAGAGAAGAGGTCACATGGTGGCAGCAGGAGAGGATATATGATCAGAAGAGAAACCAGGAAGAGGAGACAGTTACTTTAAAGGATGATGATTATTTCAAAATTGAAAATTATATGGGGGATGGAATTCTAGGTAGAGGATAAAAAAAACAAAATAAAAAAAAGAACCTTGTTCCACGTTTAGCTACTTCTTATTCCTTTTAGCCAAATAGAGTCTCTTGCTGTACTTTGAATACACCGAACATGTTTCCATGTGGACACTTTCTAACCATCCCTCAAGGCTCAGGTCAAAGTCCACTGGCTTCATGAAACCTTTCCTATGATTGCGTGACTGTATTTATGTAACATGCCTGCCCCTTCATCCCTTTTTTCCATCCCTTTCTTATGGCAGTTATTTCTCCGTTAGATTATAAATCCCTTGAGGGCAAGACTTTTGTAGTTTTCAGTTTTGGCTTTCCTTAAACATAGCACATATTGAATATAATAGATCTACACAGGCAAGCTGAGATTAAGAGCATGGGAGGTCTGTGGAGGTGAGAAGGAGTTAAGAAGGTTTTACATCTATAGGTAAACCCAAGGTCTGAAAGTTGGGAACGTTTATAGCAAGGAAAGAAGCTTAATCTTTTGTGGTATAGGAAGGGTACATAGGACGTATGAGAGAAAAAATTTATGTCCATATAATATATATAGGTATAAATATCATTTGTTACCCTCCAGCAGGTGAACCAGACCCCTTGCTAGGGGGTGGGAGGACAAAAAGCCAGATTTAATACTGTGATGTTGAGGTTTAGAGTATAGAATGTACCACAAATCAGCTTTTCCATTATACTTGACTTGAGGCAATTAAGTATTATTGGTTTTGGTTCTCTATCCATAAACTTCAGAGGAATTTAGAGGTAGTTAAGAAATGAAGAAAATTGTAAGAGGATAGAAAAAGTAATACAAATAAATAAAGTTCAAGGAAATAATGATTGATCAGTATGCAGAAGGGAAGGTTAAAGAGTGCTTTACAGTAGTATTTGTCAGGGGTCATACATCAAATGCCTGTAGATGTCAGGTAAGTAACAAATGAGTGAAGCTGGCTGGGTGTGAGAAAAACTGACATCCTCAGTGCCAACAAACAGTACACCCATGGTGAACTAGGATTTATGGAGAGAGTATACAACTTCTTGTCTAAAGGGGGCAACCACTTTTCTTTTGCTGATTGTTGCCATTCACATAATTCAGCATAAAGAAGTATCATGCAGACCAAATAAAACATGTCCCTCTCTGGCTCGATTTCTGCATTTAAACTTTTAAAATCATGTTTCGTGGTTTCATTCATGGGAAATAAACCAAAAAATCCAAACTCGTTGCTGTTGAGTTGATTCTGACTCATTGTGACCTTATAGGACAGAGTAGAGCTGCCCCATAGTTTCCAAGGAGTGCCTGGTGGATTCAAATTGCCAAACTTTTGGTTAGCAGATGTAGTGCCTAACCAATATGCCACCAGGGTTTCCTCATGGGAAGTAGTAGCTAGTTATTCCTTGTTTGGGGAGGTTTAAACTTCAACATGGAGATGAAGTTGGTAGACTTATGAAGAACTTGGTGAGTTGTGAAACATGGAGAGGCATTATTAGGGGGTGGTAGTTGAGAATGCAGACTCTGGTGCCAGTCTGATAGACTCTCATTCCCTCACCTGCTGACCGTGCATTCCTCAGCAAGTTACTTAACTTCGCTTTGCCTTACCCTCCCTGTTGACAGAGTTTTATGTGTATGCACAGTAATGCTGAGGAAATGTTGGCTATTAGTTTTCAGTGTTGTCAATGGGAAAAAGTCTCATGAAGATTTTAAAATAGGAGAGATAACTCTGAAGTTTAGTTATTACTGCCTGTAAATAGGGTTGTTAGGGGCATAAACAAGATGAGTACTAAGGCCTTTCTTGACCTATGATTTTGTAAGAGAAATTATGTTGACATTTTTATAGGTAGTAATCATAAAGGTGATAACAAATTGAATCCCTACTATATTTTAGTCTGTATGCCGAGCTTTTTGTGCAGTCTCATGTAATTGTTAAAAAAAAAGTCCTGTGAGATGGGTACCGTTAACCCTATTCCTCAGAAGAGGAAACTGAGGCTTATGGAAGTTAACGTACCTACAGTAACATGGCTAAGTGGTGGCGGAGTCCAGATCTGAACCCAGGCAAGTCTGACTCCAGAATATGAATTTTTGATCACTGAGCTAATTTGATTATTGCAATTTAGGGAATATACTTGGTTGTTAAGCAAAATGATAGACTCTTGATATCTTGTTTTCTTTTTATCAAAAATCAAGTACCTAGTGATAAATAATATCCTTGCATGGTCTGAAGAGGGCACCACTGCCACATGGCTTCTGTGGCACGCTGCTAGAGGCTTCATATTCTAAATGGTGAAAAGCTTGGACCTCTCTGCCTAATCCTGGATATAGTTCAAAGAGAAAAAGGGCCCATTTAAAAAGTTGAGATTAACCAGCTACTAATTTTTGATAAAATTGATTTGAGTATTAGTGTTTATAATTCCAAATAAGCTGTAAATTTATAATTTAAAATAAGATCTAATAAGTATAGAAATTAGAAATTGATATCTATTTTGTCTTGACTGGGAGAAATGGATCTGGGATTAGGTGAATTGAGATGGAAAATGTGTATGATGACGATGGATGTAGGCTCATGAAAAGTATTTCAGTATTAATTTTATAATAGATTTTTCAAAAGAAGTAATAATAAAAGTAACTAAAAACATTTTGGGTGCCTACAGTGTGTGCCAGGTATCATTCTAATTGTTTTACACAATTTAACTCAATCTCTGGAGGAGAACATCATGCTTGGTAGAGGATCACTGAAAAAGATGGAGGCCCTCAGTGAGATAGATTGACACAGTGGCTGCAGCTCAGACAGCAACCATTGTGAGGATGGTGTAGGACCAGGCAATGCTTTGTTCTGTTACTGTGAGTCAGAGCCAACTCAGTGGCACCTAACAATAACAAAAATCATTACAGCAAGTGTGTGAGATAGGTCCTGTTATTATCCTTATTTTACAGATGAGGAAATTAAGAAAGAGGTTAAATAACTTCCTAAAAATGACATAGGTAATAAGTGGCAGGGCCAGGATTTGAGCCCAGGCAGTCTGACTCCAGACTCTATGCTCTTAATCCCAGTGCTGTTGCTTCCCTTTGTAATTAAGTTTTTTGAGTGCTTTTGAATTAGCATCTAAAAACATGATAAAATTCATTTTCCTTCATTTTGCAGAGGTTATGGCATGACCAGAACCACAAGAATTATAAATTCTTACCCATATTTGTCACTTAACTTCCTGATCTTTTCTGAAAAATAATTTCCCGGTTTTAGATGTTTTTATATTTATAAATAAATACGAATTTGACTATCGAATAAAAGATTTTAAATACTGATATGAAATCTTCTAAAAAAGCTTTTTTTGGCTACGGTAAAGTTTTATTATTAATAGGTTGGATTACTGGTATCATTCTGCCAACACATTTTTTGTTAAAATAGAAATTGGGGGTTTTTCCTAACAGTTGTTAATTGCTTAAAACCCACAGATATCAGCTAAAATGAGTTGAAAACTGATAAGCATAGTTAGTTGAAAAAGTATATACAAAATCACATCCGTCCAACTGTCATTTCTGTTAAAATATATACAACTGGGATTTTATTTTAGTAAACAGCAACTAGGGAGACTTACTCCTTAAAAAAAAAAAAAAAAGACACAAGCAGCTAGGGAGACTTATCCTTAGTAGTGATAAAAGCACTAATACATTCTAGACCAGTTAATCACTTTATTATTTTAATGATTAAGTTGAATATGGAACACAAGCATTAGTCTACTTAAAATGATTTCCTTGTCTATTTTAAGTATTTGCTTATACATTGCTTATATATCCCAAGATGTCATCCTGTTTTAGTAATCGTAACAATTATCTTTTTCTCTAGGAGTCTGGAGCACCTATTCTCACAGATGATGTTAGTTTACAAGTGTTCATGGATCACCTGAAGAAACTTGCTGTGTCAAGTGCTGCTTGAGTTGCTAAACATATTAAGGACACTTAAAATAGAATAATATTTTAGTTTCATTATTTTTCCTTTTTCAGTCCATCTGTGGAAACCAACAGAGATATTTAGACTCTTTGTATTAGCATGGTTTGAGACAACTTAGGGAAAAATGTTCATGGTTGTAGATTAAGCTGCAATTTAATGAGAGCAATAAGAACAAAATTATTTTGCTTGCCACAGTATTATAACTGGTTTTAGAAATAGGAAGTCTTTATAATTTAGTTATGT
The DNA here is from genome assembly GCF_024166365.1 of Elephas maximus indicus. NCBI lineage: Eukaryota > Metazoa > Chordata > Mammalia > Proboscidea > Elephantidae > Elephas > Elephas maximus. The sequence goes on along the minus strand of NC_064828.1, from coordinate 51,375,756 downwards.
TTAAGAGTAAACATAGAGCCTGCCTTATACTAAAGAGACATAGCTCATTTGTGTATTGCAGACAAATCCAAAGTGGCACTGAATGTCCTTGCTGACCTTTTGAAAATTTGTTTCTTAATTTTAGCCAGAAAGTGAACAAAATGACCAGTAATGATAATGTGAACATTTTTGCCTATTCATTGAATAGTTTTTTGTGATTTTCAGCACTTATTTGTATGCTTTTTCTGTACTGTTTTGTTAAGGCAGATTTATTTTTATGATGATTTGACTTTCTATGTAATAATTTTCATGGAGCTAATTTAACATTTTTGTTCATTTGGAAAAATAGAACCAGTTTAGAGATGAAAAGTTTTTTGGAGGTAAAAAACATACAGCTGACAATACATGTGAAATTCCCACAAAGTACCCAATTTGTGTGATTAAACAATACAATTTTTTTGAAAAAGGAGTGTATTTTAGAAAAGCCTTTGCAGTAAAACGAGTGTTATAACTTCTAACCCAAATTTAGTTTTCACTTCACGGTTTGGCTTTTTTCCTTGTTTTTCTGGAGGTAAATTTTGCATTATATCCTTCAGTATTTTACACTATTTTTGGAGTTTACACATTATTTTTTGTTTCTGCTTCCTTTTTGTGAAACTCATTAAGTTGGAGTTCTTGTTGAAACAGTATTATACAATATTTTGTTGAATTATATCATGTGGTAATGTGCAGTTCTATTCTGATTTAGTCATTAGTATCATTCACTTTTACCTTTTAAACCTTATTTGTTGCAGATATGTTTACACTTGAAGCCAGATACGTTTTGATAATGAAATTTACACTAAGTACTGCAGATGAAAGGTGGTGCTACAATATGTGCTTGGAAGAACAGCTTTGATGATTGCACTTGCATGAACACAATCATATGATGGTAAAACAGGCAAAAACTTAAAAAAATGTTTATATGTTGTATTCAATTAGATTAAATAAATTGCTGTGTTCCAGTTTATTTCAGGTGAATTGTGCTAGGCCTAAACACCAATAAAATATACTTTTTCTCTGCTTTTCTGCTTATTTTGAAATTTAGTAAAGCCCGAGAATCCTAATGTAAAATTGGAGTATTTAAAATCTGCTATTAACAGATTAAAGCATTATTCACTTTTTAATAACAGCTTTTTTATGTATTTTTTATTGTACTTTAGATGAAGTTTCATGGAACAAACTAGTTCCTCATCAAACAGTTAGTACACATATTGTTTTATGACATTGGTTAGCAACCCCATGACATGTCAACACACTCTCCCTTCTTCACCTTGGGTTCCCTATTACCAGCTTTCCTGTTCCCTCCTGCCTTCTAGTGCTTGCCCCTGGGCTGGTATGCACCTTTAATCTCTCTCTCTTTTTTTAATGGGCCTGTCTAATCTTTGGCTGAAAGGTGAACCTCAGGAGAAACTTCATTACTGAGCTAAAAGGGTGTCCAGGGCCATACTCTTAAGTCTGGTCTTTTTTGTAAGTTAGAATTTTATTCTGCTTTTTTCTCCAACTCTGTCCAGGACCCTGTATTGTGATCCCAGTCAGAGCAGTTGGTGGTGGTAGCCAGGCACCATCTGGTTGTGCTGGACTCAGTCTGCTGGAGGCCGTGGTAGATGTGGTCTGTTAGTCCTTTGGACTAATCTTTCCGTTGTGTCTTTAGTTTTCTTCATTCTTCCTTGCTCCGGAAGGGGTGAGACTAGTGGAGTATCCTAGGTGGCCGCTCACAGGCTTTTAACACCCCAGACACCACTCACCAAAGTAGAATGTAGAACATTTTCTTTATATACTATGTTATGCCAACTGAGCTAGATGTTCCTGGAGACCATGGTTCCCACAGCCCTCAGCCCAGTAATTTGGTCCCTCAGGGAGTTTGGATGTGTCTGTGGAGTTTCCATGACCTTGTCTTGGCCGTAATCTTAACAGAAGCAGGTCACTAAGCCTTTTTTATGTGGCACTGCTGGGTGGGTTCAAACTGCCATGAAAGGTTGGCAGGTATATATATAGTCTCTGAGTGGTGCAAATGGGTAAGTGCTTGGCTGCTAACCTAAACGTTGATGATTTTCTTCCGTGGCACCGCTGGGTGGGTTTTAACCACCAACTTTTCATCTGTCCATCTGTCTGACTCTCCATCCCTTCCTCCCTCCATCCCTCCCTCCGTCCCCCCTCCCTCCCACCCTCCCTCCATATTTCCCTCTACCCACCTCTCCCTCCCGCCATCCCCACTCATTAGTGGCACAAACGGTTAAGTGCTTGACTACTAACCTAAAGGCTGGCGGTTTAAGCCCACTCAGCAGTGCCATGGAAGAAAGGCCTGCCCATGTGCTTCCATACAGATTACAGCAGTTCTGCTCTGTAACACATGGGGTCACCATGAATCAGAATCAACTCAATGGAAATTGAAAAAAAAAAAAAAGATTGATTGGCCTTAAGGAAGTGGCTCATGTAATTGCGGAGACTGGCAAGTTCAGATTTTTTAGGTGAGGTGACAGGCTGGAGACTTCGGTAGTCTTGTGTCCAAAATCAGGTTCAGTGATGGACAGGCTGTGTGTTTACAGTGTGGAGGAAGAAACTTTTTCCCTCAGGAAACTTAAATGTTTACTCTTAAGACCTTCAGCTGATTGGCTGAGGCCCACCCACAAATGGGTAGCCTGCTTAAGGTCAGCTTATTTAAATGTTAATCACATGTAAATAACTTCATAGCAATATCTGGACTAGTGTTTAACCAAACAGCTGGGCATCATAACCTAGCCAAGTTGACATAAAATTTACCATCTCACCACACAAACACCCATTTAAAGTGTACAGTGGGTTTTGGTATGTTCATAGAGTTGTGGAATCATCACTACAGTTAATTTTAGAGCACTTTCATCATTCCAAAAAAGTCATTCATTTTTGCTGTAAGGAAATCGTGCTTTGGAGTTTACGTTTTGAGAAAGACCCCATAATGATGATGATATGTGTTTAATTTACATGGCCCCTGAAAAATGATATTTCTTGTTTTAAGTGATAGTGTTGATTGTTGTTAGTTGCCATTGAGTGGATTTTGACTCATGGCAACCCCGTGTGTTACAGAATAGAACTCCATTGAATTTTCTTGGCTGTGATCTTGATGGAAGCAGATCGCCAGGCCTTTTCTTCCACAGTACCACTAAGTGGGTTCAAACCACCAACCTTTAGGTTAGCAGTCAAGCACAAACTTTTCACAGTGCTTAGAGACCTTACCTACCCCTTAATTGTCCTCTAATTCTAAATCAATATGAAGATGCTAAAGAACCTCTATATTTAAGGGATAAGGATGAGCAAATACATCATCATATTCTTTTAGCTTACTATTTAAAACAAATCACCCTAGGCCATTTCTGTGTATAATTTAGAATCTACTAGCTATTAAAATAGATTGTTGAAAAAATCTTTAACCCTTTTAATGAACTTTTAAGGTGGATAAAGAATACTTGCTAAATTACTAGCAGCACTGTGAGAGGATTTGTTTGGCCCAGAACTATTTTGGAATTTATTGCTGATCCTACCATCTCTGCTGTTGTTGCTAGGTGCCATTGAGTTGGTTCTGACTCATAGCAACCCTGTGTATTACAGAGTGAAACACTGCCTGGTCCTGCGCCATGCTCACGATTGTTATGCTTGAGCCCATTGTTGCAGCCATTGTGTCAATCCATCTTTTTGAGTGTCTTCCTCTTTTTCGATGACCCTGTACTTTACCAAGCATGATATCCTTCTCCAAGGACTGATCCCTACTGATAACATGTCCAAAGTAAGATGTAGTCTCACAATCCTTGCTTTTAAGGAGCGTCTGGTTGTACTCCTTCCAAGACAGATTTGTTCATTCTTTTGGTATTCCATGGTATATTCAATATTCTTTGCCAACACCACAGTTCAAAGGCGTCAGGTCTTCTTTGGTCTTCCTTATTCACTGTCCAGCTTTCACATGCATACGATGCAATTGAAAATACCATGGCTTGGGCCAGGCACACCTCAGTCTTCAAGGTGACATCTTTACTTTTCAATATTTTAAAGAGGTCTTTTGCAGCAGATTTGCCCAGTGCAACGCGTCTTTTGATTTCTTGACTGCTGCTTCCTTGGGTGTTAATTGTGGATCCAAGTAAAATGAAATCTTGACAACTTTAGTCTTTTCTCCATTTATCATGATGGTACTTATTGGTCCAGTTGTGAGGCTTTTTGTTTTATGATGAGGCGCAATCCATACTGAAGACTGTGGTCTTTGATCTTCATCGGTAAGTGTTTCAAGTCCTCTTCACTTTCAGCAAACAAGGTTGTGTCATCTGCATAACGAAGGTTGTTAATGAGTTTTCTTCCAATCCTAATACCCCGTTCTTCATATAGTCCAGCTTCTCGAATTGTATTTGCCCAGCATACAGATTGAATAGGTATGGTGAAAGGACATAGCCCTGACGCACACCTTTCCTGACTTTAAACCGTGCAGTATCCCTTTGTTCTGTTCGAATAACTGCTTCTTGATCTATGTACAGGTTCCTCACAAGCACAATTAAGTGTTCTGGAATTCCCATTCTTTGCAATGTTATCCATAGTTTGTTATGATCCACACAGTTGAATGCCTTTGCATGGTCAATAAAACAGAGGTAAACATCTTTCTGGTATTCTCTGTTTTCAGCCAGCATCCATCTGACATCAGCAATGATATCCCTGGTTCCATTTCCTCTTCTAAATCTGGCCTGAATTTCTGACAGTTCCCTGTGGATATAGTGCTGCAGCCATTTTTGAATGATCTTCAGCAAAATTTTACTTGCGTGTGATATTAATGATATTGTTCAATAATTTCTGCATTTGGTTGGATCACCTTTCTTGGGCATGGGCATAAATATGGACCTCTTCCAGTTGGTTGGCTAGGTAGCTGTCCTCCAGATTTCTTGGCATAGACAAGTGAGTGCTTCCAGTGCTGTATCCATTTGTTGAAACATCTCAGCTGATACCCTGTCAATTCCTGGAGACTCGTTTTTCTCCATAAAATTTTCGTTACATGCTGATAGGTCAAGTTCTTCACATGTTTGAAAACATTTGTGAGAGGCAAAATTCAAACAGATGAGAGAATCCTGAAAGAGTGCTTTGTAAGCTTGAGCGTGCATAGGAATCAGCTGGAGGTAATGATAAAACGCAGCTTTTGTTCCAGTAGATCTGGGACTGCACCTGAGACTCCGCATTTCTAACATGCTCCCAGGTGACAGTCAATGTTACTGTTGCAGACCATTGTCCACGTGGCAAGGTTGACTAAAAGCAACATTTCCATGATGTTTTGGGACTTCTGTGGGAAGAAGCCCAGCAGACAGCTGGAAATGTGCATTCTGCAACCAGGAGACTCAGGAGCGGGAACCGTAAGGATAAAATTGATAGCTGAAGCTGTTGGACTGGGTGAGATTGCTCTGCTTTAATTATTTACTAGGAACTAACAAGGTGGATAGGGAGCACAGAGCCAGACACAGTCATTTTCTGTTGAACACAGACATGACATCTTGCATGGTCTCTTATGATGTTTAATTCTAAAATTCTATTTTTAATGAGAACATAAAGCAGAATGATTTATCAAATACATCTTTGGAAGTATTTCTATTAAAAAGGCTATCAAGTTACTGAAATATTAATGGGAGCGCTATATCATGTAACTGAAGAGAATGTTTTCATTGAATTCTGGGTTTCGATAATACCCAGAAGTAAGTTCTGTATTTTAACAGGGGTGTTGAGAAAGTAAGATCCAAAGTCATTGTTAAATGGCTTCATTAATAGTTGTCTTTAATTATTTTAAGGAATCTCTTTCTTTTAGAACCATGAAATAGATTGGCAAGGCATGTTACAAAATGTTCTTCATTACGTATGTTTATTCATTGGTTAGCTAACTATTGTGGGTCAACATGGCTCTTCATGGAGTTAGAAAAATAAATGTGACCGTCTCAAAGCAAAGTTTAGACCAACAGATTTCTGGTTTTTGTGTGTAATGTGTTGTGTCTCTTCTTATCTTCTTATATATTGACAGTGGGCCTTTTCAATTAGATTTACTTATTGAGTACCATACACACTTCTGACATGGCTTGTTATAAATGACCCTAATAATTAGTTTCCATTTGGAGTCTAAAGTCCAGCAGGGTTTCAGGGAGCTAATGTTTTATGATAGCAGTTTCTCTGGCAAGAACATTCACTGTATGGTGTGTTTACTCAGCCTGTATGATGACAGCTACATCTGCTTTTCCATCTTTACCTTTTGGTTTTAAGTCGGTATCACTAGCTGCCTGTAACACCTATGAATCTGCCTGTATCTACTGCAGGAAACCAATTCAGGTGAAAAATTTCCACCTCGCTGTAAGACCTCCCACCAAATAATCGTTCTGTGGAGTGAGGTGAGGATTTTTGATGATTACATCTACTATTAAAGCTGTGATTGTTAAAGATATGTTTAAACAAGTCCAAAACCCATAAGCCAGACCTGCTGCTGGTAAGTAGATTTAGACTCATGACACTCCATGTGTTACATTGTAGAACTGAGCTGCATAGGGTTTCCTTGGCTGTAATCTTTATGGAAGTAAGTGGATCTCCAGGCTTTCCTTCAGCATTGCTGGGTGGATTCGAACCACCAACCTTTCAGTTAGTAGCCAGGCACAAACTGTGTCACCCAGGGGCCTCAAACATGTCTAGAGCTTTTATTTATTAAGGAGAATGTAATTGCAACATGAGTTTAATGATGTAGCAATGCTGTATCTTATATATGCCTCTATTTCTGTCATTGATAAAACCTGTTTATAAATAAAATTCAGTTACCCTTGAAAAAGAAAAAAAAAAAAGCTTTAACATAGTATATCAGACATGTCCATTGTCTTACCTGCTCCACAGCATGGCCTTCCCGCTTGCAGCCCTCTGGAGATAAGCAGCCAACCCCAGTTTTCCTGAAAGAAAGAGGTAGGATCAAATTTCCTAAGGGCACCTGATCCATAGACTTGCTGCTGACTTACGAAATGACTTAGCATGGAAAATTTCCTCAATAAAGATAATGGTAAATAACTGGGTTAATTGTGCTCTTCTCCTCAGAATGTTGAATAGGAGAATGCAGAGAGCACCAGCCGTTCTGTGATGAGAGGAAAAATGATAAACAGAAAAGAAGGGCTAAAAGGGGCACCTTGATGGTGGTACCTTAGGCTGAAGATTCACAAACTCCTGTTGAGGGATGGTTCCTAGATTGCTTTGAATCTTGAAGCATGGCTATTTGTGGGATTCTTCGAAATTCCTTTCTCCCTTATGCCAAATGTATCATAATAAATCCCCATTATTTGAAGTGAGTTAAATTTACTGGCAAAACAAAGATCGTAGTGAGCTTGAGCATTTACCTTTTTTTTTTTTTACTTTGTAGTTTACAATGAATGGGTTATTTATTTTTGATTTTTTAAGTGACATAAAATTACAAATATTCCAATCTAAACAAAAATTAGGTATCTTAATGATATTAGTAAAACACATCTCACGTATATGATGTTGTGGTTAGCTGACGCTGCGTCTGCTCTGCCTCATGTTGACCCCATGTACAATAGAAGGAAAAATTGTCCAGTCTTGCGTCATCTTCAGGATCACTAGTGTGCTCGAGTCCATTATTACAGCCACTGTATTTTGAATGCCTTCCAACCTAGGTGGCTCATTTTTCAACACCATAGTGTATAATATTCTGTTGTGATCCATAGGGTTTTCACTGGCTAATTTAGAGTCCCAGGCCTTTCTTCCTAGTCTGTCTTGGTCTGGAAACTCTTCTGAAACCCATCCTGAATGACCCTGCTGGTATTTGAAATACCTCTGGCCTAGCTTCCAGCATCATAGCAACATGCAGGCCACCACAGCATGACGAACTCACAGGCAGGAACATACACGATAGGAAAAGTGAGTACCTTGGAGGGATTTTATACAAGTAAATATTAGACTATCAGACCATTAGAACATCACACTCTTCAACAAAGGGGAAAATAGTGAGCCAGATTGTGGAAAATAAAGGAGACAACCAAGTTCATTATCATATTAAGTTTCTTAATAATAAGCATCGTATGAATGATTCTTCCTATTATGACATTGTGGGAATTAAGACAAGTGAGATTAAATAATTTCAAAATGATAGAACATACAGTGGAAGTACTCAGTGAATTAGGGCTATGGTTTTCTGACATTTTTTCTTATGTTCTTATTACTGTTCCTTCTGATTCTAACTATACTGATATGAGTTAATTGACTTAAGAAGTATTGTACTTTAGGTGAAAGTTTGCAGTGCAAATTAGTTTCTCATTAAAAAATTTATTCACAAATTGCTTTATGACATTGGTTGCCATTCCTGCAATATGTCAGCCCTTTCCCCTGTTATGACGATTTACCTTTTGTTCTGACTGTAACGCAAAGAATAGGGAGTCGGTACTGAGAAAACCAGTCAGAGGAAGTGCAGAGTTCCCGAAGATGCACTGGTTTATCTCATCTCTGTACTCAGGACAGATAAGGCTCACCTGGTCTAGCTGTCTTTCTAACAATATCCAGCAGGATTCTAATTTGTAGCTTCCTAAGACAACAAAAGGCCTTGATATCAATGAGTAATGGGGCTTACATATGATTCACTCCACACCTCGTAACTAGTGCCTTGAATGAGCAGGAATCATGGAATGTAATTATGAAAACGACTGTATTCTTGTCTTAAATTGTCCCTTTAAGCTTGCTCAGTGTGTGCAGTCTTCAACTCCCAGTTGATAAAGCAGGCCGATGATTTTTAGATGATGTACTTAAGACACAGACAGTCCAGTTAACAATGGCCAGATCCTGTGTCAGCTAGGAATATGCATCATCTCATTTACAATGGTGCTCTATCTCACGACTTTGGCATCTTCTCTGTTACCTTGACATCGTAGTCCAAGCCACTTGTTACACATTCATACACAAGAAGAGTACAAATGATACAGAATTCCCTTGTTTTTCTCTCAAGGGGTACTTTTTAATCAGTACATTTTGGGAATAGTTCTGTTCCCTGATGAATTCTTTGCCCAGTACCTGGAGACTTTCTGCTGGGTTCCACCCACTCAGCTCTTGCCCCATACTGCCTGCTCTGGGACATACAGTTGTAGTCATAGGATTTGCTTACAAAATAAAAGCTTAAAGCACAAAGTAAAGCTTAATTAAGAGCCAAATCTTCATCAACTAATTTGAATGAAAGGCCGTGCTTGCCTCCAAAATGCCGGACAAGGCCATCTGTTTGCTTTTCTTGCTAGTAAAGATGGTGATACCATGCTGCATCTCTTTGCCTCCCTAATTAAAATGTCGTGTGTTTGTGGTGTTCTCTGCTGGGTTCGCTCTGTAGCGTGGGGATTCGTGGTGTACCGTAGCTATGGGAAGGGTGTTTTGGTGAAGAGAGTCACTTCCTGCCTGGAGTCTGAGCTGAAAATGGACACTCCTTTTCACAATTCTGTAACGCCTTGTGTAACACCCAGTAAGTGTGTTTCTTGGCAGTTGTTGCTAAAAAATGGCTCAGGGATATTACCATTCAGTCATTTTATATGCAAGAGTATGTAGGTTACATAAGCGCCGATAGACTAGAGATAAAAATGATTTATAGAGCAGTGGCTTGTGCTAAAAATATCAGTTGCTGATGATTCTAGCAAGTTAGAAATAGAAGTAAGCTACCAGTCAGATATCTGCAGGGAGGGAGGCATAGATATTTAATCATTTATTCTCCAAAAAAATTCCCTGGTAAGAAAATTATAATTTCATTTCAAATAATCAATGGAAGACTTTTCCAATGGGTTAGATGACTTATACGTTGGAGTATATTTGCCCTTTATTTCCAAATCCTGTGACTTAACAAAATTAATATTACAATTTTACTTCTAGCCAAGTCTTCTATAGTATTAAATTTTAGAAGGATTGTGAAACAAAACTTGTCAAGAGACATGAATTATTCTGTGCTCTTTTATTCTGTTGGGAAATGTGCCGTAACATTTCTTTATATTATTTTCCGTTGTACTTACTGTAGAATTGCTGAACTAGCCTCCTGAATTGAGCAAGCATTTTAATACACTCCGTTTTTTATATTATTAAGCCTTCAGTGCACAAAGCAGAGAATGACTAAAGGAGGACAATAACGACTAATATATTAAAAATGAAGAGAAAAACATTTCAGAGTAACGTGAGAAAATGTTGAGGATAAATTAGAGCTCAATCAAGAGGTGAATGTAGGTTGAAGACACTGACACTTTTTCACCTCAAGAGGGCAGTAGCTGCTAATAAATATTATGGGAAATGGGTTGCTGTTTTTATTATCTGTCTGGTCCACTTTAAATTCTGAACTTTTCTAATTCTTTGTGATTTTTTTTTTTTTTTGTATCAACACCCATGCTTTAGCCTTTCAGTTTTGAAAGCTAAGCCCTACTCCTGTCTGAAATAATTAGACCCCTAAAAGTAAAACAATATTTTGTTGAAACAGTACAAAATTGAAAAAGTACATCATGCATGAAAAGCTTTCAAAATATAAGTTTTAGGAAGAAAATTATAAGTACATGAAGTTTTTTATTTTCTCTAAGTCATTTCTTCTAAAAGTGGCAACGTGGACTTCCTATCACAAGAGAGGCCGGCATGGGATATTGAGATCACCTAGTTCATCCTGCATCTCTAGGTATGCCTACAATTTTGAGCTAAAATTTCTTGTAGAATATTTAATACTTTGCTCACATTTCCATTTTGGCCATAACCTAAATATAGATTTAAAGTATGGTAACACCCTTTATTCAGCAAAAAGCATAAGAATCATGTCCAGGGGAATTTGTGTCAGAAGGTTGTATTTTAGTGGAAGGTTCTAAAATGCTAAAAATTCTCTCAAACTTTTTCCATTTCCATGCTTGAAAGAATTCCTTACCAGATGAGTGGAGTTGATCTTCCATGGGACTAAACAGCTTTAGTAAATGTTAGAAGTAGTAAGCATTTTAGCTATTCTCAAGTATCAAGGGGTGACTATTTGCTATTTCAGCTGGAGGAACACAACAGAGTTTGGATCCAGAGGATTGATTTAAATTTGTTTACTACGGTCCAATGGATTTTGATCTAGCAAGGTGGGAAAAAAGATACAGTCCATATCTTTTAAGGCCAAAACCTTCACTGATATTGACTTTATCTAAACACAAATGCAGAGCAGAGAAGCAGCAAAACGTGGTGGAAAGGATCGCATACACTCGGGTTCAAGTCCCAGCTTTGCTACTCAGCTGAGTCACTTTGGGCATGCTTCCTAACCTCTCTGGGCTTGCTTCCTCAGCTATAAGATGGGGGCAATTAAAGTACCTACCTCACAGGGTTGTGTGGGGATGAAATGATCGAGTGCCTGCATTATGCTTAGAACACTGCCTGGCATTTAAAACCAAACCAAACCAAACCTGTTGCTGTTGAGTTGATTCTGAACTCGTAGTGATCCTATAGGACAGAGTGGAAGTGCATCATAGGGTTTCCAAGGAGTGGCTGGTGGATTCGAACTGCCTGCCTTTTGGTTAGCAGCTGAGCCTTTAATCACTGTGCCACCAGGCACTTAAAAAAAAAAAAACAAAAACTCTTTGCCCTTAAGTTGATTCCGACTCATAGCAACCCTGTAGGACAGAGTAGAACTGCCTCGTAGAGTTTCCAAAAAAGGCCTGGTGGATTTGAACTGCCAAGCTTTTGGTTAGCAGCCATAGCTCTTAACCACTACACCACCAGGGTTTCCACCAGGCATTTAAACCAAAAACTATCTCATTGCCATTGAACTGATTCCGACTCATGGAAGACCTTACTCTTCTCTGAATCATCATTGCTCCATTGGGTACCCTGCATTATTATCTGCCCTTAACAAATGAAGAAACTAAGGCTTAATGACAGTATAAAATGTTGCCAGCTGGTAAGTAGTAAAACCCTCAGATTATAATGTACAGATTGTATATAAATGGCCTTCATCATGAAATGCAAACCAAGAATATATTTAATAGTAATTGACAACATGAACTGAGTACTCATTCTATGCCAGGCTCTGTTCTCTGTGCTTTAAGGATACCTCTGAGATAGGTACTATTATTATTCCCACTTTACCAATGAAGAAACTATGGCACAGAGCGGTTAAGTAATTTACAACCTACTCAATGATCACATGATCACAGCTACTAATGTCAGATTTGAGATTTAAACCCGGATAGTTTGTCCCCAGAATCTAGGCCCTTCTACTGTATTTCCCTGATGGTGATCAAAGTTCCTACGAAGCTTGCATTTGGTCCTGAGATCAGGGAAGCGGCCCTTGGTCATCACTGGCTTCTGGATGGCACATCATTCCATTTGGTGTTTGGTCATCAGCCTCTCCCTTACTGTCTGTTGCTCCCGTAACTTGTGTTGGATCCAGGAGAGTCCAGCCGAGACCCAGTGCTGACTAGGTTCCTAAACCTACTCACTCTAGTCCTCCTGATCCCCCCAAAACTCAGCATCAAGTTGTGTGGCCTTTCTCTTGGTATACTGACTCATAATTTTCAGAGACCTCTTGCATTCTTCATGAAGAGTTTCAAAATCTCTGTGGCTCTCTTGAGCTCCCTGTACATGCCTAAAGACACCTGAATGAAGGTTACGAGCTATTCTCTTAGCCTTCTCCACATTGTTATATACTTCACTATATGTATTATCTTTTATGGACTGTATATACTTTATACACTGTATTTACTGTTACATACTTTAAGCTGCCTGTATAAACACCAAATGGAACCCTGACGGCACAGCAGTTAAGAGCTCAGACTGCTAACCAAAAGGTTGGCAGTTCGAATCCACCAGCTGCTCCTTGGAAACTATGGGGCTGTTCTACTCTAGGGCCACTATGAGTCGGAATTGACTCAACAACAGGTTACCATGAAATGCAAAGGAAGCAATGGGGTCCACGTCCACCCACCTGCATCTCAGATCCTTTGGATCTATTTACCTATTTGGACCTATTACTTATTTGCTGCTTTGGGAGAAGAACAAAGAAAAAGCAACTTTGGACTAATTGGAGTCTTCTGTCTTGCCCATCCTCAAAACTAAGCCAGCTCTCTGTGGTCTAGCCTAGTGCATCCACCATGCATATGCTACACTTGCTATTGTTATATTTTTATGACTTTTCCTAGTTTAACTGGTATGAAACTATTTCATTTTTTGATCCAGGTTTTTAAAAGTTTCAATCTTTTATTAAAAAAAAAGTTCTCATTTCTGGATTCCTGATCCTGTGTAGGTACTTTCTGTCTTTGCTTCCTGATTAAATTCAACAGAAATTTGTCTATTTTTTTTTTTTTTTTTTCCGCAAAAGAAACAGGCCCTGAGAAGCCAATTTATTTTCCAAGGCAGCAACACTCCAGGCCCACCGTTTAGAGGGAAATTTGCCTATTTTATTGGTTCTTTCAAAGAACTATCTTTGGGGATTATTTATCAATTTGCTTGCTTATTCATTACATTTTTCTTTTATTAATTTCTTTTGCTTACCCTTGACTTGCTTTAATGCTTTCTTGTAAGTGTTCAGCTCATTTCTTTTGATAATTTTTGCTTAATATTAAAATATTTATGATTATTTTCCTCTAAGTGCCTCGTTGCTGATATCATATCCTTTTGTTTATAGTGTTCTCATTTGGGTTATTTCTAAATTGGTTCTAATGGTAGCGTTAACCTTTCTTTTACTTAGAAGATTTTTAAGAAGTCGTCTTTGGTTTGTGGAGCACATAATTTTATATATTTATATATATATATGTACATGTATATATCCATTAAATTGATCTTATTATATGTTGTTGATGTTCTTAGGTGTCACTGAGTTGGTCACAACTCATAGTGACCCTATGCACAACGGACTGAAACCCTGCCCGGTCCTGCACTGTCCTCACAATTGTTGCTATGCTTGAGCCCATTGTTGCAGCCACTGTGTCAATCCATCTCGTTGAGGGTCTTCCTCTTTTCCGCTGACCCTCTACTTTGCCAAGCATGATGTCCTTCTCCAGGGACTGATCCCTTCTGATAATATGTCCGAACTATGTGAGAAGTAGTCTCACCATCCTTGCTTCTAAGGAGGATTCTGGTTGTACTTCTTCCAAGACAGATTTGTTCATTCTTTGGCAGACCTTAGTATATTCAATTTTCTTCGCCAACACCACAATTCAAAGGCATCAAATCTTCTTCAGTCTTCCTTATTCATTGTCTAGCTTTGGCATGCATATGAGGCGATTGAAAATACCATGGTTTAAGTCAGGCACACCTTAGTCTTCAAGGTGACATCCTTGCTTTTCAACACTTTAAAGGGGACTTTTGCAGCAGATTTGCCCAATGCAATGCATCTTTTGATTTCTTGACTGCTGCTTCCATGGGTGTTGATTGTGAATCCAAGTAAAATGAAATCCTTGACAACCTAATCTTTTCTCCATTTATCATGATGTTGCTTATTGGTCCAGTTGTGAGGATTTTTCTTTATGCTGAGGTGTAATCCATACTGAAGGGTGTGGTCTTTGATCTCCATCAGCAGGCAGTTCAAGTCCTCCTCACTTTCAGCAAGCAAGATTGTGTCATCTGCATAACACAGGTTGTTAATGAGTCTTCCTCCAATCCTGATGCCCCATTCTTCTTCATATGGTCCAGCTTCTCGCATTATTTGCTTGGCATACAGATTGAATAGGCATGGTGAAACAATACAACCCTGATGCACACCTTTCCTGACTTTAAACCACTCAGTATCCCCTTGTTCTGTTTGAACCACTGCCTCTTGATCTGTGTACAGTTCCGTATGAGCACAATTAAGTGTTCTGGAATTCCCATTCTCTGCAATGTTATCCATAATTTTTTATGATCCACGCAGTTGAATGCCTCAGCATCTTTCTGGTATTCTCTGTTTTCAGCCAGCATCCATCTGACATCAGCAATGATATTCCTGGTTCCACGTCCTCTGGTAAAGCTGGCTTGAATTTCTGGCAGTTTCCTGTGTATATACTGCTGCAGCTGCTTTTGAATGATCTTCAGCAAAATTTTCCTTGCATGTGATATTAATGATATTGTTGGATAATTCTGGCATTCAGTTGGATCACCTTTCTTGGGAATAGGCATAAATATATCTTGTTATATATTTCTTAAAAAATTGTTTATTTTTTGCCTACTTGATATGTCAAGATGGAGATTATGTCAAAGTCTATTACTACTGGATTACTGAAAATGGATCCTCATATTTATAATAAAAATTTTCCTGTGTATTTTTCAGTGCAATTCTAATCAGCACATAAATATTTGACCTTTATGTTAGACTACCAAGGACCATGTCTGAGCAATTTGATTGAACATGCAGTCAGGATGCATTGATAATTACCAATTGGAATACGAAAATTGGAAACAAAGAAGGATTGGTAGTTGGAAAATATGGCCTTGGTGATAGTAACAATGCTGGAGATTGCATGATAGAATTTTGCAAGACCAACCACTTCTTCATTGCAAATACCTTTTTTCACTAACATAAACTGTGAGTGTACATGTGGATTTCACCAGATGGAATACACATGAATCAAATTGACTACATCTGTGGAAAGAGATAATGGAAAAGCTCAATATCATCAGTCAGAATAAGACCACGGGCTGACTGTGGAACAGACCATCAGTTGTTCATATGCAAGTTCAAGTGGAAATTGAAGAAATTAGAACAAGTCCACTAGAGCCAAAACATGACCTTGAGTATATCCTACGTGAATTTAGACACCATCTCAAGGATAGATTTGACGTGCTGAACAACAACCGAAAACCAGATGAATTGTGGAATGACATCAAGAACATAATACATGAAGAATGCAAGAGGTCACTGAAAAGACAGAAAAGAAAGACCAAAATGGACGTTAGAAGAGACTCTGAAACTTGTTCTTGAATGTTGAGTAGCTAAAGCAAAATGAAGAAATGATAAAGTCAAAGAGCTGAACAGAAGATTTCAAAGGGCGACTCAAGAAGACAAAGTATTATAATGACGTGCAAAAAGTTGGAGATAGAAAACTAAAAGGGAAGAACACACTCAGTGTTTCTCAAGCTGAAAGAACTGAAGAAAAATTCAAGCCTCAAGTTGCAATAGTGAAGGATTCTACAGGGAAAATATTAAATGAGGCAGGAAACATCAAAAGAAGGTGGCAGGTATACACAGAGTCACTATACCAAAAGAACCATTTCAGGAGGTAGCATATGATCAGGAACTGATGGACCTGAAGGAAGAAGTCCAAGCTGCACTGAAGGGATTGGCGAAAAACAAGGCTCCAGGAATTGACGGAATATCAATTGAGATATTTCAACAAATGCATGCAGCACTGGAAGTGTTCACTCGTCTATACCAAGAAATTTGAAAGAGAGCTACCTGGCTAACCAACCAGAAAAGATCCATATTTATGCCTATTTCCAAAAAAGGTGATCCAACCAAATGTGGAAATTATTGAAGAATATCATTAATATCACACTTGAGTAAAATTTTGCTGAAGATCATTCAAAAGCAGCTGCAGCAATGTGTTGACAGGGAACTGCCTGAAATTCAAGCCAGATTCAGAAGAGGATGTGAAATGAAGGGTATCAGTGCTGATGTCAGATGGATCCTGGCTGAAAACAGAGAATACCAGAAGGATGTTTACCTGTGTTTTATTGACTATACAGAGGTATTCAACTGTGTGGATCATAGAAAATTATGGATAACATTGCAGAGAATGGGAACTCCAGAACACTTAATTGTGCTCATGAGGAATCTGTACACGGATCAAGAGGCAGTTGTTCAAACAGAACAAGGGGATACTGCGTGGTTTAAAGTCAGGAAAGGTGTGCATCAGGGTTGTATTGTTTCACCATGCCTATTCAATCTGTATGCCAAGCAAATAATGCGAGAAGCTGGACCATATGAAGAAGAATGGGGCATCAGGATTGGAGGAAGACTCATTAACAACCTGTGTTATGCAGATGACACAATCTTGCTTGCTGAAAGTGAGGAGGACTTGAACTGCCTGCTGATGGAGATCAAAGACCACACCCCTCAGTATGGATTACACCTCAGCATAAAGAAAAATCCTCACAACTGGACCAATAAGCAACATCATGATAAATGGAGAAAAGATTAGGTTGTCAAGGATTTCATTTTACTTGGATTCACAATCAACACCCATGGAAGCAGCAGTCAAGAAATCAAAAGATGCATTGGGCAAATCTGCTGCAAAAGTCCCCTTTAAAGTGTTGAAAAGCAAGGATGTCACCTTGAAGACTAAGGTGTGCCTGACTTAAACCATGGTATTTTCAGTCGCCTCATATGCATGCCAAAGCTAGACAATGAATAAGGAAGACTGAAGAAGATTTGATGCCTTTGAATTGTGGTGTTGGCGAAGAAAATTGAATATACTAAGGTCTGCCAAAGAATGAACAAATCTGTCTTGGAAGAAGTACAACCAGAATCCTCCTTAGAAGCAAGGATGGTGAGACTACTTCTCACATAGTTCGGACATATTATCAGAAGGGATCAGTCCCTGGAGAAGGACATCATGCTTGGCAAAGTAGAGGGTCAGCGGAAAAGAGGAAGACCCTCAACGAGATGGATTGACACAGTGGCTGCAACAATGGGCGCAAGCATAACAATGATTTTGAGGATGGCACAGGACTGGGCAGTGATTGGTCTGTTGTACATAGGATCGCTATGAGTAGGAAATGACTTGATGGCACCTAAGGACAACAACAACAAGGAACATAGCACTTTCTGGTGTAAAATGATCCTATTTGTTGTGTATAATGCTTTTTGCCTTAAAATCTACTTAATTTGATTAGAATTTTGATCACTGCTTTTGCCATCATCCTTCACACTTTTTCCTTTCCTTTTACTTTTATCCTGTTATTTCACTTCATTTTAGGTGGGTATCTTGAAAACAGAAGTTTTGGGCTTAAAATGCAACCCTTGACTTGAATACATTTCGTCTTACTTGTCATCTTGTTTCATGTTTTGTTTTTGTATTTCTTTCATTTGCATTGTTTTGAAAGTTGAACCTCATTTTCTTTGCTTTTACCTTACTTGGGAGATAAACACACACACACACGCACAAATGAATTTAAATTCTGCTAGTGGTACCTAAGAAGCCTTGGTTAAGCACTCGTCTGTTAACAGAAAGGTCGGTGGTTCGAACGCACTGACCTCTCTGAGGGAGATTCTGAAGATTAGAAACTCTGTGGGGCAGTTCCACTCTGTCTTGTAGGGTCACTATGACACAGAATCAACTCAACAGCAGTGGGTTTAGTGACACCTAGTTTTCAATGTTTTTCAAAAGCGTTCTTTAACTTTTCCATAAAGGTAAAGAGTGAAACCGTATCTTTGATTACCATATTTGAGCAGTTTAGCCAATTCCTGGCTTCCTGTTTGTTGCTCATTTTCCCTCACTCAACCAGTTTGTTACTGTAACTTGGAGTTTAAAGTCTACATTATTCTAAAAAACTTAAAAAAAATTGAATCTATCGAGAAAATTTTGACAGTGCTTGTGAATTTTTTTTTTTTTTTTTTTTTTAACACTACAGTGTTTTAATCTATCTTTGTTTGGAGGTCTGGGACAATCCTGTGTCACCACTTCCCCATTTTTACCTCCTTTTTGGCTTCTTCTCTTGGTCTGTTGAACTTTGTCTTCAAGCATTTCTTTTTAAGATTAGTACGTGGGCCTGCATATTTTCTGAAATATCTGAGTTTAACTTACTGCTTTCACAACTGTGAGACAATTTGGCTGCATATAAAATTCTTGGATCAAAATTATTTTCCGTTTAAATCTTTCTAAGGATTTTTTCACTGCCCTTTAGCCTTGAATGCTGCAGTACATTGTATTTTAATCCAATACAGGGAAAAGTAGTGGGCAGAAGGAATAGTGGTTCAGAGAGCTGACTTTAGTACTTCACAGACAGGGATTCGAGCCTTCTGTTTATTGATCACTTACCTGCCAATCATTCACCAGTCTACCACTTGTCAGTCATAAGACCTTGTCAGTCCTAATAGTCCCTCTGGAAACCCTGGTAGCATAGTGGTTAAGAGCTATGGCTGCCAACCAAAAGATCGGCAGCTCGAATCCACCAGCTGCTCCTTGGAAACCGTATGGGGCAGTTCTACTCTGTTCTATAGGGTCACTATGAGTCAGAATTGACTCAACAGTAACCGTTTTTTCTGTCATTTTGAACTCTTTTCTGAGAACGTCAGTTATCTGTGTTTTATCTCTCCATTCTCTTTTCTCCGAGGTTGTCATCCTATCTCTCATTTTGTTTTTTTAAAATAATTTTTATTGTGCTTTAAGTGAAAGTTTACAAATCAAGTCAGTCTCTCACACAAAAACCAACATACACCTTGCTACACACTCCCAACTACTCTCCCCCTAATGAGACAGTCTGCTCTCTCCCTCCACTCTTTCTTTTCGTCAGCTTCTAACCCGCTCCACCCTCCCATCTCCCCTCCAGGCAGGAAATGCCAACATAGTCTCAAGTGTCCACCTGACCCAAGAAGCTCACTTCTCACCAGCATCCCTCTCCAACCCATTGTCCAGTTCTCATTTTGTTTATATATTTAGTCTTTTACTAAACAGCATCCAAGTTTATCCTCACTTTTTTCTTTATCAAATCTGCCTTTTCCCTCAACCTAGATTTTAGTTCTGCTATTATGCTTATAACATTTTAAAATTTTGAAATATAACCCGCATGCAGAAAAGTGTATAAACGTTAACTGAACAGTTTGAGAAATTATTTAAGAGTAAACTCTGTGTAGGAAACCCTGGTGGTGTAGTGGTTAAGTGCTACAGCTGCTAACCAATGGGTCCGCAGTTCAAATCCGCCAGGTGCTCCTTGGAAACTCTATGGGGCAGTTCTACTCTGTCCTATGGGCTCGCTCTGAGTCGGAATCGACTCAACGGCACTGGGTTTGGAAACTGTGTGTATCACCTCAGAACACTGCACCAGCCCAGAAGACCCCCCACATGCCTCATCCCAAGTGCAAACTCTTTGCTACTCTGAGAAGGTAACACTTCTGACTTTTACAGTAATCTCTGCTTTTCTTTTTCTTTTTTAATAGTTTGAATACCTCAGTGTGCACCCCTAAACACTGTAGTTTAGTTTTAAACTTTATATATGTGAAATAAACCAACATAATTTTTTTTGTCTGGCTTCTTTCCAAATCATTTTATTTTGGGCACTCCATTATTTGTGTATACCATCGTATTATCCCATCTACAGTTGTACAGCTGGGTTGTCTATGGCTTTTGTCTACTACAAACAATGCTGCTATGAACATTACTGAAACTTGTTTTCTGGTGCACCTGTGATGTTTCTTAGGGTAAATATTACATCTACAGGAGGATTCGTCAGGTAACAGAGCATATACATGATTGGCTTAGTAGATACTGCCAAGCTGCTCACCAAAACAGGGCTGTGTTCAATATTGTTTTTAATTCCCTTAAAACCATTCATCATGTTATCATTTCATTTCGGCCTGCTCTTTCCTTGTCCTTTTTCTGTTTGTTAGAGCCCATGCCTTTTTATACTCTACTTAGAAGGCTAATCAGAGTTATGAAGTCTCTTCTGGGGCATAAGAACTGTTTATATTCAAAGCTTTGTTCTTTTTCCTGGTCTCTTAAATATTGTTTTCCCTATTCTGAATTTTTCTTTTTAGTAGACTCATGTTGGTTTTTTTTTTTTTTTTTTTTCTTTCTTTTCCTTGAACAAGGTGAGATCTATCCAGACTCTATGTTTGTCATCAGCCAGGGCGAGTAGGCTTTTTCTTAGTCCCGCCTCATCCACATTTTCCACAAAGATTTATTGACACTGTTCAAAGATATGTTGATATGGTCTCTCTTTCAGGGGAGAGGTGAAGGGCAAGTTGATGCGCTGGGTCTTCATCCAATTTCCCACTTACAAGTAGGAATTTGTTCAACTGATGTGACACGTTCTGTCTCTAGTGCTTGGTTTTGCTGTATGTGAACCATAGCCTAATGCACAAAAATCTATAATCCCCAGCATGCGCTTTTACTGTGGCAGAAGCTGCCGACTGCCACTAGTTCCTCCCCACATCTCCTATCTCCGTACACATACTTTTTGGCCTCACTATTTTCTTGCTCCAGTAGCCCTGATGGTGCAGTGGTTAAGTGCTCAGCTTCTAACTGAAAGGTTGGTGGCTCAAACTCAACCACTCGGAGGAGAAAGATGTGGCAGCCTGTTTCCATAAAGATTTAAAGCTTTGGAAACCTTGTGGGGCACTTCTACTCTGTCCTGTACGGTTGCTAGGAGTTGGAATCAACTCAATGGCAATAGCTATTTTGTTGTTATTTTCTGGCATTTGCAGTCTCAGCCTGCATGTAGGAGGTCCCTGGGTGGAGATTAGGAGAATTGCGGTGGGGAAGGGGAGGGAGTGGTATTATGTCTGACAGAGAGAAGTAACCAAGGGGGCATAGATGGTCATCATTTTATCTTATCAGTGGCCTCATTCTCTGGCTGCTGCATTCTTTTGAATTCTGAGTGAGGGGATTGAAGATGGGGGAATAGAACTAAATTTTTGTCTGTGTATTTTTTTTCCAAGTGGCAACTTTTTTCATAATACAAACAAGGGATATTCTGTGTACTGAAAAACAAATAGGGTATTCTTAGTGCATCTCCAAATGCCTTGGGTTTTGTGTTGACTCCACTAAGCTTCTGGCATGAGTTTACTGATCACTTAGTTATATGTGTGGTGGGTTTGTATGTTTTTTTTCTCATAGATACTTTAGTGCAAACGTAGGAGCAGCTTTATGGGGAGATGTTATCCAGATTCCACTTTTCCCTGGAAGTCATAATACATTACATTTAATTAGCAAAGTAGAGAAACATGAAGTCAGGATATATATTCTTAAATCTATTGAAATATATTAGCTGGGAATATTATAGTAAAATTGTGTCAATATCTTTTCAAAGAACCGAACCTAAATTTACCCTATCATTTTATGAGGTAAGGGTCAGGTTTAAGATGATCATTGAAAATTTTCAATCTCATCTTTTGAGATATTAAACTGGTTTTATACAAGTCATCATTACACAAGATGGTTGATGATATCTAGTGAATTGAAGATGTCAAGACAGACAATCCACATGCTTCAAAATGTATCATCTTTCACATGTCATCAGTATGACATGTGCTCTGAGGAGTCAAAAACTAATTTTTTTTTGAATGAGTTATATTTTAAATGGACTAGCACAGTGACTTCCAAACCTGTCTGTGCATCAGAGTCACTCGGGGAGCTTGCTAAAAATGCATACTTGGTCTCTGTCACATCCTAGATTTATTGAATTAGAGTGGGGTGTATCCTTTCTCCTCCTGATTTTCTAAACTTCTGGGATACTACAGGCATGGGTACCTCTGACCCAGAGGGGTCATTGAGTTTGGTCTCTGGTCTGGTACCTTGGTCAAGGAGCTCTTGCAACCAGACTATCCTGGAGGAATAAACTCCTGGCATTCAAGAAGGAGTTGCCAGAATTTTGTAACCATTCTGGATCTGGGATGGAGTTTAGGGAGGAAGTGGAGGGATCAGCCTACTAGTATAATGAGAAGAAGATGGAAGCCTAGGTGTATTGGATCATGGAAGAAGCTCTAAACCTCATGGAAAACCAGTGGTGAAGTTGGGGCTAGTGGTTATATTCCACTGACTATGAGTGTCTATGAGACAGTGAGATGGACTAGAAACATGAGCTTTGTAAACACAAAGATCTGTATTTGAATCCAAGTTTTTATACTTTATTATTGTTTTATCTTGACCAAGTTACTTGTCAGAGCTTCAGTTTTTCTCATCAGTAAAAAATGTATGAAAATAATATCTACCTCATTGGGTTGTTGGTTGAAACAATGAAATGTGAATATGAAAATTCCTAGGATATAGTAGATTTTCAGTAAATGTTTTCTCTTTTTTCATGCACTCTCTTTTTTTCTCAGACCACCCTTCATGAGTTTTTAATGTCACAGTTGTTTTTTTTTTTATGGTAGTTTTGTAGTGAAAAGCAAGAAAAACCAAGAATTTCATTCATTTGAAAATTATGTCCAAGTACCTGTTTCACTTATCCATTCTTGCATAACAAACTCCAAAACTTAGTGGCTTAAAACAAAAAAACTTGATTTACTTATGATTCTGCAATATGGGGCTCAGCTGGATAATTCTTCTGATCTTACCAATAGTTACTCCTGTTGCTCATTTAACTTGCTGGTAAACTGGAGATGAACACTAGGATTTTGGGCATCTCCCCAGGAGAAGAGCTCAACTTCTTCTACAGCAGCTCAGAACTCCCAAGGGTACAAAAGCAGAAACTGCTGGGTCTTCTCAAGGCTTGGGTTGGGAACTGGCACTCTCTTCTACTACATTGTGATTAAAGCTAGTAACATGGTACACCCCAATTAAATGGGAGGGGACCACACAAGTGAATGAATACTGAGAGTTGTGGTTTACTGGGGACACTGATGTAATAGACAGCCACATGCCAACTGCTGTGATAGATGTAGTCAAAGGAGTGGGAATACAAGGAAGTGAAATGTTTCAAAAGGTTTCATTGGTAATATGGTGGATATACAAGCACTGTTAAATAACTCTGAGTTAAGGCTGTAAGGCCCAACACAAGTGCCAAATGCACACTACGAGAAGAGCTCTCTATTGAGATGGAGTGCTGAGGCAAGGTCACAATGTGTGGTAAATGATGTTGAGCTTTGAGAGATGATAGAAGATTCCCAAGGAGGAAAGCAAAGGCTGCATACCCCAAGGGTATTAAGCCCTGTAACAGTTCATTCCTCACAGCTGGGATGATTGACGTCATTTCTGAACAACTGCTGTTTTAGCGTCTTTTTAGGCCTCCGCCATTGCTCAGATGCCTTCTGATTAGGCAAATGTTAGCTCAGGAGGGAAAGAGATGTGGGCACTGGTGTGGCAAAAGCACAGAAGATAAAGCTTGACAAAGTGGGGCAGGGAAGAAACCACCTGCTGTGTCAGGGCTGTTCTACCCCAATTGTGAACATTATCTGACTCACTAGCTTTGGACATGTCATCAGGAGGGATCAACAGCAACAACCCTAAAGGTAGGACAATGTATTTGATTCTTCTGCAGGAATAATGCCTGTGGGCACTTCCACTGTTGGAGTTTTTTCAAGGCACAGCCAGGAGGGGTAATTTCTGTCCTTGAAATTCTGTTTGCCTCACAAAGTAGAATTTCTAATTTAAAATTCTGCCCTTACAAAGTGACTGACAATCTCACTCTTCCATATCTGTTTCCAAGTGTGGATTAAAATATTTTAGTTATACCATCTATATTTAATGTTCACAAAGGACCTGATTTTACACATCAAATCTATCTGTGAGCAAGTAGTATGGAAAGAAAAAGCATTTACAGTTAGAGGACCTAGATTCAAGTTCTGATTCTGAACTCCTCTGGCTTTCTGTTTGCTTATAGTAAAATGCGTTTACAAAATAAATGTTCCCAACTAACTCACAAAGTTGGTAGAAAAACTAAATGACATAATGACACATATGACAATGATTTTCAAAGCAATTTGAAAATTTTAGAACACTATACACTTGTTGGAGCCCTGGTGGCAGAGTAGTTAAGAGCTCGGTTGCTAACCAAAAGTTTGGTAGTTCAAATCCACCAGAGCTCCTTGGAAACTCTATGGGGCAGTTCTACTCGGTCTTACAGGGTTGCTGTCAGTCAGAATTGACTTGTTGGCAACAGGTTTTTTTTTTTTTTTTTATATGTGTTGTTAAGTGCTATGGCTGCTAACCAAAAGGTCGGCAGTTCGAATCCACCAGCAGCTCCTTGGAAACTCTATGGGGCAGGTCTACTCTTTTCTATAGGGTCGCTATGAGTCTGAATCAACTCAATGGCAACATGTTTTTGGTTTGGTTAGTTAGCCATATCAAATCCTTTGTGAAGTAAATAAAATAAATATTCACTGCTTTTGTTATCCAATGCTTGGAATACAGTAAGCACTCACTAAACGTTGATTGAATCAGTTGTATAAATTTAGAAAAGCCCTTCTGGATTAATGGGATATTTTGATCAATTTGAGGCTGAATAAATGGTAAGGTGACTGTTATCTAAATTAACCATATATATGTTTGCTGGCAACTTGATATCCAGTATGCTACAGATATGCCTTTTACATATGCAGTAGGCTTTTCCCTGGGACCAAGCCTCTATGGCTTCAATTCTAGAGAATCCTAGTGAATGCGGTTAAATGGTCTTTGTAGGCTCTCAGACTAAAAACAGATTGGGAAGACTTCAGTACACTTAACTACAATACACGTTTAAACCTCAACTGGTTATCACCTTTCAAAAAGTTAAGCTAAAAGTGTTCAAACTTGCTGGATTTGTTTATTGCTTCCATCTTATTCCAGTAAAGTTATAGGAAGGTCATTCTAGAAAAAACAAAACTATTCTAGGAGAGGGGGCCGAATCTGCCCCTTTCTCCATTTTCATATAGCCTGCACACTAGGAATGGTTTTACATTTTAAAAGGTTGAAAGGAAATCAAAGTGTGAATAATATTTTATGACACATGAGAATTATATGAAAATTTCAGTGTTCATAAGTAAAGTTTTATTGAAACTCAATCATGCTTATTCATTTATATATTGTCTATAGCTGTTTATAGACAATACACATAAACAGCAGAGTTGAGTAGTTACAACTGAGAATGTATGGCCCACAAAGCATAAAATATCTAGTCCCTCACAGAAAATTTGCTGATTCTTGCTTTTCAGGGAGGGAACAGAACATCTGGGATTTTCTCCACAGCATAAGCAGTGAGTGACATTTTGGGACTTCCATACAGGGAATTAGAAACAGCTGGGGCCCATCATACTTAAAGACACTGTCTATTGGCCTCAAATAATGGGGACGTCCTCAGGTGTATTTTTGGAGGTATTCAATCCCGTAGAATCTTTCAGTTTTCCACCACGCTTCTCATACGTTTGGCAAGGAACATTTGCTTATTCAGTGACATCGGTAACAAATATTCTGGATACATAGAATATTTGTTACTGATGTATTTCATACTGGGCCAGATGCTGAAGGGTACTGAAAGTCTGATCTGCAGGAAATTATTGTCTAGGCATGTGAATCTACCAGAGTAAAGAAAATTGTGGTGCTAAATGAGAAGGATGCCTCTTTTTTTTTCCTGTCCACAGTTGTCCACAGTTTTTCCTCCTGGTGTCAGAATCCCTCTTTTCTTTTCGAGATCTACCCTTCCCGCCTTCTCAGTGCATAGTTTTTGGGTGGAGCTGACCTGCACCCCTGTTCCAGAGGTGAGCATCTTATTATGGTTGGGCCTCTTGCTGGCAGCACTGGAACCTCTGCTAGAACTTTGGGAAAGAGGATCTTCTCTCCCTTGGGGTCTCCAAATGCTAGGATTGTATAAGAACATCTTGTGGAGAGAGCTTCCCTGAGAAAGAAATTGCCTAAAGGGAAAGCAGAGTCCAGAGGTGGAGAAGAAGAGAGATTCACAATGACACTGACAGAACCTTTGGACACAGCTGTGCATTTTACTTCCTGTCACATGAACCAACACAGTCCATTTATTAGATTTATTGCAAATAAAAGATAAAACAATGTGGGCTTGAGTGCCATGGTGAGTTGCATAGACAGAAAGATGAAGGGAATCAGAGAAGAAGAATACCAGAGGGAGCTGATGCAACTGGGAAGGCCCTGTTGAAGAGGTGGAACTTAGCTTCTCTAAAGGATGGAGGTATGGGCTGGGGCTGCGGGGGAGAAGGACAGAGGGAAAGTGTGTGAGAAGCAAAGTGCCTTCCATTATTGATATGCAAACTTAAATTTGAGGAGGAAAAGAGTAGGTTAAAGCAATCTCAAAGCAAAGTCAAGTCTTGCAAAAGTGCAAGTTGGATCTTTTTTGAAGGACCTCGGGAGGCCTGTTGAGGACCAGAACCCATTTGCTGTTGAGTCAATTCTGACACATGGAAACCCTATGAGTGTCAGAGCAGAACTGTGCTGATTTTTTTGAAGGTCGTGAGGCCTTGCTTCCAAGGTACTTCTGGGTGGACTTGAACCTCCAATCTTACAGTTAGCTGCCGAGTGCATTAACTGTTTTCACCACCCAGGGACTCCCAACAGTGGAAGTTAACTACCAAAAAACCAAACTAGTTGTTGTCAAGATGATCCCAACTTACGGAGACCCCATGTGTTTCAGAGTAGAACTGTGCTTCATAGGGTTTTTAGTGGGTACGATCTTTCTGTTGAAGCACCTCTGGGGAATTCAAGCCAATAGCCTTTCAGTTAGTAGCTGAGACCTTTTGTGCCACACAGGGACCCTGGAGTTAACTAGACTTCCTTTAATCCCAATAGTCATGCCTCTAAACAATTCTTTTTTTTAGTAATGGCAGACTAAATTTCTTTTAGAATAGCATTTGTATAAAAACATGAGATACGAAGGGAGAATGACAGTAGTTATTAACTAATTATTCCAAACAGTAGTTTGGATGATAACAAAAAAAAAAAAAAGGAAAAATACTGCTTTGCCTCCATCAGGGTTGAACAGGGCACCTCTTCTAGTTTCAGTCCAGCCAGTGATCAGACACAGGAATATCAGATCTGGCCCTTAGCATTCACGAGGGGGATTTGACCTTTAAGTTTTAAAGGAAATGAGAGACAAAGGGATTACATAATTAAAAATCTGTGTCTGTCTCTTAAAAGCAATTTGATTTAGGTCAGGAGGCAACAGACTCTCTTTCCCTCTAATTGTTTTACCTTGGCTCCTGGTCCCTATTCTTGTTTCTACTGTGAATAGCTCATTAGTGCTGGGCAGATGTTACCACTGGGTGTACCGTGTTAATGGGGAAACAATAGAGGCTGCATTGTGATCCAAGAGAAATTAATGTTGAATCCCAAATAGAATAATGAACTAGAACATGTGGCTCCTACACGCATGTTAGCAGTGAATCCTGAATTGTGGTTTATTTTCTATTTGACCTTCTTGGTAAGTCTCCCATTAAGAAGGATGGGGTGAAAATGTTCAGTCACATTCAGCTGCTAGGGTACTGAGACTGTCCCTGTCTGGCCAGGTCATGTTACCTTTAACAGTTGAACAGAGACTAGAAATACTAAAAAAAAAAAAAAAAAAAATGCAGAGGGACATTTGAATACAGTTAATATTAAATCCATGTTGGGTGGTACAAATGGTTAATACACTTGGCCGCTAAGTGAAAGGTTGGAGATTTGAGTCCACCCAGAGGTGCCTTGGAAGAAAGCCCTGACGACCTAGTTTTTTTTTTTTTTAAAATTTTGAATCGTCTTTATTAACAATCACTGGTACAGGTTTCAGTAACCAACAGTCAGGAGGGTCTTCACTGGTCTAACAAAATTTTCTATTCACTAAGTGTTAATGGATAAGAGTAGAAAGTCCTTTGTGTTCTGTTTGACTGGCTTTAGGTGAAAAGTTCCCTAAAAGATATTTTTCTTCCCTAGAAGATAATTTCTAAGATTGTCCCATCTATTATCTTTCTCTCAGGGCTCAGTTGATGTGTCCTTGTGAGCCCTTGTGAGCCCAGCCCCAACTGGGTCACATTCTCGATGCTCAGGGACAGGGAATAATGACTAATACTATTTTTTACATCATTTTCTTCTTTTGATCGAAGACTGGCTATAACACATCGATGATCAATACCTGGACTTAGTTGAGCTCCTAGATGGCAGCCATTGTGTTGTTGTTGTTAGGTGCCATCAAGGCGATTCTGACTCTCAGCGACCCTATGCACAACAAAACAAAACACTGCCCAGTCCTGCACCATCCTTAAAATTGTTTTTATGCTTGAGCCCATTGTTGCAGCCACTGTGTCAGTCCACCTCGTTGAGAGTCTTCCTCTTTTCCGCTGACCCTGTACTTTACCAAGCATGATGTCCTTCCCCAGGGACTGATCACTCCTGACAACATGTCCAAAGTATGTAAGACCCAGTCTCACCATCCTTGCTTCTAAGAAGCATTCCAATTGTACTTCTTCCAAGGAAGATTTGTTCATTCTTTTGGCAGTCCTTGGTATATTCAGTATTCTTCGCCAACACCACGATTCAAAGGCGTCAATTCTTTGGGCTTCCTTATTCATTGTCCAGCTTTCCCATGCATGTGATGCAATTGAAAATACCATGACTTGGGTCAGGTGTACCTTAGTCTTCAGGGTGACAACTGAAGACCTACTTTTGAAACATCATCCAATGAAAACCGTGTGTAGCACGGTTCTAGTCTGACACACATGGGGCCACCATGAGTTGAAATAGACTCAATGGCAACTGTTGTAAAAATTAAATCAAGACTAAATCAATCACTTAGGTACAATCCTGGGGAAACCTGATGAAAAAAAAAAGGTAAGTCAGTGAGCAGTACAAAAGATTAATTAAAAACGCTGTATTGGACTAGAAAACTCGTTCAGAAGCTTCAAACATAAAAAAAGTAAATAAAGAGGTTTACCTCTGTTCTCCATCAACTCAGATCCCATTCCCCACAGGTAATAACTGTTGTAAGTTTTTTATGTACCCTTCCAGATACTTTTTAATGCATACGTAAGCCAATCTCATATCTCTTCTTTAATCTTCTTCCTTAATATTTATACACATATTAGCCAATCTTTTATAAACAGTTGCATACACACTCTATATATTTTTCTACATGTTGCTTTTTCACTTAATATATGGTGGCAAAGACTGATGATTTTAAGAGTAGTAGATGTGGGCTCCAGATATTTGTGTCCATATCTTATCACTATATCTATGGCATTATTTTGCCTACTTAAAAAAAAATGATGTGAACTAGAAAATGTTGAGTAACTACTTGATGATAATCTTCAGTGACAGTTACTCAGTTTTCTTTTTGGCAATTTTTTTTTTTTAACACAAGTAATCCAAATTTCTTGTAGAAAAATTTGAAAATAGGAATAAGCAAAGGGAAAGAAATCACCCATAATTTCTGCCTTTCCAAGATATCTGTTTATATCTTGGTGTTTAATGAGAATCTTGCCTTTTCTCTCTTTCTCACTTTCTCTTTCTTGCTGTTTCTCCTCTCCCTCTGTGTACAAACACCCACACACACACACATTTTTAAAATGAGATCATGCTCTACATATAGTTCTGTAATCTGCTTTTCTCACTTAACAAGTTTCCATGTCAGTGAATATAAGTGTACACCATCTTTTAAAGTCACAGCAAACGATTTCCTCATATGGTTATTCCATGATGTATTTAACCAACCTGCCATGGTTGAACACTTAAGCAGCTTCCAGTATTTACTATCGTAAACAACTCACATTCTGCAACATTCTGAAGCACTTAATATCTTGTTGACCTCAGATTTTCAGGTACCTTGCCAAAAGATATTCTCCCCCCTCTCTTCATACACTCTTTTTATTATTATTATCATTTAAAGAAACATTTCCACCAGTAAGGTATTTCATTCTGTTCTGATAAGAAGACTGAATAAGGATGAACAGCTGGAAAGGAGATCCAAGGAGGCTTTTATCTGCTGGTGTTAAAAAACAAACAAACAAAAAACACAGAGGTTTCTGCCTAGCTGTAAACTCTTCGTGGTGATTAAGGCCGAGTTCAGTCTGTGTTTACACATACCGCTCAAGATGATTACATTCTCCTCTGATGACATTTCTTTTCTGTTTCAAGTTTGGTCTTGATATATACCCCAGAGTTCACTGGTATAAAAATGCAGGAACATGGACCAAACATTTATCCTCTCAAGTTAATAATTTAGAAAGACAAGACTATTTGGATACAGAAGTTCTGGTATGTTGGCTTAAAACAAGAAGTCTCACTATCTTATGGTTTTTCTTAGGCACTTCACTAGGGTAGAGTCCCTAGGGCTGCAACAGGTGGGAGGTAGAGTTGTTGTTGTTGTTAGGTGCTCTCCAGTAGGTTCTGACTCATAGCGACCCTATGTGCAACAGAACTAAACACTGCCTGGTCCTGTGCCATCCTCACAATTGTTGCTGTGTTTGAGCCCATTGCTGCAGCCACTGTGTCAGTTCATCTAGTTGAGGGTCTTCCTCTCTTTCACTGACCCTCTACTTTACCAAGCATAATGTCTTTATCCAGGGACTGATCCCTCCTGATAACATGTCCAAAGTACGTGAGATGAAGTCTTGCCATCCTTGCTTCTAAGGAGCATTCTGGCTGTGCTTCTTCCAAGATTGATTTGTTTGTTCTCTGGGAAGTTCACGGTATATTCAATACTCTTTGCCAACACCATAATTCAAGGAGGTCAATTCTTCTTTGGTCTTCCTTATTCCTTGTCCAACTTTTGCATGCATATGAGGCAATTGAAAGTGTCATGGCTTGGGTCAGGGGCACCTTAGTCCATAGTGACATCTTTGCTTTTTAACACTTCCATCCTTTCATAACTACATTTTTTCTCCTTTTTTTTTTGATGGCATGTGTTTTCAGCATTGGAATGGATGCTTTCTAATTCAGTGTGTTTAAATTTTTGGTTGGTATTATGGATTTTGAAAAATATAAGCTGGCAATACAATTCTCTAATAAGGCAAGTGGCACTTTCGTACCACCGATCTGTGTGGCATGACAGTGTGTCACCGAGAACTGGGTAATTTATTGTTGGTGCCTTTCCATTAGGTTACATGGGGAACCTCTTGTTTTCGAAATATGACACAGAAAAATCAAAACAAACCCACCAGAGCTTCCTATCTATCACACAGGAAATCCATAGTTATGCTTGCTAAAACAAAGGAAAAAACAAAAACAAAAAAACCACAAAAGTTTACAAAAGTAACACATCCAGGAAGCATCACCTAATAGAGTGCTCAGTGTATACAACAATGAGGCTCCAACTCCCTGTCTGTTGAGCTTCATGCATTTCAGAAGGAACCTATCTTGAAGCTAAATGCATTAGAAGCAGAATAATGCCTTACCTTTGAGGTCCAGAGGCATAAAAAGTGGCTGGCATATCATTTATGGTAATGAAAGGGTTTTAAAGAGGTCCTCTGCAGCAGATTTGACCAATGCAGTACATTGTACAGTAGCAGGCTGGATATTAAACAAAATAAGGACCACTTACCTGAGCCTGCTGGAGAAGAAAAATACATCTGAATAGTATGAGAGCAGTCATAATTATATTATGTCTTAATTTGTATCTCATCTTCCAGGCAGGTCAGGCAGGGTAGCAAAAACAATTAGCATTTCATAATGTAGTAATCCTGCATCCTAGAAAAACAACCCGTATGTGAGAGTCAAATTAATTCTCAGAATGTTGGTGCTGAACTCACAGGCACCATCTTTGGTTCAGTTAGTGCATACCTTGTACAGTCTGATGATGCAGGGGAACCAGATGAGATTTCAGAGGCTGGGGTGTCCCTCTGTGGAGGAAGGTACACAGTGTAGAGGTTTTCCTTCTGCTCTTTCAGTGTGATGGTGGTGGTGGTGTGTGTGTGGTGTATGTATGTGTGTGCTTGCATTTCAGCTTTCGGGTTCAACTTTCCACTTTTCCTCAATTCATTTGCAGATTTGGTGGGCACAGTGTCACAGAGGCATGAGACTGTGTTGCTGACAGTGACAGGTCAGGGTGGGTTTAGTCTCATGAACATGGTCTTGTCTTCATCTTCCAAATAACCCAGGCTTAAGGTTTGAAATTTGGGATGTTATTTTCAAGTTGTAGGTTATTAAAGTAAAAAACAAAGCAAAACAAACTTTCTCACTTCAAATGCAATGAGTAGATAGATGTCTTTCTTGTTAAGTTGCTCAAAGTCGTTCATATTTCTTTTTTTCAAAAAAAATGAAATAGTACCAGGTGCAGTGCGTGGGTAGTAGTGGTTGATACGAAAGATTCTGTTTTTCTAACCACTTTAATATGGCATAATATTTCCTAAACTGCATACGAGCCCCAGAATTATCTGGGGTCTGATTTAAAAGGTTATCAGAGCCTTGTGGGCTAGATATCTTGTGTTTGTCCCTCTGGCTCCACTTTTGACTCTTCTCCATCCTGCTCCATTTCCCAGGAAGGTGACCTCTGTGAACACTTGTCTTCTGGCTTCAGATGGGTTCAGCCCCAGCAGGAGGCCTGGGGGAGGGAAGCTGGAGTATTTCTGCCCCCAGGTGCCTCTCTGCAGGGCGGTGGGAAACGACTGTGGCTAGTCTCCATACTGCGCTGTTCCTTGTGCTTTCTCTGCCTACATCTCGTAAAAAGCCCTCTTGTTAAACTCTCCTCAAATTAGCCCACTTGAGTAAGCTGTTTCCTGTGGGACTCTAACTGATCCCCCTGTTTATGACATTCTGATTCCAAAGCTTTGTAACGGAGTCTGGAAATCTTTTGTTAGCAAGCACCTCGGGTGACTCTTGAGATTAGGAGACTTTTGGGAGTCTGTTGGAATGGTTAAGAATATGGTACAGGCTTTGGGTCAAAATGACCTCAGTTCCCAGGTAGGTGAATATGCTGCTTAACCCCTCCGAAGTTCATTTCCCTCATCTGTAAGCTGCCTACCTTTCTAATCTAATTTTGTGCCTTTGTTCCCTTTGCTTGTTCTGAACTGGCCACCCTGGCCTCTTATCCCTGGTTCTGAAGAATGGCAAGTCCTTCTCCGCTTCAAGGCTTTCGTATACATCATTCCATCTCTTCTCTAAGCCTATTCTTCCTTCTCTGGTTCCTTCAATTGTCACTTGTTCAGGAGGCCTTCCTTCATTTTTTCAATCTAAATTACGTTCCCCATTCTGTCTGAATTATTGTCGTATATAATTTTTCACTACATTCATCACGCTTTTTAATTATGCGTATTTATTTTCCTTCTCTTAAAAGAAAGATCTCTTTTCTAGAACTTAAATTCCTTGAGGGCAAGGAGTGTCTCTTTTGTTCAGCACCATGGTCAGGGCCAAGTGGTTGATCTCGGGGGGGAGCTTCATGTTCCCTACAATCTCTTTTAGTGGTTAAGAGCTACAATTGCTAACCAAAAGTTCCAGCAGTTGGAATCCACCAGGCACTCCTTGGAAACTCAATGGGGCGGTTCTACTCTGTCCTACAGTGTCGGTATGAGTCAGAATTGATGGCAATAGGTTTAATGGTGGTGCATTGGTTAAGCACTGGGCTGCTAAACAAAAGCTTGGAGGTTCAAACCCACAAGCCTCCCTTGGTTCAGGTTCCATGAAGATTGCAGCCTTGGAAACCCTAGGGGGCAGTTCAGAATTTACCGGATCTCTTTTAGCCTACTTAAGCCACTTCAAAGAAACTTTTAGTCTAAATAAAAACAATACTCTTCTTATGCAGATGTAGCTTCAAGACAAATCCCTTGGACCCTGATGATTTCTCTTGTTGACTCATAGCGACCCTGTAGGACAGAATAGAACCTTTATGGAAGCAGACTGCCATATCTTTCTCCCTTGGAGTAGCTGCTGGCTTTGAACCACTGACCTTTCACTTAGCAGCTGAGCGCTTAACCACTGAGCCACCAGGATTCCTTTGATTTTTCCTTACCACTCTCTTAATAGTGCTTTGGAGCCCCGAATGTTGATCCTGTACAATCTCCATCAAGCATACTGCTTGGCCCAGAGCAGACAGTTAAAAATATTTGTATGCAGATGACATCTGCATGTAGTTCTCCCACCTGAGCTCCAGCTCTGAATTTCCAATTGTTTCCTAATTAACTCATTGATATCTGGTAACTGATAATTCCCTGATTATTTTAGTGGGCTTTTATATTGCTGTCATTTAAAAAAAATTGTACCTTGTGTTGTTTTAAAGTTAATAAAGGTGATTAAACCTTTTTTTAAAAGGAGACAGAGTATAAATTCCAAACAAATAACAAACTGCTGACTGAATATTTTCATTTAGATTTTCAGTGTCACCTCAAACTTAACACATTTAAACCAAACTCATCCTCCTCCCTCCCAACTGACTACCCTTCTGATTTCCTTGAAATGCCATTTTATCAGTGGTATTACTGTTCTTTCCCCTTTCTGTCCCATATTTTTTCCTTCCATTAATTATCATATCTTTTTTTACCGTTGTACCCCTGATCCTCATCCCTTTTTCTTTTTATCACGTTATGAAAGTTTTCCTAAATTTTGTCTTTGTTCTCTTCTAACCAGAGCCCTGATGGTACAGTGGTTAAGAGTTTGGGTGCTAACCAAAATGTTGGCAGTTCGAATCCACCAGCTACTCCTTGAAAACACTATGGGGCAGCTTTACTCTGTCCTATAAGGTCTGTATGAGTTGGAATCGACTTGACGGCAACATGCCCCTTCTAACCAGCTTGCAACTTCTTCCAGAGTAAGAAAGATTTACCTATTCACAGTTTCAAGGTGCCACATTTACTTTCAGTGAAAATAACTCACTAAACCCTTTAATATTTTTTCTCTCCTCAAGGGCACCTGGAAGGGCTCCCTTTGTGGATGGCCCTGTCCTAGGCCTAATGAAGATATACAGAATGAAGTAGACATGTTCCTTGACCTTGGAGAGCTGTTGGCAAAATGAGGAGAAATGGACAGAGGTGATCTCTTTGCTTTTGCAGTCTTCATGATCAATATCTGTCTCTGCTGAATCAATTTTAAGGAGCCTGGAACTGATGGTTGAAAGTCCAGAGTGAATGCTGCAACCATGTTACACATGTCCATTCATAGTTCCCATGCTGGCAGAGCCTGGGGCCATACATTCTCTGTGGTGCCATCACTGGGGTCAAATATATAGAGAAGCCATCCTTGAAATGGATTATAGCTGGTCCCCAGGTTACAAACTACTGACTTATGGACAACTCATACTGCCCCTTTAATATTATGTAAATTCACCCTCACTTTGAAACGATTGAACCAATCCCTGCTGCAAGAAATGCTTCATCACAATTCCCTTCACTTGCTGTACATGCAGCTTTTAAATCATTGAAAAGGCTTTGAGCCTTTTCTTGCACTAAACCCAAAAAAACCTGTTGCCGTTGAGTTGTTTTGGACTCATAGCAACCTGATAGAACAGAGTAGAACTGCCCTACAGTGTTTCCAAGGAGCAGCTAGTGGATTTGAACTGCTGACATTTTGGTTAGCAGCCAAACTCTTAACGACTGTGCAACCACGGCTCCTTCTTACTCTAAAGTAAGGCTAAATAGAACCATATGCACCTGTTTTGACTTACCTACAAATTCTTAAAAACTCATTCAGGAACAGATCACTTGTTCATCACTCAGGGACTGCCTGTACTATTATTCATAAAATATATTTTTAATATGAAGTAAACACTATGGCTCTATTACCACTTGAGAAAAAAGGAGTCAGGCACTATAGCCCAGAGACAATGGTTATAAGATCTAGGTCAGGTTTCACAAAAGTTCATAATGTCACTTATTTTTGTCACCATAGTAATTAACAATTAAGACTTTAAGACAATCAACAAAAAGGCTCTATGCACTTATCTTTAGGAATTGGTGGTGAGCACATCCTAGTCTAAGGTACAGCTTTCATTGTTTTTTTCTCCTGGCACTTAGTTTTTTCATTACTATTGTCACGGTGTATTTTCTCAATTCTTCTCTGTCTTGCACATGTAATTCCATGAGGGTAGGGAACATTCTC
This sequence comes from Elephas maximus indicus, assembly GCF_024166365.1. NCBI lineage: Eukaryota > Metazoa > Chordata > Mammalia > Proboscidea > Elephantidae > Elephas > Elephas maximus. The sequence goes on along the minus strand of NC_064828.1, from coordinate 51,339,169 downwards.
TTTTCAGTTGTTTTTAGAAAACCCTTGTTAGGAAGTACTAAACTCTACGCATATTTTTGTTTCTATCCAAAACAAGGCAGTATTTTTATTTTTCTACCAGGATGCTTGTAATCTTACTTGATAAAATCTTCATTGGTTACTATATTTTTTCTTTTTTATTTACCCTTAAGGGAAAAAGCTTGACATAGTTTTGCATTACATTTTTATTTTTTGCTTTTACCAATAAATGTTGCACTGATAACGCCATTTTGCGGAGTGATAAAAAGACTGGCTTTCAAAAAGGAAATAAATTAATTTAGTTTGTTTAAAGCTTAGGACATTACATTTAAGTCTTGAGATAGACTCCCAGGAGATTATATCTGAAGTAAAACCCTCAGAGACATAGCGTGTATTAAAAAACATAATTACAGCACTAAACTTCAAGCAAATGTGTTCTTTTCCAATCTAAAGAAGTATGGCTCTCAGTTTATATTTTTCTTTTTGATTCAAGATAGATTAGTTCAATAAAGAATTAAAGGAATTATTAAACATGAAAAACAGATTTTTGTTTTGTTACCAAAGCAACAAAAGTCCAAAAATTACATGTATTTTAAAGATAACAATTTACCTATTTAAAAAGTCAGAGGATATTAGAGTCTCTGAAGAAAAGTTCAAAATAATGTACAGGCAGTCCCTGGGTTATGAACAAGACCTGTTCCTGAGTGTGTCTTTAAGTCGAATTTGTAGGTAAGTTGGAACAGGTGCATACGGTTTTTATTTAGCCTTACTTTAGTGCAAGAAGGAAACCCTGGTGGCGTAGTGGTTTAGTGCTACAGCTGCTAATCAAAGGGTTGGCAGTTCGAATCCGTCAGGCACTCCTTGGAAACTCTATGGGGCAGTTCTACTCTGTCCTATAGGGTTGCTATGAGTTGGAAATGGCTCGACGGCACTGGATTTGTTTTTTTGGTTAGTGCAAGAAAAGGCTCAAAGCTTTTCAAGGATTTAAAAGCTGCATGGGCAGCAAGCGAAGGCGATTGTGATGAAGAATTTGTTGTGAGTAGTTGGTGGAGGGGTTGGTTCAATATTTCAAAGTGAAGGCAAATTTACATAATATTAAAGGACAAGTACGAGTTGTCAGATGTTCATAGCCCGGGGACTTCCTGTATAATTCATCTTAGAAACCATGTGAATACTACTATACTTAGTTGTCATACTGTTAACCCCATTGATGTGTGTATGCAAAATGCATTTTCTATGTGAAAATCTAATACTATTGCACTGATAATCACTTACCTAGTCACTACCATAATATGTGGTTATCACATTTCTTCTTGAAAATTAGCTTTAATGAGTTAATTTTCAAAATTAGCGATAGCCTAGTCTGAATTACAAGCTACCACTAAAATAATAAATACATGTACAATGGAATCTGTTTTTTTTTAATTAAGCCTGTCTTTAATTGGTAGGGATTAGGAGAGGTAAGGCTGCCCAAGACTCCAGATGGATCAAATGTTGCTGAATGGTTGGTCAGAGGTGCCTGAGCAGCCAAAAATGTTCTTGGTTGCCATAAGGAAAATCATGCACACCACTTCCTCTGCCAGGAAGGCCCACCCCCTTCTTTTTGTAGCCCAGGCATGCTTTCCTATGTCACCTGGCACCTAGTAGGCAGTTAATATTTGTTCATTGAATATCTTCAATAATTAGTGAAAAAGGAGGTTTCTACATTAGCTTTAGAACACTAAAGGAAAAAATAAGTTGGTGTAAGTGTGTCCAATTAATATTGTTGTTAGTTGCCATTGAATTGATTCCAACTCATGACTCCATGTGTACAGAGTAGAACTGCTTCATGGGGTTTTCAAGGCTGTGACCTTTTGCAAGTAGGTCATTAGGACTGACTTTCAAGAAGCCTCTGGGTGGGTTCTAACCACAGATCTTTCAGCTAGTAGTTGTGGGCTTATCCATTTGTGCCACCTGTGGACTCTTCAAATTAATATTACATGACAATTATATTCAGATAGGATAAAGTTGTCTGGAGACTAAAAGGAACTGGGTATTGATTATTTACTTTATCCAGGCCAATGAGGATAGAGTCCAGTAGCTGCCAGGGATGTGGCGGGGAAAAAAAAGAGTCTAACAAAGAGTCAAATAGATGATGTGAAAATGTGAAAAGAATGTCTCTTTTACCGCTACCTCTTTCTCATGTTGGTCAGGGCACTAGCAAAGGATGCTGATGGCAATGTCTGAGATGTTATCTCATAGCCTACTTGGAGTTTGTGGCTATTGATTTTGCAAATTTACTTAATCAGATATCATTTATTCTGTAGTATATTTGCATAGGTAGTTGTTTAGAAATAAGAAATAATTTATCATTTATTTAAAAACATCCAGGATCCAGAGTCTTATTTGTAGAATATCTGAATTCCAAAATACATTGTGGGGGTCACCAAGGCCTGTTACTGCAGCCAGTAACAATAATCTGGGGACTAGGAGAAATATTCTTAGTGAGAATTTTAAAATTAAACCCAAAGATCTAAAATGTATATATAAATGATCTCTAGGATATTAGAAGTGGCCCTAAAACCCCAAGAGTTTAGATATAAAATGGTTTCTGCTCTTGGGTTCCACACATAGCAGTTGCTCAACAAATGGCTGCTGTTAGTGTTATTTCCAAGTGCTAAATTTTAAATTATCTTTTGCCTATACAATTGCAGCCTCAAAAATAGTATGGTAAATATTTGTAGATTTAAAACAAATATTAACATTTCTATTTTTTTATTTAAGGTAAGGGAAAAAATCAAGTCTCAATACTTGTGTTTATTTTCCCTCAAGGCTTGGTTATACTCTTGAATCACTTTGGGCACTTGGGACTATTTGTTAAATTGTTACTTGTGTAGTCTAAGTGAGCTCTTATTGGTTGGTAGGAGGGCAGAGCGATATGGCACATAATTTTAAAAAAAACTTTACCAACTCTTGACTTTGGGTTGTGAAAAGTGGTTTATTCTCTCCTTACTTTGCCACTGTTGTCATTGGAAGCACATACTATCTTCTGAGTAAAAAGACAATTATACTCTTCTTGATGCATATTGATTTGCCCAGAAAATGTTACCTTTTGTTATAACTGAAATATCAAGAGGTAAGCCTGTGGAGATAGAAGCAGTATTTAAAATACATTTTTTAAAATTCACTAATCTCACTTTGTCACTCTTATTTGAGGTGCAGATTCTGACTAATGATTAAATCTTAAGGCAGTCGGGACAGGAGAGCTTGAAACTCATATCATTAAATCATTGCCCATAGCCATCACACAGACAGACAGGAACACCTAATAGATACCTCCTTCAATAAACCTAAGAGCTAATCTGAATTAATCTATACCTGGACAATAAACCAAGCAATTCATGAAAGGCCACATGGCTTTATTATAATTAGAAGAGAGAGTTGGAGCCTTGTGTATTCTGTGCAATCATAAAAAAGCCTCAGTACACTATGCTGTGATTAAAACTCCAGGATCTACATAGAAACAACAAAAAGCTCTAAATTATAATTCTCGGGCATGTTTAAGCATGAACTGAGTGGCTCAGACTAATGCCATCATATGCAACATCGATTAATAAAAAAACAAATGTAAGCAGGTCCTAGGCTGTTGTTAAGAACTGAAGGATAGCACCAGCATCATGCTGAGGGCAGCGGGCACCTTGAGTATGGTCAGCAAGGCAAAGTATGGGATTCAGTTTCCTTGTCTTTAAAGCAAGGCTTTTGGATTTAGATGACCCATTAAGTCTTTTCTAGGTTTAAAATTCTGTGAAACAATGATTTTAAAATTTAGGGATTCTCCCTTTTCTTGGGCTCCAAACTGTCTTTAGAGTACCTAACTCAACTATTAGGTGTCTCCCTTTTCTCCTTATCCTTCACCTCACTGAGGGGTTTCATCTAGATCTGCCTCTTATACAAATCTAAATGTTTTATGTCTCCTCTGCTCTCTCCTCTGTCATGGGTCCTTCTTCAGGGCCTTCTAGACAAGCAATCTGATTTGTTCAAGTAATGGCTTTAATGTGTTACCTCTTCCATGATATATTTGCATTTAAAGAGGGATATTTTGAAATATTTATCTATGTAATTTTGCTTTCCTTATTTTCTTTAGCTTTTTCAGCATTAAAATTACACAGAGAGGTTGAATCTTAAAGTACTAGGGAGGCAGGATACAAAAAGCACAGAGAGAAGGAAATAGTTGATTGAGTTTCTAAATGGATTAAAAAACAAAGCTCTGGAGGCAACAGATACACAACTCCTTGATTTTATTGGCAAAAAATGCTGTTTTCTGCCTCTGGTAATGACTTAGTAGCTTCTTTCAGAATAACCCTCCCGCAAATAACTATAAAGTCAGCACAAAATAGAAAACACAGCCATCTGAAGTCATTAGACAACAAACCAAAGCAGGCATATGTTGAAGGGATGGACAATGGAAGAAGGGAGCAGCACTGGGTGGGTTTCCAATTTTTCATAGATTCTAACCTGAGGGGAGTAGCCAGTTGGCACACTGGGAAACTACAACATGGATAGAAAAGCCACAGTCTTACTAAGAATAGAGTTTGAAGCAAATATAGCAGCTGAAAAGTGAAAAGGGTCCTGGAAAAGAGAGCTCCACAGAGAAATTCTGTGTATTTACACTGCCCAAATATCTGTCTGCCCCTGAACTACATGTATGCAGGAAAATGCCAAGCTGCCTAGCTAAGCCTAAGATAACTGAACTGTGATATCAGAGTTTGAGTTCAGTTTAAAACAAACAAATAAATACAAACAAACAAACACAAAACTCTTTGGAGAAACGTAACAGAATCTAAAATCACTGTAAGAATCATTCATAATGTTTAGGATACAATCCAAAATTACTGAAATTATGAAGGACCAGAAAAATGGTGATTCATAGCGAAAAGACTGACTCAAAGATAACTAGATTTTGGGTTTAGTAAACAAGAATTTTAAAGTAATGATTTTAACTGTGTTCAAGAATTTAAAGGAAAATACTCTTATAATGAATAAATAGCTAATACATCTCAGTAAATAAGCAGAAACTTTAAAAAAGAAACAAATGGAAACTTTAGAATAAAAAAAATACCTGAAATAAAAATTCACTGGGTGGGCTTAACAGTAGATTGAATATGACAGATTTAAGAGTCAATGAATGCAAAGGAAAAGTTGTGGACACCAAGGAAAAGTTCTTGAAGGACGTTAAAAGTGCTACTCCAGAGAACACATGAATGATAAGAAAGTGAAACAACCCTATCGCTGATATGGAGAAAGTTTTAGTTGTCTGGATAGAAGATCAAACCAGCCATGACATTCCCTTAGCCAAAGCCTAATCCAGAGCAAGGCCCTAACTCTGTTCAATTCTATGAAGGCTAAGAGAGATGAGGAAGCTGCAGAAGAAAAGTTTAAGGCTAGCAGAGGTTAGTTCATGAGGTTTAAGGAAAGAAGCCGTCTCCATAATATAAAAGTGCAAGTTGAAACAGCAAGTGCTGATGTAGAAGCTGAAACAAATTTTCTAGATCTAGCTAAGATAGTTAATGAAGGTGGCTACACTAAGCAACAGATTTTCAATGTAGATGAAACAGCCTTATAGTGGAAGAAGATGACATCTAGTACTTTGATAGCTAGAGAGGAGAAGTCAACGCCTGGCTTCAAAGCTTCAAAGGACAGGCTGATTATCTTGTTGGAGCTAATGCAGCTGGTGACTTTAAGTTGAAGCCAATGCTCAGTCACCATTCTGAAAATCCTAGGGACCTTAAAAATCATGCTAAATCTACTCTGCCTGTGCTCTATAAATGGAAAAACAAAGCCTGAATGACAGCACATCTGTTTACAACATGGTTTACTGAATATTTTAAGCCCACTGTTGAGACCTACTGCTCAGAAAAAAGATTCCTTTCAAAACATTACTTTAATTGACAATGCACCTGGTCACCCAAGAGCTCTGATGGAGATGTACAAGAAGATTAACTTTGTTTTCGTGCCTGCTAACACACCATCCATTCTGCAGCCCATGGATCAAGGAGTAATTTTGACTTGCAAGTCTTATTATTTCAGAAATATATTTTGTAAGGCTATAGCTGCTGTAGGTAGTGATTCCTCTGATGGATCTGGGCAAAGTAAATTGAAACCCTTCTGGAAAGGATTCACTATTCCAGATGTCATTAAGAACATTTGTTATTCATGGGAGGAGGTCAAAATATCAACATTAACAGGAGTTTGCAAGAAGTTGATTCCAACTCTTATGGATGACTTTGAGGAGGTTCAAGACTTTAGTTGAGAAAGTAACTGCAGATGTGGTGGAAAGAGCAACAGAACTAGAATTACAAGTGGAGCCTGAAGATGTGACTGAATTGCTGCAATCTCATGATAAAACTTTAACAGATGAGGAGTTGCTTCTTATGAATGAGCAAAGAAAGTGGTTTCTTGAAATGGATTTACTTCTGGTGAAAACGCAGTGAACATTATTGAAATGATAACAAGGGAATTAGAATATTACATAAACTTAGTTAATAAAGCAACAGCATGGTTTGAGAGGATTGACTCCAATTTTGAAAGAAGTTCTACAGTGGGTAAAATGCTGTCCAACAGTGCCATATGCCATAAGAAATCTTTCATGAAAGGAAGAGCCAATTGATGTGGCAAAGTTCACTGCTGTCTTATTTTAAGAAATTGTCACAGCCACCCCAGCCTTCAGCTACCACCACCTGGATCAGTTAGCAGCCATCAACGTTGAGGCAAGACCCTCCATCAGCAAAAAGATTATGACTCACTGAAGGCTCAGATGATGGTTAGCATTTTTTAGCAATAAAGTATTTTTTAATTAAGGTATGTACATTGTTTTTTAGACACGATGTTATTGCACATGTAATAGACTACAGCATAGTGTAAACATAACTTTTATATGCACTGGTGTCTTAGGCTGGGTTCTCTAGAGAAGCAAAATCAGTAAAGAGTATAAATATAAACATAGATTTATATCAAGGAAATGGCTCACAAGGTTCTAGGGGCTGGAACATCCCAAGTCTGTGGGTCAGGCTGGAGGATTCTCCTGATTCATATGGCCTCAGGGGGTGGCAAACCAAAGATTGGTAAATGGGATAGCAGAGCTCTGTCTCACAGGCTGTGAAGACTGACAAATCCCAAGATTGGCAGGCAAGATGGAAGGTAAGCTGCTAGCTCAACTCCCAAGAAACAAAAGTCAGATGAACAGGATCCAGAGCAAGCAAAACCCCTAAACCTTGCCGAAAAGTCCACCTATACTGGATGCACCCCACACCCCCATGGAAACTCCCTTTCGACTGATTGGCTGCTCATAACAGATCTCATCATGGAAGTGATCATATTACATCAGATCCCATTATTGAGGTGATTGAAAAGCCAAACTACATCACAAGTGCCAAACCACTGAGGATCATGGCCCAGGCAAGTTGACACACAACCTTAACCGTCACAACTGGGAAACCAAAAAATGTGTGTGACTTACTTTATTGTGGTACTCTGGAACCAAACCTGCAATATCTTTGAGGTATATCTGTTTTACATTAAAAAAAATTTTTTTTTATTGTGCTTTAAGTGAAAGTTTACAAATCAAGTCAGTCTCCCATACAAAAATTTATATACACCTTGCTACATACTACTAGTTGCTCTCCCCCTAATGAGACATCACACTCCTTCTCGCCACTCTCTATCTTTGTGTCTATTCGGCCAGCTTCTGACACCCTCTGCCCTCTCATCTTCCATTCAGACAGGAGCTGCCCACATAGTCTCATGTGTCTACTTGTTCCAAGAAGCTCACTCCTCGCCAGTATCATTTTCTATCCCATATCCGTCCAATCCCTGTCTGAAGACTTCGCTTTGGGAAGACTCTGTCTTGGGCTAACAGAAGGTGTGGGGACCATGAGTTCTGGGATCCTTCTAGTCTCAGTCAGACCATTAAGTCTGGTCTTTTTACAAGAATTTGAGGTCTGCATCCCACTGCTCTCCTGCTCCCTCAGGGGTTCTCTGTTGTGTTCCCTGTCAGGGCAGTCATAGGTTGTAGCTGGGCACCATCTAGTTCTTCTGGTCTCAGGCTGTTGGAGTCTCTGATTTATCTGTATTACATTTTGAGTCTCAACTTTTATCAACTTTTCTTAGACTAGATTCTCGCCATTGTTACCAATATTTTATTAACTTGCGAACTGATTCTAAATTGACTTTTGATATGATTGATATGATAAAGGAGGATAAGATAGGGTGGGAGCAAAATTATAGAATGCTTTGGGGATTTCAAGGAAAAGTTACATTATTTTGAAAGAATTAAATTGCTTTTAATGCACTAGTGAAGTTCCTGACATGCACATTAATTTAGGAGTAGTTAAACAATACTTTTTTTAGTATTTTACAGTCCTCAATCTCAGGTGATAACTTTCCTTCTCATTTTTTGGAGAAAATAGGTCAGACTAGACATACCACAATTCTGTCACTACTTCTCTCTCTGCTTACTAACGTCAGTGCCCAGGTACTCTACCTTTTTTCCTATTATTATGGAGGAACTTTCTGTGGTCTTAGATGAGGCCAATCGACCCACTTGTGCCCGAGAGATAGCCTATCTTTTATTAGCTACACGGGGACATTGCTCCATTAATTCTCTCATCTCTATTTTACCTCATCATTTTCCTTGTCTTTCCTGGATCATTCCCATCAGCATACAAAAGTGCAGACATTTTTCCCAAAAGAAAACAAACTGCAGTTAATATCATTTACCCTGCCAGCAATAGCTCCATTTTTCTGCTTTCCTTTATGGCAAAACTTACAGAGTTGTCTTTTCTCACTGTCTCCAATTCTTCACTACCCATTCCCTCTTATATCCAATCAAACCAAGCTTTCTTCCTTACTATTTCACCAGAACTGCTCTTGTCAAAATCACCAATGATAGCTGTATTGCTAACGCCAGTGGTGACACTTCAGTCTTTATCTTACTTAATTTATCATTTAATTTGAACTGGTTCTTCAAACTCTGCTGAATATCTGCATTTCTAACAAGTTCCCTGCTGAGAATTTGCATTTATTTCTTTCTTTTTTTGGTGTGTGCCAAAACTCTTTATTAAGTGGATATTCGGTTCACTGTAGTGCCCCATTTCCTGGTTCTGCTAGACAGCAGGGCACTTGGCACCCTTAGGCAACCGTTCTTAGTCCCGATCATGTAACTGAAACTGGGGCCACTGCAGGATGACTGGCTGTCTGGAGCCTGGCTGCTCTGGGGCTTTGTTCTTCCTTCTCAGGACCCACTGTTCTCAGACTCATTTATTTCTGCTTCTTCATCATGTTCTTTTTTTTTTTTTTAAGTTGTACTTTAGATGAAGGTTTACAGAGCAAATTATTTTCTCATTAAACAATTAATACACATATTGTTTGAGAATTTGCATTTCTAACAAGTTCCCAGAAAGTTATACATAAGAATCACCTGGGGAATCTTGTTAAAATGTAGATTTGGATTCAGTATATCTGGGGTGGAAATGCAAATTCTCAATAGGGAACTCGTTAGGAATGCTAAATCTTTGCAGGTGTTGGAACTGGCACGAACTGGTTCGAAGCCCTGATTTAGCAGTGGCATTTGATACAGTTCATCACTCCTTCCTCTATTAATTTTCCAGGATTCCTCTTGGTTATTCTTTCTTGGTCTCCTTTGCTGGTTCCTCCTCATCACCTGGTCTCTTAACACTGGATGCTCCAGAACTCAGTCCTTGGATCTCTTCTTTATTTGTTCCCACTTCATCGATGAACTCACCCAGTCTCATGGCTTTAAACAGTATAATTAAGCTGGTGACTCCCAAATTATATTTCCTTTCTGGCCCTGTTCAGACAACTCCAGATTTGTTTTTCCAACTGTTTACTTGGCAACTTCATTTGGATGTTTAATAAATCCCTTAAAATGCTTGCAACTACTCTTGATTTTTCCTACAGTTGCCATCACATTTGTTTTTATACAAATTAGAAGAAGCCTTATCTTCCTCAGGGTAGATGCTGCCTGTGTAGGGTGCACAGCTTCGTCTGAACACTTGTGCACAGCCATTTGAGGCATCCCTGCTCTTCGCTCTCAGACCTCCCACTGTTTTCTACCTCAGCTGATGGCAACTCCACTTCTCCTAGAGTATTTTGGAGTCATCCTTGACTCCTTCTTCTTTCCAACCACATCCAATTATTAATAAACTGTGTTGGATAAGAGGGAAGAGAATTCTAGCTAAAAGAATAGCATGAACAAAAGTAGGTAGGCCAAAATGCATGTCACTTGTTTGAGGAAGCAGTGTAGCTCTTTGGCCTTGTCAGCATTTTTCATGCTATGCCTTTTTCCTGGAAATTTCTTGTTTCCACCTTTCAGAGTTTAACATGTCTTTCACAGCCCAGATCAAATAACATCTTTTTAAAAATCAGCTTACCATTTTGGCTTACCGATTCCTACTCGTGGTGACTCCATGTATGTCAGTGTACAACTGTGCTTCATAGGGTTTTCAATGGCTGATTTTTTTTGGAAGGGGATTGCCAGACTTTTTTCCAAGGTGCCTCTGGGTAGACTTGAACCTTCAATCTCTTGTTTAGCAGTGGAGTGCATTAACCCTTTGCACCACCCAGGGACTCAAAAAATGTAAGACCTTTTGATAATGCTGATGATGTCACTGTCTTCCCAAAAGATCATGTGCTCCTGGGGTCAATGAGGTTATCTGATTCAACTTTGAATATCCAGTATTTAACATAGTGCTAAGCACATGCACATAGTAGACACTCAACACATGCTTGTTGAACAATTGGGCTTATAGCATCAGGCATGTAAATGTACATGGATAGACTTAGATATATGGAGGCAGCAGTGATACATTGGAAAAAGTACTGGATTTAGAGTAAAGCTCTGGCTCAGACTTTCCAGTTGCATGACCTGGGACAAGCTAGTTAACCTCTCAGAGCCTCAGTTTCTTCAGCTGACGGTAGAGAAAATAGTATACCAGGGCAATGTTTTATGGATCACTTGAGACAATATTTATGAAAGTACTTGGTAATCTATAGTTTATGATGCAATGTATGGTTATTTGGATATTAAGGTTTATAATTCAAGTGAGACTGGCAGTCTGCCGGCCATCCTGAACAGGCAAAGGGCTGTGCCTGTCATCTTCTGTGATATAGGAACGGACTTCCTGCATTTAAGCTATCTCCTTATTTAGGTATGCTTCCTGTATCTGGGCAAGTTGAGGGAAACAAGAGACTGGGGTCAAAGGACCAGCTAAAACTGGCAAGAACTAGATCTGGCCTGCCTGAAATGAGCAGAACCATTGACCCTGTCCTCTGGATGACTCTGGAAGTCTTATCCCACTGAACGGAATCAAACTTTAGCAGCCCAAGATTGGGGGAAGGCTTTCAGAAGTGAGGGGTCTGAGCCTAAGATCCTGTTTTAGAGTTCCCATTTTCAGATGGAGCAAGCCCAGAAAGGCCAGACTGCCGTGGGAACTCCTTTTTGGGCCAGACCAATCAGCAGACTGGCCCCACCTCAAGGCATACCTGAAGACCCCAGCCCTGATTTACTTTACCCATGTAAACCCCTTGGGCTATTGTTCTGGGAGCCATCTTGGCCAGGCAAGTCTTAGCTAACCAAATGAAGCCTCTTACCCATTCACCCATTTCATGTCTTTATGGCTACACCGAACAGACCTGGAACAGTTTGGTTTCATAAGGCATACCTTTGTAACTGTAACTGTAATTACAAAACAATGAGAATAATACTATAACCTGCAAAAGAAAATTAGTTCTATCATTTTATACTTACCTCTGTTATCTCTCTCTCTCTATCTGTCTATATCTTTACCCTTTGTGTGGGGAGGTGATGTATGGCTTGTGATTACTCTTTGCACGTATAATGTAGTCTGCAAGAACACTTCCACACTCAGATCCCAGGAGGCTTATTTTTTGGCTTGCCTGAGTGGTCACAATTGCAGTCTGTTGCTCTTTGTAACACAGCTTGTTCATCTTCTTATGTCCCAGAAAATCAGTTTGCGAGGGATAAAAACCAAACCCAGTGCCATAGAGTTGATTCCAACTCATATGGTAAATTAAATGCAACCAAACATAATTTTGATGGTAATTTCTAGAATTAAATAAAAAAAAACCTCAATTAGTAAATTGAGTCTGTTAGTAAACAATTGTTTTCCATATAAATTGCTAGGTGACCGTATCCATACTAAAAACCCTGACAAGTGGAGAGTTTTTTCTTAGTTGCATTTGTAGCAAGCAGTTTGTGTGCATGAATGAGTGGTCAGCTTAAAATCTTAGTCAGATAGAACCTACACCCCCAACATTTCTCAGTGCTGTGGGCTCTTCTATCTGCACTGATGTTTTTCAGCAAGTCTCAGCTCTTAGGTTTAGTGCAGTCCTTGAACCAAGGAGAAGCTGCTCAATCAAAATTTGTTCTTGCTTGTGGAGCTGTGTTTTATTCCATTGGTTAAGAGTTTCTTCTCTGTCCCCTCGTAAAAGTACATAAAGAACTGTTTTTGTATTCTGTTGTCATCCATTTAAACCTAGCCAAGTTGAAATGTAATAAGCCTGGTTTCTATGTTGTAGTATTGATTATATTTCAGATTCTGGACCTTGGTGATCTGTCTCATCGTTTAGTGTTTAGCAGCATTTATGAACCATGTGAGTCATCAGTGGTAGCTGCAGATCTCACAATCATACTGAAGTTTGTACATAATTGGTTTGGTCTGAAGAATATAACCCAAACCTGACTATCTTAAAACTCTATTAGATATTTTATTACTTTTACATTTATTTTGGGACTAAAGGTAGCTATGACAGTCTCAAGAACAGCTCAGTGTTGTTAAAATAACTCAGTGGAGATTCGTTGGTTTCTTCATTTTACATTGAAAGAGTTATATAGAATGGTCTCTGCTCTCATAAGAAAATGATACATAATATGACCAAATATGGATTTTTATATTTAAAAAAATTGAGCTCAAGTTCTGATGCCCTCAGAATAGTTCAAATTAGTGTTTGGGGAAAGCATCAAAAACGAAATCTGATTTCTATTTATAAAATAAATGGACTCTTTGGTTGTTTATGTTGTGTGTGTGCTCCTTTTCTTGGGGCAATGAAGTTCATCGACTCAGTGGTGGAGATGGAAAATCAAGAGGGTCAGCAAGGAAAACCCTTAGTTAATTCTTCCAAATTTTATCCCAACACAAGTATAATGGTAGAGGCATTCTTTCAGTGCCTTTGGAGCACAAAAGCCATCCTGGAAGTCTTCCTGAGTTTTGAAGTATGAGTAAGAATTAGCTGGTTGCAGAGGGTGAAGGATGATTCTGCTACTGAGGGAATAGTGTATAGTAAGAAACAGCTGGAAATTCTATGTGTTATGGTTGAATAAAAAAGAGTATGTAGAGGAGTTTTGGGAATGAACCTAGACGCGCAGCTGGATAAAATAAGTTGCCTTTGTCACCATTATCATTACCATCATCATACCACAACCTCACTTCCACCCCCATCATTGTTATCATCATCCTGGCAAATAACACACAGGATTCAATTGAAGAAATGGCAGAAACAGAAATGTTGGAGCAATCAAATGCCTAGGAATTGGAGACTGATTTGACATAGGGTGAGCAAAGTTTAGATGAGTCATTATGTTTGTGCTGACTGTGGTATATCCAATAGAGATGTCACATAGGAATCTGGACATACATGACTGAAGCTCACCAGAAAGGTCTGGACTGCAGACAGACTTTGGGAATTATTGGAATAAATGTATAACTTCATACTTGAAGCTCTTTGTGTTTGTTTACAGAGAATACATGACAGCGAGAAAGGGAGGAGAGAGCACATTACACTGGTGGAGGAGGGCTTGAAAATGTTAACCGATGTTATGGGAAAGAAAAAAAGGAAAGAGTTTAAGAAGAGGAAAAAAGTGTTAAAGGGAGAATCAGAATATGTCAGTAGCAGAAAAAAGAGAAAATTGATTTATTCTTCAAACATTTATTGAGTGCCTACTCTGCAGTTACTGTGCTAGATACTGCAGATACAAAACGAATGAATGACTCTGACACACAAGACTAGGTGTTACGGGCAATACAAGATGAGTCCAACAGAATCTTTGTTTCCAAGGAACTCACATTAATGGAACTATAAAGAAACAATACGATGGAGAATAAAATAAGAGCCACATGGGAATAAATTATTCCTGATGGGATTGGTGAAGGCTTATTAGAGGAGATGACTTTTAGGCAGAATTTGGAAGCCTGAATAGAATGTCTCTCAGTGGAGAAGAGAAGGAAGAGCTTTCAGGGCTGATGATGGTACATGAGCAAACACAGAGTTGCATGCTGTGCTTAGGGAAAGTGAGTAGCTCCATGAGCCTGGAAACAAAGGCCTGTGAGGGGACATGGTGGGAGATGAGAGAGCAGTGCATTCATTGGGTACCTCTGGGTAACAATGAAGGAAATGACCACTTGGATTAATACCTCTTGGGCATAGATAGCGATCACAGAGTTCTGTGATCATACAGAGCAGAAAATAGGAAAATCCTTGGGTTTCCAAGGATACGTGGAGGTTCAGAGATGATGGTCTGTTTACAGGTTTGTATCATAAAGGCAGTGGGGCTAACCACTCCCTTATAATGAAGACCTGAAAAATTAAGATTCATTTAAAATATAAAGCATTTTCCCGCATTCCCTAATAGACAAGATCTATTGCTACATACAGGAGCCCTGGTGGCACAGTGGTTAAGGCTCAGCTCCTAAGAGAAAGGTCAGCAGTTGGAGTCCACCAACGGCCCTGTATGAGAAAAAACTTGGAGATCTGCCCTTATAAAGGTTACAGGCCAAAAAACCAAACCCATCACTGTCGATTCGATTCGATTCCAACTCATAGTGACAGCATAGGACAGAGTAGAATTGTCCCATGGGGTTTCGAAGGAGTGACTGGAATCTGATCCTCCAACATTTTGGTTAGCAGCTGAACTCTTAATTACTGTGCCACCAGGGTTCTCCATAAAGATTACAGCCTACAAAACACTACTTTGTCCTATAGGGTTCCTATGAGTTGGAATCACTCGATACACACAACAGTAACAACAACATTGCTACATAGACATTTGAAAAACTACTATGTTTCATGACATGATTTTTGGCTCTTGGTTAACAGTACTGTTTGAAAATCAGCTTCAGGGTAACTGTGAAAACACCATTCAGAAGGTTGTATTCATTAATCTTGTTACTGTCAGTGAATGGAATTCTCACACAGGCAGCTTCGCTGACCTGTTCTGAAAGCGCCCCTTTTCTATCTTGTTGAATCTGCAGGCTTCACTGTTGATGCATTGGCTGATTAATCCTATCTAGACCAAGCCAAAGTCATGTA
Organism: Elephas maximus indicus; assembly: GCF_024166365.1. Lineage (NCBI taxonomy): Eukaryota > Metazoa > Chordata > Mammalia > Proboscidea > Elephantidae > Elephas > Elephas maximus. The sequence continues at coordinate 51,323,791 of NC_064828.1, read as the reverse complement.
CAATGTAGGCACCTCTCCCTTGAATAATCAACTCTCATTTAGAAGGAAATGGAAAGTTATTTCAAATTAAACACTAAAGGGAAAGTGGTGACAGATGTTTAATTGGTTGCTTTCTTGTCCCTTCTTAATGTGTGAGACACCCTCAAGAGAAAAGTTAGAGTAGACAGATTGAATGGAAACAGCCACTTAAATACCCTTTGCCCTTGCCCACATGATAACATTCATTCTTCATTTTCTTTTTAACATATTCCCTATTTGTTATAACTTTTCTGTATCTAATTATGGACAAGGAATCACTGCTCCCATATATTTGTCATTAGTTAGGTAGTATTGACTCAATTTTACATGCACTCACAGTATAGGAAATGTGGAAAGTGAAACTTGGCCTAGCTTTGAGAAATTCAAAGAACTTGTCTGTCTCATTGTAGGCCCTTCAAATAAACCTGACTGGCTCAGGAGAAAGGCTTTCATGAACATGTAAGCATTTAGACATTTGCCATAGAGCTCATTTTCTGTAGTGTTTGCCCAGACTATCCCAAATTCCCTTCCTGTTTATACCTTCCCTTTCTGATCCACCCTAGTGTCTTAGTCATTTAGTGCTGATAAAACAGAAATACCACAAGTGGATGGCTTTAATAAAGAGAAGTTTATTTCCTCACAGTAAAATGGGCTAAAAGTCCAAATTCAGTTTGTCAGCTCCAGGGGAAGGCTTTCTCTCTCTGTTGGCCTTCTCATCAATCTTCCCCCAGACTAGGAGCTTCTCTGCACAGGAACTCTGGGTCCAAAGGATGCATTCTGTACCTGGCACTGCTTTCTTGGTGGTATGATGTCCCCCTGTCTTTCTGCTCACTTCTCTCTCTCTTTCATGTCTCAAGAGATTGCCTCAAGACACAATCCAGTCTTGTAGGTTGAGTCCTGCCTCACTAACACAACTGCCGCCCATCCTCCTTCATTAACATCATAGAGGCAGGATTTACAACATATAGGAAAATCACATAATACTGGGAATCATGGCCCAGCCCAAGTGTTACATATTTTGTGGGAACATAATTCAATCCATGACACCAAGCTGGAGAGGGGGCTAAGATGGAGGAGGAATCCGACTTCTGGTGATCCCTCTTACAACAAAGACCCCAAAAAACAAGTGAAATGATTATATATATGGCAAGGTAGGGGCCCTGAACATCAAAGGCAAAGTTAGAAAACAGACTGAGTTGCTGAGGGAGGAAGAGATGGTTCAGAAGTGGTGAGGAGTTGCCAGACCTGAATTGCCGGGAACCCTCAGGCACCATTCCCTGGAGGAGCTGCGGCAGGGCTGGCGATAGCATTCCAGACATGGTTTCCTCAGGAAGAGACGGCGAGCCACACAGCCTACTCACACCTCTGGATCCAGAGAAGAACAGTGCTCTCGGCAAAAGCTAAGTACTTGCGTTTATTTTACTGTGCCCCCAGCTCCCAACCAGGCTTAAGTGGCTGTCAATTTCCCTGGGCCTGAAATAAGTACTGCTGCAGGCTCTGAGCCATTCTTCCTGCCTTGGAGAAGGAATAAATTCACAATTGGGGAAAAAGATAATCTGCGAGCTCCATTAAGCTGGAGAGCTCAGGACAGATGTGGCTCCTGTCCAGGCACAAATGGTCCACAGACTTTGAATGGCCTTCAACCCCTGCATGGACTTGTGTGGGCCCATTTCAGGAGAATAGGCTCTTGTTGGCAGACTGCAACTGTTTCAGCTGTGTGGTGGAGAGGTGGATATTTGATATTTGACATTGTTTTGCCTATTAAAGAGTGTCCTCACCTACTCACATCAGGGGCCTAAGGACTGGTGGCTCCACCCACATCACCTAGCTACCCATGACAGGGATCCAAGGATAAGTGGTACCTCCCAGTCCTTACAACCAAAAGCTTTGGGTGCGCATGGTCTAGCTGCAGAACCCACCCGCCTGAGCTCTCTAGAGAACACGGATGTGCTCTCCTTACAGACAATCCGGGGACAGTTGTCAGCCCCCTGCCTTGTTCAGGACATGACCTGCTGCTGCAACAAGATACCTGTGCCTACACCAGTCACCGCTGCCCCTCTAAGACTGTAGGACAGAGCCTGTACCACACACTTGATGACCAGTTACCTGGACACCTGAGCTGAATTCATACAAGAAAATTGAATGGACTCCTAGGCTCATATGTCTGGTAACAGCCCTAGCCATCTGGTGACAGGATGTTAGAGCTTCAAAGGTGAAAATAAGCTAGCTCACTCAAGCAGCCTATTTAGGCATATCAAAACAAAACAAAACAAAGCAAGAAGCTAGGATACAGTAAGCAACCATGACACCCAGCCTCTGAAACTCATTTTTCTGGCTGTGACATTTGGGCACGATTTGGTGTTTTCCCTCTGGATTTGTGCAAAAATAGCTGATAGTAAGGGGGCACTGTGTTCTTCTGCCCTGGCTCTGTCAGGGCTTTGAACACTAAAAGTCACTCCAAAGGGATTGCACATTAAAAGGCTCCCCAAAGGGGCTGCTAAATGGTATCACATATATAAAACATTGAGCGTAGAACTTGGCACCAAGTAGCCTTTCAGTAAATGTTAATTTTTTGTCACTTTTCCACCCTTAGCGTTTTCAGATGTCAGAAGAAGAAGATGATGATCTAGGGAAGCATACAAATTTGAATTTTAGGCTGTTTGCTAGACAGAATTAAAAAGAAGGGAGATAACAGAGTTTAGAGAGAGCAGTTTTCTTTCTTCTTTGCTCCATCATAAGATCAGTTCTTATTCCTGGATGTGACTGTTGAGGCTGGACAACATGGATTCAAATCCTCAAATCCAAACTCACTGGCTGTGCGATCTTGAGCAAATTACTTAATGCTTCTGCGGTTATCTGTAAAGTGGAGATAATAACAGTGGAAAAACACCTGAAAAACACTTACAAGTAAGTGTTCAATAAAATGAACCATTATTATTGTTACTGTTATTTTCTTGTTACCCACAAGTGCCTTGCATGTAACGATGTTAGTTCTTGTTATCAGGAGGAGCTTATCCAATAGGCAAGGAAGCATGTGAAATTGTTCACTACAGATGATCTGGTAAGCAATATAATTTGCCCTGCTTGTCATTATTACTATTATTATTGTTGTTACCCGTATTGTCCATTTTCTGTAGACATAAATGAAATAGATTTAGGGGAGCAAATTTATGCATTATCAGACTTACATTTAAATTGCATGTATATTTATTCATGTATAATTACTAGAATGTGGTCTAAATTTAAAAAGGCAAACATACTCTTATTTGAGCTTTCATTTTTGGCTGTTTTTCAAAACCACCAGCAGCCATCTCCTAGACAGGTGAAGTCACTTATCTCTTTGCAGCTGTGTGCTGAGACTTGGCAGCCAGTATCTAAGATGCTTTTGGCTGAGACAAATTTCGTGTCAGAGTTGAATTTACAACGTGGTCCTTTGACTACTAATGCATTGAACTGACTCACTTCCTTCCCAGGCTTTGACTTTTGCTTGCTGGGATCTCTACTGTTTGCTTCCTTCTACCTGTGAATTGTCTATGTGGTTAACTGCCCTCCTGTTTATCTCTGACAGTGGTTGTCAGTTGTCTGTTGGAATTTCACCCTCTTTGACAACCCTATGGGGCAGTTCAACTCTGTCCTTTAGAGTTGCTGTGAGTCTGAATCAACTCAGCGGCAATGGGTTGGGTTTCTCCTGTTCCTGGGTTTGAAAATTTGCATACTATTAAGCATGTTGCCCTGGAGGCTGGCTATCCTGCCCTGACCTCTGATTCCAGCCTGCACTCAACTTATTATGTTCTCTTCAATCTAAACATCTTCTTGGTCATACTGACCCATCACAGCTAATCCTGTGTATGTGATCCAAGCCTTTCCTGAAAAATTCCATGGAGTTTATGCACCACATCAGGGTAAGTTGCCGTTTGGTAGAGTGTTCTAGGAGATTCTGAGAGAGAATTCTATGCCTTGCCTCTTATGGCTCATTTTGAGTGAGTCAGTGGGTATTTTACCACAAGTGAAAATTGGATTCGAATTTTCATCTGAGACTGGATTCTTGCACTGTGAGGGTGGGACAAAGAGCTGTTGTGAGTGGCTTGGCAAATCCGTAAACATTCTCCCTCCCAAATAGTGGGCATTACTGATTTTGTTTTCTTCAGCCACAAATCTGGGTGGTGCTGCATGATTTTCAACTTCCTGAGAGAGTAAGTTTTGTTTGTGTCACAAAACGCAGTAAGTCCTTGATGACATGTTGACAGGTATTGGAAATGATGGGATTGGAGAGCTGACAGGTGACTCATGCATATGGATGTCTTCTGTGATTATACACAGCAATCTATGTGAGGCTATTTATGGTAGCATTGTCATGGCGATCAATGAGCAGTAAACAAGGTTCTCAAAGCCCTGGGGAGAGTTTTCACAGCCTCCATGACCAACTGTGAAACCTCCATTTTTGAAAAGCAAGTTTCTTGATAAGCTTATTGAACCAAAGTGTTTCAAATATGCCTTTATTTTTTAAGTTCAAAATCACGGTGAAGTGCAAAAACCTGATAAAAATGAAAAAGAATTGGGTTTGTGGATGGATAAGAGCTAGAGTCCCAGGCCTCACTTAATGGTTGTGACCTTGGAGAAGTCATCCATTTCAAGTCTCAATTTTGTCATCCTTAATGTGAGTTTGATAACATTCGTTCCAGGATTATTCCTAAGACTGCTGTAAAGAAGAATGAAGTGTTGACTCTGAGAGGTAGTAGAGCAGACCCAGGAGAAATAAGCCTGCAAAACAGCATGCTTTTAGAGGTGAAACACATCTGATTCTTGGTGCCAGAATCTTGACTTCACTGTTCAGTAATCCATACGAAATAAGAGGTTTTTTTGGGAACGGGTGAGGGAAGTCTTTAACTTGGATTTTAGGAGGATGACAAGAGGATTTGGTAAGAATGATGGACCCCATATTTTATAATGGGAAGACATACATTTAACTCTGCAGTAACTAAGTAATGATAACTACAACACGACACAGGCTATACAATGATCTTCTAGCAAACTTCTAATTTCTTCACACTCGGCAGTTGATGAGAACAATGAATTCCTCAGTGTTTTTAAGATAATATGCTCAGGTCTGTTCTGGGGTAAACACTTGTGCTCCAATGTTCAGCTAACCCCTTCTGTGTTCCGATCCTGGTAGGATTGACTGAGATTTTTCAATTTGTTTTTTTCAGGAAAATATTCCTCATTGAGTATTATATTCAATCTCTGATGATGGGGTTGGTCAAAGATCACTTTGCTCATAATCTTGTTGATCTAGAGACTCTGCTTTCTTCTCTGCAAAATGCTGCTTTTCTAGGCTATGGAAAATCAGGATTTCTTACAGGCTAGTGAATGAGTAGAAATGAGGCTCATGGATTAGAACCTATACTGTTAACAATTGTTTTTTGACTCAGTGCTTAGAACTGGTCCAGTTGGAACCCCTGCTGAGAATCTGCATTTCTAACATGTTCCCTGCATTCCCACTGAATCAGAATCTACCTTTTAACAAGATCCCCAGGGAACTTATTTATTATCTATCTCTATCAGAGTATGTTAGTTTCACGGGGGCAGGCATCTTAACAGTTTTGTTCATTGTAGTATCACAGGTCCTAAAATAATGACTAGCACACATCAGGCAATCAGTAAATATTCGTTGATGCATTGCATGAATGACTGCTTTAGATGTATTAAATAGAAAAGTACACATGAAAATGTTACCAGTGATTAACTCTTGAAAGCAGACTTATGGCCATTATTTTGGACCTTCTCTGTATTTTCCAATTTTCTCTCTACTTAGAACAAAAGTTATTAAAATTGGTATAGAAAGCATGATTTATAAATCTATTGAATTTTTTAAAAAATCACGTGCACTGTGTTACTTTTAATGGGAAGAAAAAAAGCCATGAATGAAACTGGATGCCAAAAAACAGGTATCTGTTGAGTCAATTCCAACTCATAGAGACCCTTTAGGAAGAGTAGAACTACCCCATAGAGCTTCCAAGTAGCAGCTGGTAGATTCAAACTGCTGATCTTTTGGTGAGCAGCTGAGCCCTTTACCACTGTACGACCAGGGCCCCTGAAACTGGATAATTTGCTGTAATAGCGAGTATGTATTATCATAGCAGCAGAAGATCAATAAAACTAATCATTGAAACTGACAGCCGAGAGAATTACTAAGGTCAGTTATAATCCCAGAGATCAACCCCGGAGCTGTCAGTGTACTGTTCTTGGAGAAATCTTGCCTCATAAAAGCTGAACAAAACCACAAATTACTCAATTTTAGAAAACTTTAATTCCAATTTCCTTTATTCAAGTTGCATATGTTTTTATGTTACAATCAGTTCAGTATTTGTTTTTCTGACTTGAGAAAAATAATTGAGTTCTTTATGAGTTTAACAGTTACATTGTGGTGAATGAGGCCAAATTCGTACCTTGCAGATCTTACATACACTGTACAAGGTATACCAAAAACCAAACTGTTGCCACTGAGTCAATTCCAACTCATAGCGACCCTATAGGAAGGACTAGAACTTCCCCATAGGGTTTTCAAGGAGCGGCTGGTAGATTTGAACTGCTGACCTTTTGGTTAGCAGCTGTAGCTCTTAACCACTATGCCACCAGGGCTCCATAAGCAATTAAATTTCTTATCCAAAAGAGATTTTTGCCATTCTCTTGACATTACCGTAAAAAAACCAAACAACAACAACAAAAAACCCCTCTCTTTCACCCTGTTTTCTGTGTTGATGCTGTCTTTACACTTTATTACAAGTTCCTAGAGTCCTTATTTCATGTGATTGAGTTATTAACTTTGAGCTAGTGCCATGCACACCTCTGTGCTTAAAAAATGTTAACTTTTTTTTTTTTTTAAATCCTTTAACACATGGAGAATGGGAAAGAAAGAATAATTTACATGGAAGAGTGCAACATAATTTTTGTTTCATAATACATTATTACTACATTGTATACCCTGAGGTGCTATATATGAAACAGCCTAGATGGTGCATGTTTGTTAAATCCAACAGATAATGACACGTCTTGCTGTAATGAAAGTACAACTCATTTTGCTAGTGTCACCTCCAGCATTAGAATAATATGATGTATCTCTGAGCATAAGCAATTATTTTGTAGGAATCAAACTACATTATGTGTATGTTAATAAGACAGTTTTCTTTCATGTACCTAGTCTTTTTAATATCCATGTAAGTGGCTTGTTAAAATGACTGAAAACATGCATATTTAGTTATTAACACTTGAAAATACAGACAGTAGTTATTAGTGATAATGCTTTGGGACTAATTTAGGTGCAATTATGAAATTTTATTACTATTCATTATTTTTCAAAACAGCATATTTAGTCAAACACATAGTTAAAACACAATCCTAATAGAGCAAATACTAACGTGGGCTTTCTTATCATTATTCTATGATGAGTCATATTGTCATTAAGTGTTTCCAAAGGGAACTAAAAACTGTCATAATAATGACAAGGATAATAACATGTCCTTAAAGTAAAACTCATGCAGCAGATTTGGTATTTGTTCCTGCCTTCCTTCCTTCAAAAAAGAAAAACCCCAAACCTGCTGCCATCGAGTCAATTCCGACTCATAAATATTTATGGAGCACTCATTATGTAGTAGGTGCTGTGCTGGCTTCAGGAATACAATGGGGAATAGAGCAAATATGGTCTCTGCTTTTGTCCTTGTGAAGCTTACAGACCAGAAGAAAAAATAATTTTTCAGTGATTCAACATTTATTTATTGGTCATCTACTATGTGCCAGACACTCTACAGCAGTTAAAAAAACAGACAAGGGCAATGAGGTAGAAAGAATTTGTTATGTTCCAGGAACTGAAAGTAGGCTGACACAGTCAGTGGGTTGGAGGGTGCCAAAGTGGAAGCAGAAATGAGACTGTTGAGAGACGATAGTGGCTGGAACTAGGAGGGTGGCTGAGGAGATGAGAGAAGGCAACAAATTCAAAATCTACATAAAACCAAAAACACGAGCCCTGGAGGTGCAGTGGTTAAGAACTCAGCTGCTAACCAAAAGGTCCCATAGTTCAAATCCACCAGCTGCTACTTGGAAACCCTATGGTGCAGTTTGACAGGATATTCTAAGGGCCCCTTCAAAATATTAAGGTCTTTGACTTTGCTGATCCCTCAAAAATCCAGCTCAAATCTGATGTTTTCACAAAATCATCACTGATGATTACAGCTAAGAAAGACCCTGCCTTCATCATTCAACACATATGTGTTTGGCTTTATGTCCAATGTAACAAGTGCATACTGGCTTTTATTGTTTAATGTCATTTGTCTTGACATTTTCCTTTACCTACTGGCTTGTTAGCTTTTGAAACCATGTTATACTCTTTTTTTAAAAATACTTAAACCCAATAAAAATTCAGTAACAATTAGTGGGTTTAGTACTGGTGCACTTTAGTTGGAGATATTTGTAGGAAGTCAGTTTCACTTTATCCTGGTACCCCCTCTAAAGAAATCATTTGTCAGAACACCAATCATACAAGAGAAGCAGATCTAGGGCTTCCAGACTAAATCATTCTATTTCCTCTACAGCTTTTATCCTCTAAGTGTTTTATTGGGAACTTGGATAAGCCATCAGGTATCTGTAATACAGTATAGAGTCATAGCACTAAACAAACTTGAGAAAAAGACTTCATCTTGCTTTTTGCTTCTTTTGTAGACCTGTACCCTAATTCCTTTGTCCTTGAAATCTCCTTTGGATATTATTTTCACTTTACTGAAAAAAAAAAAAAAAAAACCTGAAGAATTGTTCCTGCGAATAATCTCAAGAGCTTTCAGCAAGACAGTTAGTTTTAAAGTGGGTAATACTGAATTCTCCATTTCAGCAACAACATTTTATCTTCTGTTGAATGTTCATCTATGTGATTTGCAATGCTAGTCATTAAATAATATGATGGAAAAAAGGACATGGCTGGAGATGAGGTCAAAGAGGAATGGATCTTGACAGAATGGAACTAACTTCAAAAAAATGAGAAAATTGATTTTGGGCTGTGTCAAGTGTACTTGAAAATAGAAGGTGTAATCTTTATCCCATGAGTATATTAGTCTTCATATTATCACTAAATCCCTCGGGAAAGATGGCCACTACCACAGAAGTGCTTGGCATGTCAGATTTATCTAACATGTTGTTTACTGCAGAGTTTTATTCTTCTAGGTCAACATGACATATGAATCCATCTTTTGTGTATGTGTTTTTTAAGTACTTATCTCAGTCAAAAAAAATCTGAGATAAGGTCACAAAATCTCTAAAGCAAATCTTAGAGAATGGTGTGTATTCTCCAGGTTGATTGTTACTGGAATATAGATGCAAGACTTCCTATTGTGAAATTAATGAAAAAAATCACCACCATCACCCACATTATTTGGCATTTTATTCTCTCCATAATAGAAGCAAATTTAAAGAACTACAAAGAATGCTTAAAGGGGCCTTTTGGAAATGATGAAATAGTGGGATTTATAAGTAGAATTAAAAAGGTGAGATCTGCAAGAAATCTTAAATGCCATTTAGTGCTGTCTTTTTTAATTTATCCAGAATCACAAATCTGGATGAAATCTGATTTATCACAGAATCATAGCCCAGAATCACCCATCTAGGGGCCTTAGCTGCTTATTGCAGAGCAGGGCTAAAACTCAGGGAGGGTCGAGACTTCCTTTCTCATGTTCTTTGTGTCACACTCATCTATCCTGAAACTAACTATAAAGTCTCTCCTTGCCTAACCTATATCCTGTCACTCCTCACTGCACTCCTTTTGCTTTCTGGTGACTCTAATCATCTCCTAGGTCCACAAACGCACCAACTTTTGTCACCTCTTACCTTGTCGTATTATTGTCTGTACCTGGAGAATCCATGCCTGCTTTGCCTTTCAGCTTACAGTTCACTGCAGTCAACATTCTGCTCTTCTCAGTCAAATCCCACTTCTGCCACAGAAATTTCTCTGACTGCTCAGTTCTGACAAATTTTGATGATTCCTGAATTTCTAAAACACAGTTTGTAACAGTGGCTTCCAAGCCTAGTTAATTTTCAGAATCAACTGAGGAGTTTTTTTTTTTTTTAAATTACGGATTCCTGGGCCTTACTTCCAAGCTATATTTTGGTAGGTCTGGAATGGAGCCTAGGAATCTACATTAAAACATACACTCCCAGATCATTAAAAAAATATATATATTTTATTGTAGTTTTAGTGAATCCCCAGGTGATTTTGACGACCAGCCGGATTTGGGAACTATTGGTCTAAAATATGTATTTTCGAAGTTAACTAAAGTTTGTTCTGCAGGAACATTTTTTTATGTGATTTTGTTTTGTATTCCAACTTGTAATGATGTGAATTACTATGTAGCTGAGGATGGTAGGAAAAGGGGTAGGGCGGTAGGATCTGTTTCCAAAAAAAGAGCTGGGATGCAAGACCCTTGTAACAATAAAAAAAAAAAAAAAAAAAACAGTTGCTCCCCAACTCATGGTGATCCCATGTATGTCAGAGTAGAATTGGGCTTCATAGGGTTTTCAGTGGCTGATTTTTGGAAGGAGAGCACCAGGCCCTTCTTCTGAGGTGCCTCTGGGTGAATTTCAACCTCCATTCTTTTGGCTAGCAGCATGGCGCTACCATTTGTACTATCCAGGGACTCCCTTGAAACAATAGCTACCAAATATGATAAGACATTTCTAGTGAAAATTAAAACAAAGGGAGACTCTGGAAGATGTTCGTTCCATAAAGTTGACAGTTATATAAATATCAGCTGATACTACAGAAGAAAAATACTTTAAAATCTAGCACAGCTCACAGAGTTTCGATGAGCATGTATTCAGTTTGTGTCCTAACAAATACTTCTGAGGACCTTTGTAATTCCTTTTCAACGTCACCTTTATTCTGTTTATTTATTTTATTTCTTTGAGTGTTAAACTTTAGTGTGTATCAGAATCTCTTGAAAGCCTGGTTAAAACACAACTTTCTGATTCTGTAGATATAGAGTTGGGCCTGAGAATTTGCATTTCTGAATTCCCAGTTGATGTTTATGCTGCTGATCCATTCCTGTGTACTTTAGTTTGCTCCTCACTTGGCTTTCAGAACATCACATTCTCCTGCCTCACTGACCAGTTCTTCTAAATATTCTCTCCTGGACATTCCTCTTCCTCAATTCTAAATGATAGTGTGTTCTTCTGCATGCTTGGTCCTTAGACCTCTTATCAGTTTACACTTCCTCCCTAGGTGTTTGTTTCCATTTCAAGGCATAATATACCATCTGTATCTTTTTAAGTTCAAATATGTCTACAGCCCTGTCTTCTCACCTGAGCTTCAGAACTGCATATTTAATTGTCTCTGAGATGTCTTCTTTTAGATGTTAAACAGGCAACTCACACTTCACTTGGCCAAACCTTAACTCTTGATTTCACTCCCCAACCTTCTTGTCTTAGATATCTAGTGTTGCTATAACAAAAATACCACAAGTGAATGGCATTACCTAACAGAAATTTATTCCTTCACAGTCTAGTAGGCTACAAGTCCAATTCAGGGTGCCAGCTCCAGGGGAAGGCTTTCCTCTCTGTTGCCTCTGGGGGAAGGTGCTTGTCATCCTCGACTAGGAGCTTCTCAGCACAGGGATTCCCGGTCCAAAGAACACGCTCCCCTACTGGTTCTTCATTCATGGCAGTAGGAGGTCCCTCTGTCTCTCTGCTCATTTCTCTCTTTTATATTCAAAAGAGATTGACTCAAGATACAACCTAATCTTGGTGTAGATTGAGTCCTGCCTCATTAACATAACTGCCCCTAATCCTGCCTCCTTAACATCATAGAGGTAGGATTTACAACAGAGGACAATCACATCAAATGACAAAACGGTGGACAGTCACACAATACTGGGAATTATGGCCTAGCCAAGTTGACACACGTTTTGGGGGGACACAGTTCAACCCATAACACTTCCCCCAGCCTTCCTCATCTCCAGAATTGACACATTTTTTTTAAATTTTTACAATTTCTTTTATTTATTTATTTATTTGTTTTTTTTGAGAATACATATAGCAAAACCTATACCAAGGAATTGGTACAATTATTCAAGCAATTGCTCGGGCCCAAAACCTTGGAGTCATCATTACTTATCTCCTACTCTCAAACCTCACATCATCAAATCCTCTACTCTACTTTCAATATATATCCCAAATCTGATCACTGCTCACCTCCTGCTCCGAGGTGCAGCTGATACATGGACTCTTACCAAAAATTCTGATCTACTCACCTCTCACCTAGATCATTACAGTAGCCTCCTAGCTGGTTTCCTTCATTTTCTTTTGCACTGTCAGAGTCTACTCCAAATACAGGAGCCAAATTAATTCCTTAAAAGCATCAAGTAAGATAATGTCAACTCCCTGTTCAAAATCTCCAGTAGTTCTCATCACACTTGGAGAAAACCCTAATTGTTTACCATGGGCTTCAAGGTCATGGGTAAACTGCCCCCAGGTTACCACTCTGACCTACCGTAATTTCCTGCATCTCTCCTCCATGGTCTGTGCTCCTTCTTGTTGTTTCACAGGTCTGTCAATCAAGCAGGTTTCTGTCTTGGCACCTTTGCACTCACTCTTTACCCAGGTATTCTACGGTAATGGGTTTGGCTTTGGTTTTTGTTCCCCAGCTATTTGTGTGACTCACTCCTTATATTTATTCACATCTCTGCTCAAGATGTCATTTTCTCAGAGAGTCCTAATATTCTCTCCAAAGTCATACCCTTTTCCTACCACTCATGGCACTAATCAGCGTTTGTTTGTATTTGTCTCCTGAAATAGAATGTCCATTCCAGAAGGGCAGGTACTTACAAGATATTCTATTTGCCTATTTTTTCACTTCTCTATCAGCTGTACCTAGACCATGCTAGTAAGAATGCAATAAATATTTGCTGAATGAATATATTTGACAATGTGCGTTAATGATAGACTGGGTTAGAAGATTAACAATAAGAAAAATTTTTTTTCATTTTCTTTTTTTATTATATTTCAGATGAGGTTTTATACAGCAAATTAGTTTCTCATTAAACAATAATATACATGTCGTTTTGTGACATTGGTTCCCACCTCTGTGACATGCCATCACTCTCCCCTTCTCAACCTTGGGTTTCCTGTTACCAGCTTTCTTGCCCACTCCTGCCTTCTCATCCTTGTCCCTGGGCTGGTGTGCCCATTTAGTCTCATTTTATTTTATGGGCCTGTCTAATCTTTGGCTGAAGGGTGAACCTCAGGAGTGACTTTAGTACTGAGTTAAAAGATTATCTGGGGACCATACTCTTGGAGTTTCTCCAGTCTCTGTCAGACCAGTAAGTCTGGTCTTTTTTTGTGTGTGTGAGTTGGAATATTGTTCTACGTTTTTCTTCACCTCTGCCTGGGATCCTCTATTGCAGTCCCTGTACAGCAGCTGGTGGTGGTAGCCAGGCACCATCTAGTTGTGCTGGACTCAGTCTGGTGGAGGCTGTGGTAGTTGTGGTCCATTAGTCCCTTGGATGAATATTCCCCTCGTGTCTTTGGTTTTTTTCATTCTCTCTTGCCCTCACTGGGTGAGACCAGTGGAGTATCTTAGATGGCCACTCACAAGCTTTTAAGATCCCAGATGCTACTCACCAAAGTAGGATGTAGAACATTTTCTTTAGAAACTATGTTATGCCAGTTGAGCTAGATGTTCCTGAAGAAAATTTTAGAATATCAGAAATGGCTTTAAAGATGAAGGACAATAAAGTTTTAAGTTGGAAATACAGTTCACAGACTGTATAGATTGGGCACTTAAGCTCAAAGGCCTTCAGGATTAGCAGGTATCTTGAAGAGTGAAGTTGCCAGTGTAAGATCTTAGATGGTGGTAAGGATTCTGGTGGACCAGGCAAAGTATCCCGGTCTAGAGGTATTTAAACCCATTTAAAAAATATTATAAGCACTGTACTGGCCAAAGCAATATTTCTAAATGCAAAGCAGAATTCTGCTCCAGCTATCAGTTTGCAAAAGTTGATAGCATACAAATTCTATAAAAATGCAGTTGTGATCCTTCTAATGACTTGTTATAAATGTAAAAATGCCTGGTGTAAGTCATGGAAACTACACTGAATAAACCAGGAGTTTGGCCTTTTGGGCTAAGGAAGAATCTCTTCCATTGACTCATCTGTGACTTTCAGCCAACAAATTGGCTATTACGAGCTTCAAGTCATCCACCCCTTGGTTGCAGATATAACCGCTTCTTGTGGTAAAAAGAGAAAAATACTTCTAATGCCCCACAAAGTTAAAAATAATTTGTATGCTATTATAAAGGATTTAAATTTCTTAGAAAAACATTATGTTGCTCTTTATGCATATTTTATTTCTTCTCCTTTTTTCTGCCTAAAGAAAAGCAGACATACCTTCAGTCAAATCTCTCATTTTCATCCACATCCTACCCATAAAATATGCATAATGAATGTATTGACGAATTACTATGCAAGCTGAGAAGCGGCACGCTGCCTTGCTCGAGGATTCAATTAAAATTGAGCAACATTATTTTGAATAATCAAATGCTGTTTTGAATAAGTAATTCAGGTAAACAATGCAATTAGTAAAAAGCAATCGTGACAAAGTTGGGTGGGGATAATGTGTTGTTGTGTGCCATTGAGTCGATTCGGAATCATAGCTACCCTATATAGCTGAGTAGAACTGCCCCAGAGGGTTTCCTAGGGTATAATCTTGACAGAAGCAGACTTCCACACCTTTCTCCCACAGAGCAGCTGGTGAGAGTGCTGGTGGGTTCAAACCTCTGACCTTTTGGTTAGCAGCCAAAGACTTAACCATTGTGCCACCAGGGGTCCTTTACATATACCTATATATATATATAGGTATATGTACATGTATATATAAACATATATACACGTATATATACATATATATGTATTAGATGTATATATATAATTATATTACATATATATAACATACATATATAATACATATATATATGAGCCCTGGTGGAGCAGTGGTTAAGAGGTCAGCTGCTAACCAAAAGGTTGGCAGTTTGAATCTGCCAACTGCTGCTTGGAAACCCTATGGGCAGTTCTACTCTGTCCTATAGGGTCACTATGAATCAGAATCTACTTGATGACAAAGGGTTTAGTTTTGATTTGGTTTATGTGTATATATATACACATGCACATATATATAATTTCAGAATTGATGAAATAAAATAATAGCTTGTTGGAATAGAAAAGTTTATATTGGAATTAATTATTTTATTTTTGAATAACAGCTAAGAAGTTATTTTAGTTTGCATTAACTACATAATCTTCTTTGATAATGCAGTTTTTATAAAATTTTGATGTTTTTATAGTGTTATACTTTGTGCTAGTGTAAAAGACCTGCTTGTTTTACCCAGTAGGCAGTTCTAGGGCTACTATAAAAGTATGGACTGTATCCATACCATATTAAGCAGTTGGATGAAAAACAATCTAGGAAAGCATTCATGTGATACAGTTAATTTTCCAAACATATCTATTTATCCTGAATGGTCTGAATGTTTTTAGTATCTCGATGACACAGTTCCTATTTGGATTATTTTTACTAATTATTTGCTACCATTTCATAAGCTACATCTAGGAGAAACCTTTATTTGAATTTCAAAGGAAAATGCAATTTTCATTAGTATTTGGGTAGCTGAATTATGCTAGCTAATGTTATCACAAACTAAAGAGAAATCCAAAGAAGAAAAATAATTATCTCTGAATTGATCAAGG
Source organism: Elephas maximus indicus (assembly GCF_024166365.1). Taxonomy (NCBI): domain Eukaryota; kingdom Metazoa; phylum Chordata; class Mammalia; order Proboscidea; family Elephantidae; genus Elephas; species Elephas maximus. The sequence goes on along the minus strand of NC_064828.1, from coordinate 51,308,000 downwards.
ATAGTGTCTTAGTCACCTAGTGCTGCTATAACAGAAATACCACAAGTAGATGGCTTTAACAAAGAGAAATTTATTTCCTTATAGTAAAGTAGACTAAAAGTCCAAATTCAGGGTGTCAGCTCCAGGGGAAGGCTTTCTCTCTTTGTCGGTCTTCTCATCCATCTTCCCCAGGAGCAGGAGCTTCTCTGTGCAGGAACCCCAGGTCCAAAGGACACGCTCTGCTCCCAGCACTACTTTCTTGGTGGTATGAGGTCCCTCAACTCTGCTTGCCTCCCTTTATCTCTTGTAAGATAAAAGGTGGTACAGGCCACAACTCAGGGAAACTCCCTTTACATTGGATCAGGGATGAGAGCTGAGCAAGGGTGTTACAATTCCACCCTAATCCTCTTTAACATACGATTACAATCACAAAAAGGAAGACAATTACACAGAACTGGGAATCATGGCCTAACAAAGTTGATACATATTTTGGGGAGATACAATTCAATCCATTACAGATAGGATTCTGGAATTTGGATAACTTATAGACCTTGTAAAGGAGCCCTTGTGGTGCAGTGGTTAAGCACTTAGCTGCTAACCAAAACGTTGGTTGTTTGAACCCACCAAATTCTCTGAGGGAGAATGATGTAAAGATTTACAGCCTTGGAAGCCCTGTGGGGCAGTTATACTGTGTCCTATAAGTTCGCTATGAGTTGGAACTGACTCGATGGTAACAGGTTTAATTTTTTTGGTATAGACCTTGTAACTGCCCCAAAAAGTTCCTCTTAATATGTAACCTAAATTCATATTGCTGTAATCAAATCTGCCAGGTGCTCCTTGGAAACTCTATGGGGCAGTTCTACTCTGTCGTATAGGGTCCCTATGAGTCAGAATCAACTCGACGGCACTGGGTTTGGTTTTTTGGTTTTTATAATTAAACAATTTTCCTGCTTGTCTTGTCAGTGGAAAGAGAAACTTTACAGTCAGTTATATAATTTTTTTTTTTCATATTTTGGAAACATCTAAAGTAAAAACAAACTGCTAAGGGAAGATCTGAATTGCATTTAGTTGCTCCTGTCCTCTTGTTGCATTGAGGCAGTATAGTGGTGAAAACACGTCTAATGTTTGAACTTCAGTGGGAATTTTGACTTCATTAATCTTATTATCAAAGGCTGCAATAAATTTTTGCCCTCCAACATATAATTGTGAAGGCTGATAAGTCCCAAATCTATAACAGGCTGGAGACCTCTGCTAGCTCATAGGATTGCAGGGGCTGACAGATCCAAAATCTGCAGAACAGGCGATGGGTGGGAAACCTCTGCAGGTTTAGGTTTAGGTCCCAGGTGGTGAGAAGACTGCAGGGTAGAAAGAGAGAGACAGAGAGGAGAGAGAGGGAGAGAGACAGAGAGAAAGACAGAGAGAGAGAGAAAGAGCTAGCTTTGCCAGATCATCCACTTATATTCTGGAGGCAGGCCACACCTTGGAGGAAACTCCCCTTTTGACTGATTGGTTGATCACATCAGATCACATCATGGAAAGTGATTACATTATATTACATTATGGAAGAGCAAGCAGTCCAATATCTGCCAAACACTGAGAATCACAGCCTAGCCTAGTTGCCGCATAACATTAATCATCACAGCTGGTTAGTCACAATTTTGATTACTGGTTGTTTATTCTCCCAACCAACATATTATAAAGTACCTTCTATGTGCCAGATGCCTACTATTTGCATGTGTTGCAGTCACACAAAAGTCTTTCTTATTTTTGAGGAACTCATGTATCTTTACATGATGACATGATTCATCAAATCTCATGAACTTTCTTTATAAGTCCTATGGTAGAAATTTGGAAACCCTGGTGGTGTAGTGGTTAAGAGCTACAGCTGCTAGCCAAAAGGCTGGCAGTTTGAATCCACCAGGTACTCCTTGGAAACCCTATGGGGCAATTTTATTCTGTCCTTTAGAGTTACTCTGAGTCAGAATCAACTTGATGGCAACAGGTTTTTTTTTTTTTTTAATGGCAGAAATTCTCAGTTGTGTGTGTCTTGAACAATAGGCAGTTATTTTTATTTTATGGGCATTCTAAAATTGTGTGTTTGTTTTTACTTCATTGAGTTTGTTGTTAGGAAGCTAGCTCAAAGTAAAAATTGTGGACCATATCTAATAAAATGTATAGGACCTATGGCATATATTTTGGATAATAATGTTATCCTGGGTTTTATCCTTTCCCCTTTCCTTTTTTCTTTTTACCTGATTTTGTCATTGTAAAAATGGTATGGTGGCAGCATCTTACCTCCTCTAACTTCACGAGGAAAGAGAAGTATCAAGATCAACACCCAAGGCTGATTCCTATGAGGTAGAGGTCAGAGATGCCTCCTCTCTCCCATCTTTATCAATTCTGATACCAATCGTCCCTCTCGTGGCACTCTCTACTTCTCTGCTACCTATTACCCATTGCTGTCGAGTCTTTTCCAACTCACAGTGACCCCATAGGACAGAGCAGAACTGTCCCATAGAGTTTCCAAAGAGTGCCTGGTGGATTCGAACTGCCAACCTTTGGTTAGCAGCCGCAGCACTTAACCGCTATGCCACCAGGGTTTCCATTTCTCTGCTGGGTTCGATAATTCGTTGCAATGGCCACACAGAACTAACAGACAATACTTATGATTATGGGGTTTATTAGGGAAGCAACAGGTTACAGTGCAGGTTCAGAAACACTTAGGATACAGTTCTTCCGTCAGAACACCTTTTTTCAACCATGCTCACAGGCATGCCTCTGTCTGGCCCTTGGCCTTTACCCTGCTTGCGCTAACGTTACAAAGCTCTTTTAGCTCTGTCCATAAGTGCCCAGAGGCGCACCATTCGACCAATAAGCCTCAGACCAAAGGCACTCAGCTCTAGCTTCATGGGTTGGCAAACCTAGCTCCATTGAGTGCCCAGAGGTACCCTATTCCTCCAGAAAGCCTCTGGCCTGAAGTCACTCAGCTTTCTCACTTGGTGGACTTTCCATGTTGTCTCCTGCCTCTGCTGCCACCGTTTCTCTGCTGGCGCTTCTCCCCATCTCCAGTGTTACAGCTCTCCTTTCTGTATTATGTATTACAGCTCCTAGTCTTTCTTTCTCAGTGTCTACAGTAGATATGTAGCTTTTGGGTAGCCATCCACGTGTGTATCCATAGGAGCAAATGAGTGAGAATGTGTGGGAGAGAAAACAGAGAAAATTTGAGAAAGAGAATTTAGGTTGGCAAATTTCTTAGTGAACAGATGCTTGGGCTGGGCAGATACCATGAAGCTTGTTTATATGGTGTTTTTTCTTAAAACTAGTGGTTTCAAGCCACTTAGATTAATAACAAAGAAACATACCAACTGTAGGAAAGGGAGGGATCTGAGAAGGTGAAGGGAGAATGCACTCAACGCAGTTCCCTCTTTATCATACTTTTGGGGCATCAGTGTATGTCTCTAAGGTAGAGGTGAAACCAGCTACCTGCAAAGCTGTTGTGAGGAACAATCACAACCACCATCCTTGGATATACCCTTTGTTTTAAAGTTGTTATTTTCCAGCACTGCATTTTAATGTAAAAGTTTATTACCTAAGTGAAGCTGATCTCATCTATGGGGGGGGAAAAAAAAGATTCTTGGCTTCTGCCTTCTCCCTTTATTGCCACTCTCCCTCTTCTCTACCCCTGACTGTTTTCCTAAAGAAAAGAGGTCAGTGATTTGGCCACCCCATTCCTGAGCTGTTGCCAGCCCTTGCTGTGTTCACAGCATGGTATCAAATTCCCAAAGTCCCAATTGCTTTATAAAACCTCAAAATCACTTAGTGTTGCTTATCAACAGCTAATATTAATGGGTAATGATGGAAATCACAGATGTCATCCCAGAATGACAGCATAGAATCAATCTAGTCTGGGCTATTTTCTTGCTAGAATATGTTAAATAATTATGGAAGTAAGGCAGCATATTTTTCAACATTTCCCATCTTTTACCTTGTAATAAGATTTTCTGTGTTTTTTGTACTAGATTACAATTCTTGCCTGTTTTACTATAATAGTTACTAATGCAATTGGTTGAACTCTAACCAAGGAAAAGAAAACATACTATAAAAATTTCAAACTTAAAACATCATTAAATTTTTTTCTCTAAAATGATCTTAATGTACTTATATGCAAAACTATATTATGGGATGAAATGTGAATACAATTCAAATCTAGTCTCCAAGGAGCTTAGCACTTAGAGGAAGAGATAGATATGTAAGCATTGAGCAACAACAGCAAAATCTTATCATCTTAATAGTGCCAGAATTATTTTTAAGGAAAGAACTGTCTTTGTTTGGAAAAATACCTTGATACAAGGTATTTGGGGTAGAAGGTGAGACAGTCAGGGCCTGGCTTAATTTTGAGGAAGAAGCAGAAACTGCCCTGAATTTGAAAGGACTAGAAACTTGAGGGAGGAAGAAGAGCAAAGAAAATAAGGGGAGCAAAAACAAGAGGAAAATGGAGTTGGCAGAATTTCCTAAGGGCATGTCTAACATTTGATATTGAGTTATTTGCTCTCTCTCAACCTTCACTAACTTTGACCACAAACACAAAGGCCTGTGTGTATAGTGAGGATTTTGTTTTGTTCTTGTAGTTGTCTCCCTTCCCTTCTGCCTTAGGCAGGGTTCTCTAGAGAAGCAAAACCAGTGAAGCATGTGTGTGTGTGTGTGTGTGTGTGTGTTTGTTGTTGTTGTTGTTGTTAGGTGCTGTCAAGTCGGTTGTGACTCACAGTGACCCTATAGGACAGAGTAGAACTGCCCCATAGAGTTTCCAAGAAGTGCCTGGTGGATTTGAACTGCCGACCTTTTGATTAGTCAGCTGAGCTCTTAACCACTACACTATATACATATATATATGTTTGTATGTATGTATATATATATAGAGAGAGAGATTTATATCAAGGAAATGGCTTGCTCAGTTGTAGGGGCTGGAAAGTCCAAAGTGTGTGAGTCAGGCATCAGGCTGGAGGCTTATCCTGACTCACATAGCTGTAGGGGCTGATGAACCCAAGATTGGCAGGTCAGACAGCAGGCTGCTGGCTCATGGGCTGTGGAGGCCTATGAATACCAAGACTGGCAGACAATACGGCAAGCCATTGGCTCATGTCCCAAGAACTGGAGGTCAGAAGATGGTGAGCTAGATGCAGGATCCAGAGTGTGCTAAAGCCAGAGGGCTGTGCCAAGAAGTCCACATATATTAGATGCAGGCCACGCTCCCACGGGAACTCCCTTTTACCTATTGGCAACTCATAGCAGATCTCATCATGGAGGTGATTACATCATACATGACTGCCAAACTACATCATAACTACCAAACCACTGAGAATTATGGCCCAACCAAGTGTGACACACAAACTTAACCATCATGCCTTTCTTCCTTTCTCTTCTCTGTCTCTCCTGGCCCCTCTCTGTCTGTCTCTCTCTGAAGTGTAAACCAAGAGGAAGGCTGAGTTCCTACTGTTGTATGGTCTATGGGAGGAATAGCAGGTCCTGCACTCACAGGGTGGAGAGATGACCTGAAAATGGAACTCCTTTGGTAGAAATGGTTACTCAGAGCCAAGTGTGGCCTTGAGAATGTGAGACTTTCCTGAATTCACAGAAAGCTTGGAGAAGGCGTGCGCTTTCTATAGGATATGGAATTGGGGGGACATTTAGATCTTTTATTTTTTTATTACTCCATCTCACTTTCTTTCCTTCTGTCCTCACAAAATTTCACAAGATTCCTTTGTGGTACAATTTGTTTTTTTCCTGGAGTAAGTACTTGCATTCTGTGTGTCTGTCTGCCTATCTATCTACATCTACCTATCATCTCATTTTCTTTGCCATATTATTGTTGAGATCTTTGAACATGGCACTGAGACCTGACATCTTTGCTTTCAGACTATTGCATGTGTCACCCAGAATGGTTCTTGACAGTGTCATCTATGCTATATATTGACCCAGTCAGAAATTTACTATTAAATAGCACCTGCCGTATTCCAACATGAAGGGGAGTATTGGGAAAGGATTTGAAAGGGATTTTGGAGACCAGCGGTGATCTTGGAAGATTAGACGTTGTGATGCCTGAACAATCAGTTGGAACATAAAAATATGTACCTGTTATATCCCCCAGATAAAAAGTGCCTATATGTATTTTCTTAACTGAGTTTATCAGGTGCTCAAGTACTGCATTTCTTCAGCATGTATCTTTCTAGGTTTTCTTAGGTTCTTCTATCTAGCAATAAAAAACAAATAAACAAAAAAACTATAACTGCCATGTGGCCAAAGCAATACTGTAGTTTATAAATTACAATTGTCAATTTTTGCTTTCTCCTGTGATTTACTCAAAAGCTTTCAAAGTTGCTTGAGGCAGGGTGCATGTATGGTAGAATATTTAGAATATTGTGGCCGTGTTTCCCAAATCTAAAGCAGAGAGGAATAGAGTGGGAATTAGAAGATCTGAAAAATTTAGGGAACCAAATATATACTTCTCTGTCTAGAATTCAAACTTATTTTAAAAGCTGAATGATTCTGTAAGTCATTTTTTTCATGAGTGCTGAGCAATTTATTATTCATTGTATTTTTGTTTACAGGTGAAAAACACACATTTTCTAAATTAATAATAAAATCAGCTAAATTCCCACACTGTACTTTGGAGAAATACATCTCCTGTATTCCAAGAAAATTTTCCTCATGAGGATTTTCATATAGTTCAAGTCCCCATGTAAAATGGGAATCTCTCTTTTTTCACCCTGGGTATATGTCATGATTATGCTTGAGTAGTTCAGCAACTGAATAGCAGGACTTCTCTAAGAGTCTTTACTTGGGCTGAGTGGCAGCATGGGCTGGGGGTTAATGGCATGGTCTCTGAAGCCAAGTTGTCTGGGTCAAATCCTGGCTTGGATAGCTGTGTGACCTTGGTTGACTCATTTAACCTCTCTGTCTTAGTTTTATTATTTGTAAGGTGGGAATGATAACAATAGTAGCTCTCTTGCATGATTGTTGTGAAAATCAACGTATATATACGTATGTATGGATAGACAGACAGATAGAAGTTGTTGGTTACCGTTGAGTTGATCCTGACTCATAGATACTTCCTGTGACACAGTAGAACTGCCCCATAGAGTTTTCTAGGCTGTAATCTTTATGGGAGCAGATTGCCAGGTCTTTCTCCCTTGGAGCTGCTAGGTGGGTTTGAACTGCCAACCTTTTGGTTAGCAGCTGAGCACTTAACCATTGTGCCACTGGGGCTCTCTTTAACTCAGAACAGTCCCAGAATCACAGCAAGCACTCTTTAAATATTTGTGATTATTTTCTGATATCCTTCCAAGTATCTTCTACCAGTTTGTGTTCCCAGCCGTAAGCTCCTGTTGAATGAGTAAATGTCTTTTAGGCATGTTCTTTTCCATTCCCCTCACATGGACCTCTATCTGTATGACTGTGTAATCTGTACAGAGATGGCAGTGAAGAAAGGTTTTAGATTGTAACAACTCTTTCCTATATACTTTGAGAAGAATTGAGCCTAGAAGGTAACAGCTTTTATTTTGATAGTTTTCTGTAACAGAATATTACAGTTAACAATTTAGCTCACAGTTGTTGTGGGGGATGGTTTGACGTTTGTAAAGCTAAGTAGTTCCAGGAATATAACTTAGAAGCCCACATGGTGTCCTTGTCAGAATCTACCAAACAAAATGCTAGACAACTTGCACAGACATGAACTGACAGGAGAATCTTCTTTATGTTTTTATGACCCTGGTGGCCTTCCCACCTTTCACTGCTGTAATGTGAGCAGTTATTTAGATTCAGAGTCTATAGCACTCAGTGTGTACTTTGTGGATAAAAACAGTAAAAGAAAAGGAAAAGGCATTCCACTAGAAATGCTGAGTCTACATTACACTATTTCCTTGATTTAGTAGGTGTCCATTTTCTTTAGTGATTATACAATAAAGACTGTAAAATTTTTTTTAAAACTCCTGGGTAAATTTATCAAAACATACATTTCCTAAGTTCTTTATTATATAAATACTTCCAACTCCCAACTTTTTCAAGCTACAGACAAAAGACTAGACCAGCCAGTTGCTTAAAAACAAAACAAACAAACAAACAAAAAGCCAGAAGGATAACCTTGTTCTTCTTTGACCTTTAAAATTATTAGGCATGATGATTGCATTTCAGAAAGAGCATGTGTTTCTGAAAACATTTGTTGCCCTCCCAAGGGATTTCATGACTGCAAGTTTTTGCCGACTTGAGTCTCAACAGTCTTGTCTCTCTTGTTATCTATATGGTTTCTTTGTACCAGTATATCACCTGGACTTAATAGAGCATATTTTTATCTTTTATCTTTATGAGGATAGATTTGATTGTACTACTATGTTCTCTTAAACTCAGTTTATAGCGACGTGGGTTCTAATAACTCTCACTGTTTGTATTTGTTGGTTGACTATTGCTTCTTCCCTCTATCAAGTTATGAGTACATATTTGTTTAATATAAAAATACAGTTTAGCTTCAATGGTATTCATCCTTTTGGTGTGGTGATCAAACAAGGACCTTGTAGCAACAGGTAATTGAGAAACAAATGCCATATCTAAGTAAAGTTGATGATGGTGGTTTTATAGTTACTCACACTCAATCTAAAGAACCCTGATGGAACAATGAATGGTTAAGTGCTCAGCTGTTAACTGAAAGGTTGACAGTTTGAACCCACCTAGTGGCTCTGTAGGAGAAAACCTGGTGATCTGCTCCCATAAAGATTACAGCCTAGAAAACCCTGTGGAACAGTTCTACTCTGTCACCTGGAGTCGTTATGAGTCTAAAATCAACTGGACAGCACCTAACAATAACACCATATTCTATCTAAGGGAAGATATGGTGGTTCCTATGACAGCTTTTAGCAACTAACATTTTTTTTTTTTTCCAAGCCCTGTGGCTCAGAATGTTTGGACTTAGGAAATGATGCTGTATATATCAATGATTTTTACACCCTAAGGGCCCATGTTGAATTTGTGTTATTGCCTCGTTTCTTCCAGTTCAAGTGAAAATATTCTCAGCTGCTGGAAGAGTAACAAATGTTTTAGTAAAGCCCCTGGCCTATTGCCATAGTCCATCTGAGAGCTGGACTATGAGCATTTGAGTTTAAACGTTCTGTTGAACTTAGAAATCTGGGCTTAAACCTGTTACTTCCTGGCTGTGTGGTTTTTGGCAAGCTACTTAAGCCTTCTCATCCTCAGTTACCACAGGTTTAAAATGGGGCAAACAGAAGTACCTTATTCACAAGGTATTGCTTAGATTTTGCAATGAGTATGAAGTGCTTAACACAGTATCTGATATACAATTAATGCTCACATTATTGTTATTGCTATTGTTATTACTACTTTCCCTGGCATGTAGGCCAATATTCCTGTCCTACTCTATTGGTTCTTCCTAGTTGGTAAGAGATATGTGCATTTTTCTCAGAAATTGTGAAACATTTGGCACTTACCTAGAGGTCTTTCCCCATTTCCAAATTAAAGAATCATGCTAGGTGAGGTCTTGATAACTGAACTCCTAAATTTCTTCTTTACAACGTCATAGCTAGCAACAAGGGACAATATATCCTACGTCTGCACCTGAAATTAATGTAGATAGTAATCACATGCATCAGTTATTTGTCCTACCTTTGGCTGGAAAGAATGGCAGAGGGAACTTTTAAAAGACAGGTTTCTGGCAGTTACCAGGCTCCTTTTTGTGTTTATTCAGCTTTTTTAACAACAGATAGAACTTGAAGCTGTCATTCTGTGATCTTGAGGCTGAAAGTCATATGCAAGAAAGGCAGAGCAGAAATATAGAGGGATGTGGGTCCCTGGTGACATGCCAGCTCTGTAGATCTTCCTATAAGATTCATGGCATGAACTAAATAAATCTGAGTTAGGTCTCTGTTACTTGCAGCTGAATGCAATCTTAACTGATAAATTCCTCAGGTGTCACCTTGTTACACTTAATAGGGATATGTAAGAAGTATAATAGTTTAATTCCATAGGATGACTCTAAGGGACATACTAAAGACAGACCTTTAGGGGGCGCTTGGTGTCCTTCAGCTTTCATCCTGTGGGTGGCTGGCTGTCCAAGGACAGTACTGTGTACAGACTCTGATTGCCAGTTAATATAGTTGCATTTCTCTGCTGAAGCTAGCTAATGAAATAGGGAGTTAGTTGAAAATTATATGAAAAATAACACAACAAACACCCTTTTTCATATTATTCTTGGATATTTAAGCAATGATTTTTATTGATATATGTAGCTTGGTCGGTAAAAAATCCATTGCTTTGTAGTGAATGATGTTAAAATTAGGTGTTCCCTTTAACCACATTTATTTTATGTCAGTGCATCTGTGTCATCAGCCCTTTCCTTGCATTGCCGAGTATCAGGCCATTAGTTTGCTCCAGAGGTAACATCGTGTCCCCTGATTTGTGCTCCTGGATTTGTGCAGTGCCACAGCCCTGCTGATTTTGGGGAGAACTGAAGCTTCTGCCTTGAAACCACATCACACAAAGGGTTTTCCTAAAATGTTTCACATCTTTGCTTACAAGGCAACAAAATTTTGCCCAATCCAGCCTCTGTTGGTCCCCCTTATTCATTATTTTTGGAAATGATCTTTTTTCTGGCAAGTATGCACATTAATCCGAAGCAAGTAAAGCTTTTAGTATCTAGACAGCTTTAGCCCTTTAATCATTTAATCAAATGGTTTGAAAGAGTATTGGTTATGCATTATAGTCAGGATAAAATTAGGAGTCTGCCATGGTTTTTGGTGGGTGTTTCTCTTTAGAATTATCCTGTATTGTGCATTTCCAGTGCTTTCATTGTTTGCTATTCTAATTGTTATTCTTAAGGGAGACAGGTTTGATATATATCTATTAGAATAAAATAAGAATCAAGTAAATCTGAATTTCCAATTATGACTGAGAAATCTTTTCCATTATCTCATAAGACTTTTTTTCTACAGAATAAATGCCCTGAAGTTGTCAAAACTATTGGTTCTTTATTAATGTCCCTTGTTTGTTATTAGAGCCCTGGTGATGCAATGGTTACGAGCTTGGCTGCTAACCAAAAGGTCAGCAGTTTGAATCCACCAGCTGCTCTTTGGAAACCCTATGGGACAGTTCTACTCTGTCCTATAGGGTCACTGTGAGTCGGAATCGACTCAACAGCAATGGGTTTATTATTTAACCTTAAATAATGTGTATCCTTTCTTGCTCTTTGAAAACAAATTGCTCCCCTTTTACAAGTTTTGTTCAGTTTGTATTTAGCTCTTCTTTTTCTTGTTCCCTGCCTTCTGTTCATCAATTTGGTGCAGAGGTATTGGAAAAGACATAATGAGCTACACTGGGATTCAATTAGAGTCTGCATTTTAACATAGTATGCCTCCCTGTTTTGACAAGTTTCTTGCATATGCAACATGGAATTATTATTACGCAAGTGTATGGTATGTAATTTTCATATATTTGATGGAAAAGTTAATTTTTATATTATGGAGAAACCTCAAGGTAATTGCATTTGGTAAATACTAAGAATATCATTGAAATAATCCCTTTAACATAGTAACAAAGCTATAATGTTTCCCATTTGTCTTTAAAAAAAAACAGTGCCACAAACAAACTGGTGGCTTTTCCTGTATGTTCTAAGTTAAGGACATTTCAGGGTCGCTTGCTGAAATCCTCATATTTTAAAGGTCTGTTAAGTACTATGATTTTAATCTTTTTCTGTGGGTACCACAACGGACAAGTCTCTGAACTAGGACAGAATTAACAGTTTACATTTCTTTAACCCATTTTGAATATTAGTATTTTTTTTGCTCTGGTTATGCATTTTTCAAACTCTGTTTTTGTATAACTCATTAATATTTTTCTTTAATAATAAAAAGCCCATTTCTGTTAAGTCAATTCCTACTCCTAGTGACCTTACAGGACAGAGTAGAACTACCCCATGGGGTTTCCAAGGAGTGGCTAGTGGATTCGAACTGCCAACCTTTTGGTTAGCAGCTATAGCTCTTAACTACTGTTAAGAGCTATTAACAGTATATATCTTTAATTGTAGATTCTTTAAAATCGCACATTTTAATTATAAAGTAGCATACGATTAAAGAATACAGATGAACAACAAAAAAAATGCAGGTAAGGAAAATGAAGAAAATAAAATTCGTCTTTACTCCTACCACTCAAAGATAATGCTGAATTTACTGTAAATTCTATAATGTAATTGTAAGGCTTTTGATACAGTATACCAATAGACAGGCCTGCCAGCAGTATAGGAAGCCTGTTCCCACACATTCCACATCCTTACTATCACTGTGTTTTTCAGCAAGAGTGCCTTTGACTGCAACTAATGGGAACCAAAATGCAGTATGGGTTTAACAAGGGCAACTTGGATTCAAATCTCAACTCTGTAACTCACTAGCTGTGTGATACAGGGCGAGTTTTGAAGTTCTCTGGGCTTTCATTCCCTCATCTGTAAGATGCAGGTGATAATAGTCATCTCATAGGGTCATTCTGATGAGTAAATAAGATGCTAGACATAAAGAACTTAGAATGGTTCCTGGAACATTAAAAGCACTGAACATACATTAGCTGTTTTATTAACTTTATAGTTAAAATGATGTGGTGTACATTGGTCTGATGTCATCATGTTGCCTGTGTGTATATGGTCGCCTCTTAATTCAGTCTTGGCAAATTTTTTTTTAATCATCTTTAAAAAAAATGGCACAAGATTTATTTTCTAAATCTTGTAACAGCACCCAATAATAAAATTCCTATCTAAGATATGAAATGTAATAGCACTGTAAGGACTAATCTTGCATACCTTGTAAAATGAACTCCTGAGATTAAATATCGTTAGGAAAGCTAATTAATTCAGGAAAAGAAGAGCAGCTGGAGAGCATTTCCTTTTTAAAAGTTGTAATAGCCATAATAATACTTTGTTTACAGAGCCCTTTGCAGAGAATAACTACTCACTACTAGCATCGACTAGCATCGAACTCCATTGCTCTAAATACACAGCAGTACATCATTGAACGACATGACGTAGCTGAAAACTGCTGAAAAATAGCTACTGGAAGACTAATCAGTCTCGGTAATTGGCACAGGAGGGGTGACATTTCATAGCAAATGCAAAACTGGGCCTCCAGCTGAAAATCCCAAAAAGGAACAAAGAATAATACCACCTTCTGATCCACTCCTGGAAGCACAATGTCTGGTTTTGAGGGTGCTGGTCCACTCTGCACAAGCACTCTGGTACCAGGAGAGTCATATTAGATGCGGACAAAATGGAATCCTTCTGAGAAAAGCAGTCAAGAGCCCAGAAGTCCTATCAGGTGAGGACAGGTGAAAGGAACCTGGAGTGTTTAGTCTGGAGAACAGATTTAGGGGAGTCTTGAAAGTGGGCTTAGAATCATTGAAGGATGAGACTTGCTCTATCTCCTTGGACAGAAACCGGACAAATGGGCACATATTACAAAGGGACAGATTCAAGTTATCCTGGTTCAATATAAAGAAATGTAAATTAACACTAATCATGTAAATGGCTTTAAATATTCTTCCAACGGAGTCACCTAAGGGATAGGAGGCGTGTGTGTGTGTGCGTGTGAGTGTTTGTGTGTGTGTGCGCACATGAGCATTTAATGCTTAGTCTTCTAAAAAGGTAATATATTCAGGGATTCTGAGGAATTTTTAGGTCTGGGAAGTTGTAGGCCTTTTTATGCATAATTTGTGAACTAATCAATTTTCTCATTTAAATGCAGTCTCTCACTTCCTTGGGCACAGGTATATTAGATTTTTCTTTTGATAACAGCTTTGGGGGCATTGGGAGAGCTCAATTTACTAATGACACAGTGACCTCTGAGACAAATGCAACTGGAGGAAATGTTGCCTGACCTAGTAGAACCTACCACATCAGCCCTGTGGGAAAAATTGCTGCCAGTACTATCTGAGGAAACAAGGCATTTTTTTTTTTTTTTTTTAAAAGGCATTTACCAACCTTCCTTATTACCAGCATGTCTTTGGGGGTTAAAAAGAGGGTTGTACCTCTGACTCCATCTGTGTGCTTAGGAAAGCCCACCACCTAGCTCAGTGTCCTACAGACAGTAAACACTCAAGTACATTTAATGATGAGAGAGGGGAGGAGAAAGAGAATGGTGATGATGATGACGACAATGAAAACAATGGATGGAGGTGGTGGTATGATAGTGATTATATGAGAATGATGATGATAATGCTTTCTACTTTTGAAAACTTAAGGAATAATTTTTTATATATCGAGGTAAATTTAGGAAACTTTGCTGAAAGACATATATACTGGAACAGATATTCAGTTTGCTTTCAAGTGGTAAAGTTATTTCTAATAAAGCTCAATGCCCAGTTGTATTAGATGAAGGTCAGTTTTGCCTCCCCCATCGCCTTCTTCTTGTGAATCCTGTACGCTGACCAAAAGGGCTTGCTTGGGTGTCAATAATTTGGACTCAAAAGTGTTGCTGTAGGTCTAACCTCAAAACTTTCAAAATCTAGAAGCCAGGAGGTAAGGAAACCAGAATTCTGATAAATGAACCATCTTAGCCATCAAGCCAAACACCACTTGTGAGCACCAGGCCGGGTTAATACCAAAAGAGTTCCTTTACCTCTAGACTCCAAGAGGATCTCAAGGCCAATTAATTATATTCCTCACATCTAGCTTTATGTCCAGAGTATAAGCCTATCACGTCAACTTTCTGCTTTGTGCACAGGTCTTCTCTTCCTTTCCTCTCTCCTCGTTCACCTCACCAGAGCTGCTGTCTCTTCTCACACTTTCAGCTATGCTCAGGCTATTTAATGCTACTGGTAGCATTAAATATCCTGATCATAATAGAACTTGGTACCTCAAAGTGGGGTGCTGCCATCAAAATATCTAAGATAACTGACATTGGTTTAAGATTGATTAGTGGGCACTAAGGATACTAACATTAAACCCATTGCTGTCGAATCAATTCCAACTCATAGTGACCCTATAGGACAGGGTATAACTGCCCCATAGAGTTTCCAAGGAGCATCTGGTGGATTTAAACAGCCAACCTTTTGGTTAGCAGCTATAGCTCTTAACCACTATGACACCAGGGTTTCCAGGCTGACATTGGAGGCTGGTAAAATGAAGATCCATCCAAAGCAATGCTAAAACTTTGGTAAAACAAGTGCCGTCTCTAACTTGGAAGGCAGACATGTGTCTAATGAGCTTGTTGCTCTAGGGGAAAATAGGATGTTAGTACTGTGTGTAGATAGCTACTGGCTGCATTTTTCAAGTTATCATAAGAAAGAAATGAGCTCAAGTGTGTAAGCAGAATTAAGAGAATAGAGGAATACTGTACAGGTGTGCCAAACACTGTTGTAAATTTCTTTAATCCTCACTAAATCCTATGAAATCTTATTATCAGCATTTTACAGATAAGGGAAAGGAGGCTTAGGACTAAATAACTTGCTCATGATCAATTAGTAAGTGGATGAACAAGGGTCTGAAACTGGCTTTTTAAACTCCAAAGTTTATCCTCTTAGCAATGTATTCTGGTTAATCCCCAGAATTTATTAAGAACTCTGGCACCTAAATTACAATATTCCTTTCCACCACTAGGAAACCCTGGTGGCGTAGTGGTTAAGAGTCTGCCTGCTAACCAAAATGTTGGCACTTTGAATCCATCAGGTGCTCCTTGGAAACCCCATGGGGGCAGTTCTGCTCTGTCCTATAGGGTCACTATGAGTCAGAATCCACTTGATAGCAATGGAATGGGTTCTACCACTAAGTCCCATCGATCTAGATATTTTAAACATCCATCTGGACAATTTCTCTAACTCTTTAATTTATAGTTCTTTTGTCATTTTTAGAAACCCTGGTAGTGTAGTGGTTAAGAGTTATGACTGCTAACCAAAAGGTCGGCAGTTCAAGTCCACCAGTCACTCCTTGGAAACCCTATGGGGCAGTTCTACTCTGTCCTCCACGCCATCTCAGCTTCCCACTTACAAGGCACACCCTGGACTCTCTTAACCTTTCTATACCCGTCAAAAAAACCACTTGTCTTTGTTATCTAGTGCTGCATGTTTAAAATCAGGAAAGGCGTGCTTCAGGGTTGTATCCACAGGTATAGGGGTTAGGATTGACAACACATATTTTCGTGGAGAAATAATTCAATCCATAATACCACTTAACAATCAACATCCACTTGGCAAACATATCCACAAAATTTGCTACCTCTGTAAATACCTTGGAGCCCTGGTGGCACAGTTGTTAGGAGCTCCCCTGGTAACCAATGTTGTCAATTCAAATCCACCAGCCGCTTCTTGGAAACCCTATCAGGCAGTTCTACTCTGTCCTATAGGGTCACTGTGAGTTGGAATTCACTGGATGGCAATGGGTTTGGTTTGGTTTTTGGTAATTACCTTATTCCCAATATATCTGCTTTTAAAACTCATTGCCGTTGAGTCGATTCCGACTTATAGCGATCCTATAGGACAGAGTAGAACTGCCCCACAAAGTTTCCAAGGAGCGCCTGGTGGATTAGAACTGCCAACCTTTTTTGTTAGCAGCCATAGCACTTAAGCACTATGCCACCAGGGTTTTCATATCTGCTTTTGAGCTATATCATAAACTCCAGGCCTCTTTTCCTTCCGTTCTTTCTCCCTGTCTATCATTTCTCACCTGGCTTATCTCCATTTTTTAAGAAAATCTACCTAGGATTTATCATATCCAGTCACTCACTTAAACTACTCTTTTCATCAGCACTGTCAACTCTATTGTCCTCTTGTTCTCTATTCCACTTGCCTATCAAACTTACAACCTGTCTTTAAATTCATTTACTGCAGAAAATTGAACAATTGTGCCCTTTGGGAAACTCCAGATTTATGCCTTCCAGTTATACCAGTTATTAAGCCATAGTCTTTGGCTCCAAACCCACCCTCTATGCCCTGTGATGCTGGACTGAGACACTGAAAACTGCATTTCCCCCATCGTGTAGTTTACCCATGAAGAACAAAATGGAGCTTGGGTGTTTCCTAATCTTTTTTGACTCTCTGACTCCTTTCATGGTGATATATAATCTCATCATTTCATTCCATCATTTTTGAAAGTTGTATTATAAAGTAGTGATCTGAAATTAAGAAATCTTATTTTAGATCAGTATATTAAAGATTGAGATATAAAGTTTATTTTAAATATTTTAGCAATGTTTACTTTAAATAAATAAGAAAAGTATGACTTTTCAGCAAATGAAAATGACATTATTTTGTGTTTAATTTTAGATGTTAAACTTATAGTTTAATTTTTAAAATTTTGAACTAATTTCAAACTTTTGGAAGTATTGTAAGAATGGTACAAAGAATTTTTTTTTCCTAACCATTCCCCACTCCCCTAAGAGCAAGCTGCAGACATAATGCCCTGTCATGCTTCCAATACTGGAGCGTGGCATTCTCACACATAAGGACACTCTCCAACATAACCACAGCACAACCATCAAAACCAGGATGCTAGTATCTGTACATCACTACCATCCAATCCACAATCCCCAGTTAAATTTGCCAGTTGCCCCGAGCAACGTCCTTCACAGTCAAAGAATCCTATCCAGAATCACTTGTACTTCATTGTATGTCTCTTTAGTTTCCTCCAGTCTGGAAGTTACTCAGTCTTTCCTTGGTTTTCATCGCTTTGACCCCTTTGAGGGTTAAAGGCCAGTTATTGTGTGGAATCCTCTGATCTGTGTTTATTTCTTCATGGCTCAATCCAGACTGTGTATATTTGGCACATAGTCATGTGTTCCATTACTAGTTATGTTAACCTTGGTCCAGAATTCTCGACTGCAAAGTTACTTGTTTCCCCTTAGCATTTAACAAGCATTTTGTGGGGAGATATCTTGAGACCGAGGAATTCTGGTGGAGCAATGGTTTAGTGTTCAGCTGCTAACGCAAAAGGTTGGTGCTTTTCCTGCTCAGGAGCTCCCCACTCCAAAGCTGTACGGGAGAAAAGAATTGGTGATCTGCTCCTATAAAGATTACATTCCAGGAATCGTTATGGGGCAGCTCTACTCTGTCATACAGGGCCAGTATGGTTTGGAATCGACTCAAAAGCATGCAACAACAACCTTGAGATCATGTAAACGTTTTGGTTGCCCTCAAAACTTCCCTCACTAACTTCAGCATCAATTGATGCTTCCTTCACTCATTAGCCTCAGCATGAATTGATGCTTCCTGTGTGAATCAGTAGCTACCAAACAAACTTCCAGTTCCACCTTACCTTCTGCATATGTTAGCTGGCCTTCTAATGTAAGAAATAAATATTTATTTGTTGATTTATGTCATTATGAACTCAGGATTTCCTAGTTTATTCAATGGATTATAATCTGCTACTATCATAATTTATTTTGATTTGTTTTAATGGATTATAGCCAGTAACTATTGTTATTTATTTTGATCAAATTGCTACACATTTGATCAGTGGGAGCCCTTTCAAGCTCCAGACACCACCACTGCTGCTCAGAAGGAGGCTCCCACCACTATATTCCCTCTGATCTGATGCCTTGCTCAGAATCTTCCTTGCTCTGCCTTTTGGACAGGAGGAAGGAAGGAAGGAGATTAAATTTTAATTGTTTGGCAGCATCTAAAGTAGATGAAAAGATTTCTAATATTTGGAATTCTTGTATTTTGTGCTTGACATAAAAACTGACTGCTTTATTTTGTATGTTTTTCTATTTTGTTTCCAAGTGATGAGATACAAAACATTTTCTGCTATTTTTTAAGAATTTCTTTGTAACACCGTGAAGGTGTTTTTGTTAGGTGCCAGTCGAGTCAGTTCCGAATCACAGAGACCCTGTGTACAAAAGAACAAAACACAGCCTGCTCCTGCACCATCCTCATAATCATTGTTATGCTTGAGTCCATTGTTGCAGCCACTGTGTCAATCTGTGTCATTGAGGGTCTTCCTCTTTTTTGCTGACCCTCTATTTCGCCAAGCATGATGTCCTTCTCCACGGACTGCTTCCTCCTGAAAACATGTCCAAAATATGTGAGACGTAGTCTCGCCATCTTTGCTTCTAAGGAGCATTCTGGCTGTACTTCTTCCAAGCCAGATTTGTTTGTTCTTTTGACAGTCCATGGTATATTGAATATTCTTCACCAACACCATAATGCAAAGGCATCAATTCTTCTTTCGTCTTTCTTATTCGTTGCCAAGCTTTCGCATGCGTGTGAGGTAATTGAAAACATCATTGTTTGGGTCAGGCACAACTTAAAGGTGTGGGTAACCTTTATTTCTATGAAAAAGCCAAATTTAATATAATTGTGACTCTGTTTCATCTTATTAATTTTGATTTTTGAAGCATATCAAGGTGCTACCTAAGAATTTTTATTTATTTATTTTAAATAATTTTTATTTATTAAAAAAATTTTTTTTATTAGGTGAGTGCAATTTAGAATTCTGGCAAAGGTCTTCTTGAAGAGAAATTTGAGAATTATCACTTTTATGCTCCCCTTTAAATTGGGCGTTAAGTGCTACGGCTGCTAACCAGAGGGTCGGCAGTTCGAATCTACCAGGCACTCCTCGGAAACTTTATGGGGCAGTTCTACCCTGTCCTATGGGTCATTATGAGTCGGAATCCACTCGACAGCCCTGGGTTTGGTTTGGTTTGGTTTAAATTGGGTATTAACCTCAATGTTCCTTTAACTTCCTGACCAATAGTTGTTTATAAGTATAAATCAAGCAGTGGACAGCTAACAACTCTGAAACTAGTTAGTGGCCACATGTACTCTGGCAGCTAGGAAACTGGATAATGGGTATGTTCTATGATTCTCCACTACTGTTACCCATGCTTACTTGAACCAGATCTGGAGCGTCTCAAAATGTTATTTTAAAGAGGAAAATTTTAATTGTTTATTGAGTTTTTAAAAATAGATATTGAAATGCAACATGATTACTTTTAATGACATGAAACCTAAGGAATACCTATACAACCTCTTGTATCCCTTTTGGAATCTAACAAAAGGAGAGATTTGCATAAAACTTTAGGAGATTCACACACCCCAGGTTAAGAAGCCCTTTCTTAAACTGTCCGTTTTGGTGATTTGTAAAGAAGTTAGTAACAGGAACAAAGTGATTAACTTCAAGTTGCCCTGCAGGTCAGTGAGAGATCTTTCATTTTCAGTTTTTGCTTCAAGAAGAGATTAATGAGAACAGCTTTACATCTGAAACAAAGCTTAATTTTGATCACCTTCAAGATTAAAAAAAAAAAATTTATCAAAATGTTGTTTCAATAAATACCATTTTAAAAAAATAACTTCAGATTAGGCTTCAATGTTGCTCCAAGTCAGAAAGAAGGCCCAAAATATATGCTCCAGGGTAGCCAGCTTTAGAACGTATGTGAGCACGTGTTTGGAGCACTGTGTCTTGGTCTTGGGATTTATGGAATTGAGTGTCCTAACTGTGAATAGTAATAGAGTGATTGATGGTTATCCAGTTTCAAATGAAAGTAAGTTTTGAGTTCTGGGGAGCTGGTCAATTTGAAGTATGCTCAGCAAAAAGGAGGAAAGACAGATTTCAAATTTTCTAGAGTACCTGATGGTAAAATATGTCCCAAATATTGCATGGGACATACTGTGTTGAAGACCACGACAGAAACTAGTTCATTAAATAGTGCTAGTCCAACTGGAAAACTCAAGACAAAGACTGATCTCAGCCTTAAAATCAGCACAGGCAATTATTGAATTCAAAGACAGTGAGATAAATATAGTTAATTATAAAAAAAAAACAAGTCTTATGAATTTGATAATTAATTGTAACTACCATGAACTTTCAATAAGAAAGGTATAAATTCATCATCTTGCCACTCAATAAGTAATAAAAATGTAAAATTAGCCTGTTTCTTTTCAATCATAAAAATCAATAGTAGTATTAGTAGATTATTAAGTATTATGAGCCAAATATTTTTCTACTTTTTGCATATATTATCTTAATTTATAATATATTCTCAAGAAAGCATTGATTTTACTATTCTATAGATCAAGAAACTGAGGCTGTTGTTGTTGTTAGGTGCCATCGAGTCGGCTCCAAGTCATTAGCGACCCTATGTACAACAGAAGGAAACCCTGCCTGGCCCTGAGCCATCCTCACAATCATTTTTATGTTTGAGCCCATTGTTGCAGGCACTGTGTCAGTCCATCCCATTGAGGGTCTTCCTCTTTTTCGCTGACCATCTAGTCTACCAAGCATGATGTCCTTCTTCAGGGACTGATCCCTCCTGATAATGTGTCCAAAGTATGTGAGATGAAGTCTCACCATCCTTGCTCCTGGGCATTCTGGCTGTACTTTGTTTTGGAAGAAACTGAGGCTAGAGAAGGTAAAGTCACAAAGCTAGGAGGTGACGCAGCAGAAATTTCAACCCAGGCACGGTAGAGTGATTTCACAACCCAAGTGATTTCGACTCCCCAGGGTGCCTCCCTTTAGACCTGAATGATAAATTCCTGGCACTTTTATTAGTATTAGAAAGCCTGGTGGTATAGTGGTTAAGAGCTATGGCTGCTAATCAAAAGGTCAGCAGGTTGAATCCACCAGGTGCTCCTTGGAAACTCTATGAGGCAGTTCTACTCTGTCCTACAGGGTTGCTATGAGTTGGAATCAACTCAGTGGCAATGAGTTTGGTTTGGTTTTTTGGTATTAGTATTAATCACATTAGTATAGTTTGTATTCTATTAGCGCTCAAATCTTAGTGGCATAGCACAATAAAATTTTGTTTCTTCTTCATGTAAAGCTCAAAAGAGAGGGGGCTATAGGTTGTAGCCATTAGACCCAGGCTGATGGTGACTCTGCCGCTTTCAACACACGACTGCTTCCAGGGTTATTGGAGGTGTTGACATTTGGGTTGCCAGATTTAGCAGATAAAAATACAGCAAACCCAGTTAAATTTGAATTTCAGATAAACCATGAATAACTTTTTAGTATAAGTATATCCTGTGCAATTTTTGGGACATTTAGATTTGTAATGCTTTTCATTTGCTAGATTTGGCAACTCTAGTATCAATGTTCCTGTTAAGTAAAAGTATGTCCCAAATATTGCACAGGACATACTTACACTAAAAAATTAGTTATTGTCTTTCTGACGTTCATAACTATATTTTGTCTGGCAGCCCTAGTTGACATCAAATGGGAGATGGGGTGGGGGTGAGCGTGAAGGATCTCTTGGGAGGTTTTTATGGGTCAGGAGGCCTGAAAGTGGCATACCTCAGTTATGCCCACATTCTCTTGGTAACGTGTCTATATTATACCTTCACCTAGATGTAAGGAGGGTTGGAAAATGTAGCCCCCTGGGTGGACATTTATTTACCAACATCAACACTGTGTTATAGAATGGTAGCACAAATCTTAGACAGGTAACTATCATTTTCACAGCCCATGAGGAGGTTGTTTTTATTAAGTGCCATTGAACTGGTTCCGACACATAGCGACCCTATGTACAATGGAATGAAACATTCCTTGTACCTGTACCATCCTCACAATCATTGCCATGCTTAAGCCCATTTTTTGCAGGCACTGTGTCAGTCCATCTCATTGAGGGTCTTCCTGTTTTTTGCTGACTGTTCGCTTTACCACTCATGATGTCTTTCTCCAGGGACAGATCCTTCCTGAAAACATGTCCAAAGTATGTGAGACGTAGTCTCACCATCCTTGCTTCTAAGGAACATTCTGATTGTACTTCTTCCAAGACAGATTTGTTCATTCTTTTGGCAGTCCATGGTATATTCAATATTCTTTGCCAACACCATAATTCAAAGGTATCAGTTCTTCTTCTGTCTTCCTTATTCATTGTCCAGCTTTTGTATGCATGTGAGGTGATTGAAAACACCATGTCTTGGGTCAGGTGCACTTTAGTCTTCAAGGTGACATCTTTGCTTTTTAACACTTTAAAGAGGTCTTTTGCAGCAGATTTGCCTAACCCAATGCATTGCTTGATTTCTTGACTGCTGCTTCTGTGTTTGTTCATTGTGGATCCAAGCAAAATGAAATCTTTGACAACTTCAATCTTTTCTGCGTTTATCATGATGTTGCTTATTGGTCCAGTTGTGAGGATTTTTGTTTTCCTTATGTTGAAGTGTAACCCATGCTGAAGCCTGTAGTTTTTGATCTTCATTGGTAAGTACTTCAAGTCTTCTTCTCTTTTAGCAAGCAAGGTTGTGTCATCTGCATATTGCAGGTTGTTAATGAGCCTTCCTCCAATCCTGATACCACGTTCTTCTTCATATAGTCCAGCTTCTCGGATTATTTGCTCAGCATACAGATTGAGTAAATATGGTGGAAAGATACATCCCTGATGCACACATTTCCTGATTTTAAACATGCAGTATCCCCTTGTTCTGTTTGAACAACTGCCTCTTGGTCTAAGTACAAATTTCTCATGAGCACAATTAGGTGTTCTGGAATTCCCATTCTTTGCAATGTCATCCACATTTCGAAGTACCGTGTGATACCTGCACATGAGCAGGTATCATGTGCCAATTTGCAGGGGGCCTATGTCAACATGTCATGTAATTAAGTGCATGGTCCTGACAAATCTGGACTTTAAACATAGTCCAGCCTCTAACTAGCTATGTGACTTGACCAAATTACGTTACTTCTCTGAGCCTCTGTTTCCTTATTATTCAAATGGAGATAATATAGAACATCCTTAGTTTTTAAGGATTACAATTAGATAATCCATGTAAAGTACTTTGCACAGTGTCTGGGGCATATAATTGTAGCTACTTCTTCAATGAGTCATAAACTGGAAGTATTCGTCTGTCCATTTACTTTGCATCATTTTGTCTTCCTAATGTCTTCTGATGGCTGAAAGAAAATTAAAAAATTACGTTTAAAACTGAAACTCACTATAATAAGACCTGCTTTTTAGGGGTTTATTTGTGAATTGTGACTTACATTTATAATAATTATTATAAAGTATATAATAATAGTAAAAGCTAATATGCTGTGTTGGTAATAATAATAAAAAATTATGGAAAATCTGAGTATCTCCTTGGGTAAAGAAAAAATATTCAAAGCATAAAAACTATTAAAAATGAATGATAAATAAGTATGCATTACTTAACAGATGTAAATGCTTACCTAGGTGATCTATTCACACACAGAAATTATTGCTCTGACTTCTCATAACACTGCCTTATAACTTTTTCTGGGCACGCTTAGTGCTTGAAAGTAAAATTATGTCATTCTTTGGAGTGACGGAACTTATGAAGACTTATCTGTCAAGTAGCCAGCTGTGTTATGGCAGGTCATTCAGATTCTTTCTCCCCTCACTTTAATTTACTTTCTGGAGAGAGATGGCTGGCAAGATTTAAGCAAGCATGATAAAGACTAATTAAAGAGTTGTTTCCCAAATCTCCTTGAAATTAGAGTTTGGTTCACTGAAATAATTCATATTTCATAACCTGATAAAGCAATACTTTGAGTCTTAGCAAAAAAATTGAAGAGCTATACGGATTACCCAATTCTTTGCTGTGGAATTGTGCAATTGAATTTAGAATGTAATAGAATTTGTGTCTCCAGTGAAACTAACTCAGAGCAGCTTCACATTGTAGAACTAAATTAGACCATAACTCCCTCTAATTAGTTTGGATAGTAGTATTTTTAGTCCTTAATCTCACCTTTTAGTGAAGAATTTTAAAGTCCTTAGAAAAAAGTCTACTTGTCGTACATCCTTGGGGACGTTTCTTGAGAGGGAAATTGACAGACACAATGAAAAAATAGCAATCTAAAAAGCTTTTTTTTTTTTTAAATTGTACTTTAGATGAAGGTTTACAGAGCAAACTAGTTTCTTATTAAACAGTTAATGCACATATTGTTTTGTGACATTGGTTGCCAACCCCACAACATGTCAACTCTTTCCCCTCCTCCACCTTGGGTAAAGATTATTTTTTAATTGTTGGAGAGGAAAGGAAGAGAAAGGGTGTCCATTACTAGCCTTACCAGGTACTGGAGCTACATTGTCACTTTATCTCAGGGTCTAGAGGTCATAGGTGACACATGACTCAGAGAGAATCTGAAGAGGTATGAGCAAGGCAGTACTAGATGGTATAACCATACAGATTCATTGGCCTTGTCTTAGTTTCCTAAGACTGCCTTAACAAAATACCACAAAGTGAATGGCTTCAAGGGACAGGAATTTATTATGCTCTCTTTTAGCTCTAGGGAAGATCTTTCTTTGTTGGTAGCTCCTTAGCTCACAGACAGATTCTCACATAGTGTCTTCCACTGTGTGATTCTTTTTCCACATCTGTTGTCCCCTTTTATAAGACACCACTTAGAAAGAATCAGGATCCACCCTGCTTTGTATGACCTTGTTTAATTTAACCGATAGTGAAAGAAATACTCTATTTCCAAACAAGATCAAATTCACAGGTACAAGGGTTAGGACTTCAATATATCCTTTTGAAGGGGCACAATTCAATTCATAACAGGCTTGCATTTACTAGTACCACCGGCTGTCATTCAGGGTATTTGTATGATCCCCTTTCTTTTCATTAAATGGCCAGGAAATGAATTCCCTAGAGAGCCAAAAAGATCATAGAGGTAAGGGGCAGTCTTAGTTACCTTGTGCTGCTTTGACAAAAAATACCACAAGTGAGCGGCTTTAAAGACCACTTTATTTTCTCACAGTTTAGGAAACTAAATTTTGAATTCAGGGTGTGGCTAGGGAGAGGTCTTTGTCTATTTCAGCTTCTAGTAGCTGTCAATCCTTGGAGTTCCTGGGCTTGTAGATGCATCTGTTGTGTGTGTCTTCATACGGTATTATTCCCCTGCACATGTTTTCGTGTCTATTGTGATTTTTTTATAACTCAGAAGTGGTTAGGTTTAGGACCTCTTGCATGACCTCATTAACATAGCAATAGAAAACTCCTATTTCCAAACAGCATCTCATCTACGGATACAGAGGCCAGGACTTCAATGCATGTTTTTGGGGGACACAATTCAATTCAGATAAGTGGCCTACTCAAACTTACTAGAATTGAGGCAGGTGAATTTTGTTCAAATTACTAGTTGATTGCTTCAGTCTTGCATTTCACATGCAGAAATTTAGTTTGTGAGGTTTTTTTTTAAAAAATTGTGATACAAATATACATGATAAAACATTTGCCAATTCAACAATTTTTACATGTATAATTTAGTGATATTGATTACATTCTTCATGTTGGACAACCATTATCACCATCCTTTTCCGAATTATTCCATCACCATTAACATAAACTCTGTGCCCCTTAAACAATAATTTCCTTTTCCCCTCTGCCTCCCACCTTTGGTGACCAGAAATAAGCTTTGGTTTCCATATGCTGTCGAGGTTCACCCATGTTGTGACATGTATACTTTGTGGGTTCTTAAAAATTGAAAGCTTGGAAGTGTGATATAACTGCTCATGTATGTTTTCAAGCATATTTAATGGTAGGGTATATGAAAATGATTAAATAGTTGATTTCCTAGAACCATTTAGGTTATGGATATCAGCTGAAAAGCTGTATAGACATCCTGTAGTGACAATAGACATACGTAGAGGAACAAAACCCTTCTGTCAGATGAATTATTTTCTGCAGCCACTCTTCCCTTCTCAAGAACCAGTCAACATTTACAGGTCAATTCTTAATTGTGTGCGAAAGCTTTTTATTACTTTTCTTATTTTAGTCTTCAAATCTGTCTCCTCTTGATACCTACTACCTTCTAGGCTGAAAAAGAGAAAGACTTTATTAGAATATCAGAATATCATTGAGATTTGGTTGTAGACTTTAGAAAGCAGTGATACAGATCTGGTGAGTTGGTTGGAGCCTCCTCAGGGAGAAAGAGGATATCTTTGAGAATATGATTCAAACCTAGGAAAAGAAAATGGGACAGAAGTTATTCTTTGATTTCTGCTCAGTTTAAATCTCAGGACAAGTTTATAGAGAGCAGATTGTTTATTTTGCAGTTAAAGGCCTGTGTAGAACAATGGGACTTAAATCTTTTTAGGACTGATATTTTCATCGAAGACTTTAAGAATGCACTGAAAACTTGAAGGGCATATGAGACCAAACTAGGGAGAAGGGGAAGAGGAGGTACCTAGGTGATACAATGAGGTATGTTTTGAAGACCCCAGCCAACTTGGGGATGGGTCAGGGTCAGGAATTCTCAGAAGAATGGAAATGATCCATAGAGATCTATATGGGGCTGGGGGGTGGGGAGGGGAGACTGTGAAAATTAACCAGGCAGGTTTATTTGTTTCTATTGTCCTAAGTTAGTTTTTTTCTTTCAAATATATTTAAGCAATAGGTAGTCATGTTGAGAAGGAAGGGTTCTTAGCTGGAAAATGTGTTTAGTCTTTTCTATTTTGTTGTCATTGCAAAGTCAAATTAAACCACAGACTCTGGGCAAACCATTTTAGTATGATTAAAAACATTCATTACATTTCCCTCCTAAAAGCAGCTTCCCTAAAGCACAGAAAAATGTTAAAAATGCATTCACATTAAAGTCTGAATTCTTTTCTAAATTGGAAAACATGAAAGTACGTTACAATTTTTTTTTTTTTTTCCGGTGAACAATCATTAGAGTAATAAGGAATTTGCTGGTGATGAATGTTTAGAGGGAACATGGCCCTACCTCATCTTTTAGTCTTCTTCTTATAAAAACAACATTTAGAGATAACTTGTCATGGATTGAACTGTGTCCCCCCAAAATACGTGTCAATTTAATTAGGCCATAATTCCCAATATTGTGTGGTTGTCCTCCATTTTGTGATTGTAATTTTATGTTGAGAGGATTAGGGTGGGATTGTAACACTACCCTTACTCAGGTTACCTCCTTGATCCAAGGTAAAGGGAGTTTCCCTGGGGTGTGGCCTGGACAGCGTTTTATCACCCAAGAGATAAAAGGAAAGGGAAGCAAGCAGAGAGTTGGGGACCTCATAGCACCAAGAAAGCAGCACCAGGAGCAGATCACGTCCTTTGGACCTGGGGTCCCTGCGCCTGAGAAGTCCTCGACCAGGAGAAGATTGAGGACAAGGACCTTCCTCCAGAGCCAACAGAGAGAGAAAGCCATCCCCTGGAGCTGACACCCTGAGTTTAGACTTATAACCTACTAGACTGTGAGAAAGTAAATTTCTCTTTGTTAAAGCCATCCACTTGTGGTATTTCTCTTATGGCAGCACTAAATGACTAAGATATAACCCAATCACGATGACTATAGAAAGTAAACCCCATGGACATTTAAGTTGATTTGACCTTGAGGTAATAATTCCACAGTCCCACATTTCATGAAAGGGGGTGGGAGTGGGGAAGAACTTTAAGCATATGAATGCTTAGGCCTTGTCCATGAGTTACTGGTCTCGCTTGTATCTTTGTATGTCCTTGCTTCCTTTTGTACTATTTTTTTTTTGGCAGCACCTTTGCCAGAAATCATTCAGGCAAAGAAAGGTAAGATGTAAATTAGCCAATTTTTCCTTAGGTGTTAAAAGTTCTGATTAAAGTTTTAATATGGGAAAAGTTTAAAGCTGTTTCCTAAAATAATATTTTGAGCTGTTCCTAGGTGATCCTTAGTTATTTCTAGGCTATTTTTGTAATTATCATGATGCCTTTGTCATCATTAATAAATATCTTTACAGTATTATTGCATGTTATTATGTGGAAGACAAATTATTAGTAAGAAAATGGAATAAGGTGTGGTTGCTATTCTCACTACAATCTCGATAGGCACAGATGTTTACTGTTGTATACTATGATAGATACTGTTAGTTAAGGTAATTGTCTTAGTGACCTAATGCTTCCATAACAGAAATACTACAAGTACATGGCTTTAATCGACAGAAATTTATTTTCTCACTGTTTAGGAGGCTAGAAGTTTGAATTCAGGGCACTGTCTCTAGGGGAAGGCTTTCTCTCTCTGATGGCTCTGGGGGAAGGTCCTCGTCTCTTTTCAGCTTCTGTTCATTGGCTCCTTGATGATCTTCATGTGGCATGGCATCTATGTTTTCCCATCTCTGTTTGCTTCTCTTTATCTAATCTGCGTGGTTTATATCTTAAAAGAGATTGATTTAAGACACCCTACACTAATACTACTACCTCTTTAACATAACAAAGAAAACCCTTTCCCAGATTGGTTGTAATAGGGGTTAGGATTTACAGCACATAGTTTTAGGGTGGACACAATTTTTTACACTAATACTACTACCTCTTTAACATAACAAAGAAAACCCTTTCCCAGATTGGTTGTAATAGGGGTTAGGATTTACAGCACATAGTTTTAGGGTGGACACAATTCAATCCAAAACAACAATATCAGCTAATAAGACACAATCTCCCTGAAGGTGGTAGATTAACGCAATAGAAGTTTTTCTCTAACTCATGTAAAGTCTAAAATATCTTCTGTGGAAGATGAAGTAATGGCCACCCATGTGCATGTCCTAATTTCTGGAACCAGTGAATATGTTACTTTACATGGCAAGGGGGGCTTTGCAGATGTGATTAAATTAAGGATTTTAGGATGGGAAGATTATCCTGGATTATCCGGGCAGGCCCAATCTAATCACGAGGGTCCTTTTAAGGAAAAGAGGGAGGCAGGACAGACACAGGAGACATATGACAATAGAAGCAGGTGGAGAGTAAGAGAGAGACAGAGAAAGAGACACATGGAGAGAGACGGAGACAGAAAGAATGAGAAAGTGATTGGAAGATACTACACTGCTGGCTTTGATGATGGAGGACGGGTTCATGAGCCAAGGAATGCAGGCGGTTTAAGAAGCTAGAAGAGGCAAGAAAGTGGATTCTCCCCAAGAGCCTCCAGAAGGAACACAGCCCTACTGACCCATTTTAGGACTTCTGATCTCCAGAACTGTGAGAGAGTATGCTTATGTTGTTTTAAGCTGCTAAGATTGTGGTAATTTGTTATAGCAACAATAGGAAACATATACTCTTTCCATGTGGTCAGTCAGGGACCCAGTCTTCTTTCATTTCGTTGCTCTATCTGATGCTAGGTCCTTGAAATCTGCAGTGGGCGGAGGATGAGAATGAAAGGTAGTATGTGCGAAGTTTTTGTAGGCCAAGGTGGTTAAGCGGCAAACAATTTTTATTGTTTTCGTGGATACCAAGATGTCACACTGACCAAGTTTTCCCTTTAGATTATATCAATCCGTCAAGCACTTTTCTCCATCTCATTGTAGGACACTCCATGTAGCTGCTAATGGTAGAAATTTGGTAGTCATTTTTGTTACCTTTCTCTCCCCTTGGATCCCACATTGAATCAGTTTCTGACTCCTAGTGACTCTACCTAACCTCAAATCCATCATATTTCTCCATCTCCACTACTACCACCCTTATTCAAACAGTCACATGGCTATACCCAGTATAGCTGTGCATCCAGGAAGAATAAACCTACATGGTGAGCAGGTAGCCTGTTTTTGCTGTGGATGCCAAACTGAGTAATTGGCTGATGGTCATTATCTCTTCTGCAGAGCTATTATCTGATATTGGATTTTTAATAATATTACTTAGTTTTTCAATGTGTTAAATGTTGTAAAGTGAGCATAGGGTGTTTTCCTCATTATTTAAGGGGAGCTAAAGGTCTACAATCACCTCAAGCCTTTTGAGATGGAGGCAAAATATAATGAATAAATAAAAATAAATACACGTATGCTTCTGGCAGTAAAATAACTTGACTAATACGAGCTAGAAAGCCCGGAGCAGAAGTGAGACTAAAATTCAAATAATGACGTTCATGATCTTTACAGAAATAGGTTTGGCTTAATTTCTCTTGCACTATTGATGAGCTATGAACATCAGCCCTGCTTACTGCTTTCTTCAGTGTGAAGAAAGTTAACACCGTAGGGAACATATGAGTAGATGTTGTGAACCTTGAAAGATTGCTTTGCCACACTTTGCCAGATGAGTTCCGTCTGAATACCAGATGGTGCTATCTCATTTGTATTTTAGCAAATATGTAATTCTTTTATTTTTAAAAGAAGAAATAGGGATTGTATTGGTCCCAGAAAAAATATAAAACTTGTTATATTTACTGCAACCTTGCCTCATCCTCCTATCTCATTTCAGCCTTATTACAGCACGTATATATGTTTTATGATTCATTCTAATACTTTGTTTAAAGCATTCCTATATTTTCCATGTAATAAAAAAATACTCATGCATGCTAGAACATTTAGAAAATATAGATAAGCAACAATACCACCATACAGAATTAGCAACTGTTAACTACTTGGTACGTATCCTGTATCGATTTATTCTTCTCAAGAGCTCAACTTTTGAAACAAAATTTATGTAGTCTATACGATCTTCTTATTAAACATTTTGCTCCATTTCCCTACAGGACATTTTTGTCCACACGGCTTCTCATGGTAGTCAGTTTTGGTACCGTCTTCCCCCATCACTTCCCACATCCAACCTGTTACTGAGTCCTATTGATTCTAAACCTGCTGCGCTCAAGTTGGTTCTGAGCAATCCTAAAGGACAGAGTAGAACTGCCCCATAAGGTTTCCAAGGAGCGTCTGGTGAATTCCAACTGCTGACATTTTGGTTAGCAGCCAAACGCTTAACCACTGTGCCACCAGGGCTCCTGTACTGATTTCTACCTATCCTCAAATCCATCAACTTTTCTTCATCTCCACTGCCACAGCTTGATTACTGGCTGATGCACGTAATTGTTCCTGTTCTCCTGGCACCTACCCCTTCCTCTCCCAAGGCAACCTTCTCCCTTGTTATCGCCTTCCTAATAACTGCTTGCTCTTTAGATTTCAATTTCATTTTTTTGGGTAGCATTTCTTCAAGGAAGCCTTTTCTCATAAACCCATTCAGACTGAGTTTTGTGTGCCTTCTGTGAGCTCTCTTTACACTGTATGCTCACCTCCATTATACCATGTACCACCATGATTTTTTATCCTATTTACTTGTCTGTGTTCCTCACTATGTTCCTAGAGCTTAGCACAATGCATGTCTCCCTGCAAATGATTGATACATGTTGTTGAATGGATGAACGAGCAGTAATAGGAAATTAGGTTGAATGGATAAATGGGACCAGTTTATAATGGATCTTGAGTATTAGAGGAGTTTGGTTTCTGAGAGCCATATTGATTTTTGAATAAAGAGTGATACAGAATTGCATGATTTTAGAATTAGCAGTGTTATGGAGAACAAATTGAAAAGAAATGAGATAAATTAAGAAGTCCTGCTGGGAGACCGATGCCGACCTAGAGGCGAGGCACCAAGAACATTGACTCTATGTTATTATGGGGAATGGGAAGAAAGGTATGAATATGAGGACTTTCAAATGAAGAAGTAAGGGGACCTGGTCACTCTGGGGTTAGATAATACAAATAGAACAAGGGTCCATCCCCAATGGCTCAAGGAGGCAATTCTGAGAAAAGGGGTAATAGTTACAGGCTGAAAGAACATTTAAGGAAAAAAAAAAAAAAGATGATCACTAATGCTAGCCTTTTTCTTTCTTACCACCTGGAATTTCTTTAGGAATGGTATCATTTATTAAACTCTTTTTGGCCTGAGTACATAAACTATTACCCTGGGGGGAGGGACTTTGATTGCCTGTCTGGGAAAACTGGTTTAACAGTGCATCTGTTCTCCAAAAGGCTGATCTTCAGTTTTCTTAGTTTGCATATTAACATGGACTAGTTGCAGTAGTAATATAAGGAACAGCACATAACACAATCTGTCATCCAAAAGTTGGAAAACAGAGCCAGGAGGTTAATTCCTGGTGTTTGCAAATACTGAGGAAACACTCCAAAAACAACATATGTACTTGTATGTAGGTCATACAATGGATCATAATTATAAACTACCATGATAATGATGTAATTAACAAAACATCTTTGCATAAAAGAAAAAAAGATGTCAATATAAATCCACAATTAATAAGCAAGTATTCAAAGTCTGCTTACAATGTTCAAAGTATTGGGGAGGGGAGGAGTGTGCAAAGGAGTATGAAGAATGGCCTCTTTTCTCAAGGAGCTTTTCATTGGAATGAGAGGATAAATTATAGACCTATGAGAGTGTAAATAAAAATACAAGAGTAACTAATTTAACATATAAACGTATGATTACTTAAGACTCTAGGTTTTAGACAAGAAGTCAACTTGAGGAAAATTAAGTAAAACAAGGGAATTATGAGGAGACAGGAGCTTATCACAAGAACAGGAATATAGCAGGGTCTCAGACAAGGAGCTGGAAAAACTGGAAAGCCACTACCTCTTTTCTCTGTTTTCCTGTTCTTACCCCACCACCGACTAATTTTCTGGGCTGCTTCAGAGTCCCCAGGTCTACATGTTGCTGAGTAGCTACTTGATTCCAATTCCAAATTTTTAGCCGAAGAAATTTGATTATGCTAATTGGGTTAAGCATCCATCTCTAGTCCAACCAACCATGATTGCACAATTATGTAACGCAAATAGAACTGTCAGGGCTCAGGCCATTTTCAGAGGAGGCCCCCATCATAGTGTAAATATTTTGTACAGGAGTATCTCTCCTCATTTGATCATGAGTAGCCATTTTTAGCCATGGTTTGTACAATTCAGATTCCTCATTTGATCATGAGTAGCCATTTTTAGCCATGGTTTGTACAATTCACAAAACAGTTTCCTGGGTTGTGAAAATAATGAGAAATCATTGTAATAGCCCCAGATTTGTTAGTATTTCTATTTAGTACTGTAGAGTTTTTTCTACTGAATGGATATTTCCATATATATTAATTACAGCTATGCACAGTTGAAATGTCATTCTACCATCTGTCATGTTAGCTAATAGTCACACTTTTCTTTCCTGTATTTCAAAGTTCCCTTTTGGAGAAAAAAAATCTGTGAGTTAATGCAGGATTTATATCTTTCTTAATAAATTAATTTTTATTGAGCATAACAGAGAAACTGGGCATTGAGGGCAGGTCTGTAATGCTTAGGAGAGCCTTTAAATTATACTGTTTATGTTCAGTTCTCACCCCAGTTTAAAATTATTTGTATTCTCCCTTGTATTCCATCTATTTCAATGTGCTGAGCTTGGGAGGGAAATTTTTGAGAACTACATTTCCTTCAAAACTACTTTTTGTTTGAGTTCCATGCGATGAAGTGAACACCATGGCAGTATAGTTCAGGGGATGTGGAATTATACCCTACAGTTCAAATGGCTTAGACTGAGCTTGTGAGATCTTGGATGGTTTTTTAAACTGTCCTTGACATAGTTTTGGTAAGGAGGTAATGTGTTCAGTGAAGTGGCATTTGTTCAAAGTGCTTTTGAGAAGGGTTCATTGGCTGATATTGTTCATTCCTTCACTTCTTAGCTAGTTTATTACTTTGATAGAGACAGCCAAACTTCATCAAAAGAGCTTGTGAGAAATACTGAGTATGGTTTCATGTACGGCATGTAGGCTACAGAGATTCTTTATTAGGGGCAAAAAAAAAAAAAAAAAAAGGACAGGATGAATTAAAAATAGAAAATAGAGGCAAAGCCAAGATGGCTAACTAGGCAGATGCTTCCGTTGAACCCTCTTGCAACAAAGACCCCCCCAAAACAAGTGAATCGATTACATATATGACAATCTACGAACTCTGACCATCAAACACAGAACTAAGGAATCGACCTGAGTGTCAGGGGAGTGAGAGACCGTGCAGAAGCAGTGATGAGTTGCCAAACCCATGCAGCACCTCAAACTCTGATTCCTTGGTGCTGTTCTTTGGCATGAATGTGGTGGGGCTCATGGCAGGCATGGGATGCAGCCCTAACCTCCTGGGTCAGTCTCAGTGGGGACCCAGCCAGCACACACAGGCTACACACGCCTCTGGAATCTGAGATAAAACAGCTCTCTGGACACAAGATAAGTAATTTTATCTATTTTACCAAGTGGATCTAATAGCTTTTTCTGAAAATATTCTTTCCTATCTATCTGATCCCTCCCCTCCCTACCCCAGCTGGCTTCATTAACATTTGAATTCCCTGGGCCTGAGATAGAAGTGCTTTTTCTGACCCATTCTCCTGGCCTGGGAGAAGTAGAAAATTAACAAACGGGAAAAAAACCTGGAAGATCAGAGCAGAAGCAGCTGTAGTCCAGGCATAAGCGATCCACAGACTTTGGCTTTCGCCCCTACATGGAACCAGGTGGCTATCATAATGCAAAGGCAAACCTGTTAGAGGTCTGACTGTACTTGTTTCAGCTGTGTGGTGGAGAGGCAGGTTTTGGAGGTCTGATACCTGTTCAACAGAGCCCTCATCTACCTGCAGCAGGAACCTGAGGACTGAGGCTCCATCCACGCCACCTAACCACCTGCAAAAGGGGTCTAAGGATAGTGGTGCCTACCAGTCTTTACAGGTATAAGCGTTGGGTGCCTAAGATACAGCTTCAGAGACCACCCACCAGAGTGCTCTGGAGAACAGAGACACTCCTTCCTCACTGGCACTTAGGGAAGGCCGTCAGCACCCTGCCATCCTCAGAGTGTGACCCTACCACTACCAGAAACCAGTGCATATAACCATCACCACTACTCCTCTAAGATAGTAGATGAGAGCCTGCACCACACACTAGGTGATGGACTATCGGGACACCTGAGCTGATTCTATTCAAGAATAGTGAATGGACTTACAGGCTTATACACCTGGTAACAGTTCTAACCATCTGGTAACAGGACATTAGTGTTTCCAAGGCTCCAATAATCAAGTTAGTGCACTCTAGTAGCCTGTCTGGGTATATTGAAACAAAACAAAACAAGAAGATAGGACACAGTGAGAAAATATAAAATAAATTATTATAATAACTTATAGGGGGCTCAGAGACAGTAGTCGATATCAAATCACATAAAGAAGCAGACCATGATTGCTTCTACTAACCCCAAAACAGAATCAAGGTCTCTCCTGGTTGAAGATGTATTCCTGGAATTGCCAGATGTAGAATACAAAAGATTAATATACAGAACACTTAAGACATCAGGGACGATATCAGGAATGAAATCAGGCAATGTACAGAAAAAGCCAAGGAACACACAGATAAAGCAGTTGAAGAAATTAAAAAGATTATTCAAGAACATAAAGAAAAATTTAATAAGCTGCAAGAATCCATAGAGAGCATTCAGAAATTCAAAAGATTAACAATAAAATTACAGAATTAGAAAACTCAGTAGGAAGTCAGAGGAGCAGAATTGAGGAATTGGAATGCAGAATTGGGGAGATAAAGGATAAGATGCTTGGGACCAATATATTTGAAGAAAAATCAGATAAAAGAATTAAAAAAAAATGAAGAAACCCTGAGAATCATGTGGGACTCTATCAAGAAGAATAACTTGCGTGTGATTGGAATTGCAGAACAGGGAGGGATAACAGAAAATACAGACAGAATTGTTGAAGATTTGTTGGCAGAAGAGTTCCCTGACATTGTGAAAGGTGAAAAAGGATATCTATCCAAGATGCTCATCGAACCCCATACAAGATAGATCACAAAAGAAAGTCACCAAGATATATAATCATCAAACTTGCCAAAACCAAAGATAAAGAGAAAATTTTAAGAGCAGCCAGGGACAAACAAAAAGTCACCTACAAAGGAGAATCAATAAGTTAGGACTACTCGGCAGAAACCATGCAGGCAAGAAGGCAATGTGATGACATATGTAGAGCACTGAAAGAGAAAAATTACCAGCCAAGAATCATATATCCAGCCAAACTGTCTCTCAAATATGAAGGCAAAATTAAGCCATTTACAGATAAACACAAGCTTAGAGAATTTGTAAAAACCAAACCAAAGCTGCAAGAAATAGTAAAGGCAATTCTCTGGTTAGAAAATCAATAATATCAGATATCAACACAACACAAGGACACAGAACAGAGCATCTTGATATCAACTCAGATAGGGAAATCACAAAAATAAAATGAGATTAAAAAAAAAAGCTCAAAACAAGGAATCACTGATGTCATGATGTAAAAGATGACAATGATCAATAAAAAGAGACTAAATACAGTAGGCATAGATCTTCCATATGGAGAGGAAATCAAGGTGATATAGGGAGATACAAGTTAGGTTTATACTTAGAAAAATAGGGGTAAATATTAAGGTAACCACAAAGAAGACTAACAATCCCATACTTCAAGATAAAAACCAAGATAAACATAAAGACTCAGCAACAACAAATTCAACCACAATGAAAAAGAGGAACACACAACTTACAAAGAAAAACTCAGCACAACAAAGCAAGTAGAAAAATGAAATTGTCAACAACACACAAAAAAAGGCATCAAAATGACAGCACTAAACTCATTAAAAAAAAAAACTCATAACCTATCTATAATTACGCTGAGTGTAAATGGACTAAATGCACCAATAAAGAGACAGAGTTGCAGATTGGATAAAAAAACTTAATCCAGCTATATGCTGCCTACAAGAGACACGCCTTAGACTTAGAGACACAAACAAACTAAGACTCAAAGGATGGGAAAAAATATATCAAGCAAACAACAATCAAAAAAGAGCAGTAGTGGCAATATTAATTTATGACAAAATAGACTTTAAAGTTAAATCCACCACAAAGGATAAAGAAGGACACTATATACAGACTAAAGGGCCAATTTACCAGGAAGATATAAGCATACTAAATATTTATGCACCCAATGACAGGGCTGAAAGATTCATAAAACAAACTCTAACAGCATTGAAAAGTGAGATAGACAGCTCCACGATTATAGTAGGAGACTTCAACACACCACTTTTGGTGACGGACAGTACATGCAGAAAGAAACTCAATAAAGACACAGAAGACCTAAATGCCACAATCAACCAACCTGACCTCATAGACATATACAGAACACCCCACCCAACAGCTGCAAAGTATACTTTCTTTTCTAGTGCACATGGAACATTCTCTAGAATAGACCACATATTAGGTCATAAAGCAAGCCTTAGCAGAACCCAAAACATCGAAATATTACAAAGCATTTTCTCTGACCATAAGGCCATAAAAGTAGAAATCAATAACAGAAAAAGCAGGGAAAAGAAATCAAACACTTGGAAACTGAATAATACCCTGCTCAAAGATGACTGGGTTATACAAGACGTTAAGGTTGGAATAAAGAAATTCATAGAATCCAATGAGAATGAAAACATTTCCTATTAGAACATTTGGGACACAGCAAAAGCAGTGCTCAGAGGTTAATTTATATCAATAAATGCACACATACAAAAAGAGGAAAGGGCCAAAATCAAAGAACTGTCCCTATAACTTGCACATAGAAAGAAGGCAACAAAAGAAACCCACAGGCACCAGAAGAAAACAATAAAAATTAGAGCAGAATTAAATGAATTAGAAAACAGAAAAACAATTTAAAAAGTTAACAAGACCAAAAGCTGGTTCTTTGAAGAAATTAACAAAATTGATAAACCATTGGCCAGACTGACGAAAGAAAAACAGGAAAGGAAACAACCTGAAAAGGAAATGGGATGGGTGATATTACAATAGACCCAACTGTAATTAAAATAATCATATCAGATTACTATGAAAAATTGTACTTTAACAAATTTGAAAACCTAGAAGAAATGAATTCCTAGAAACAAACTACCTACCTAAACTAACACAGAGGTAGAACAACTGAATAGACCCGTAGCGAAAGACGAAATTAAAAAGGTAATCAAAAAACTCCCAACAAAAAAAGCCCTGGCCCTAACAGCTTCACTGCAGGATTCTACCAGACTTTCAGAGGAGAGGTAACACCACTGCTACTAAAGGTATTTCATAGCGTAGAAAATGATGGAATACTCCCAAACTCATTCTATGAAGCCAGCACATTCCTGATACCAAAATCAGGTAAAGACACCACAAAAAAAGAAAATTACAGAACAATATCCCTCATGAACTTAGATGCAAAAATCCTCAACAAAATTCTAGCCAAGAGAATTCAACAGCATATCAAAAAAATAATTCACCATGACCAAGTAGGATTCATACCAGGTGTGCAGGCATGGTTCAAAATTAGAAAAACAATTAATTTTTTTTTTGTAATCCACCAAATAAATAAAACAAAAGACAGGAACCACATGATTTTATCAATTGATGCAGAAAATGCATTTGACAAAGTCCAATACCCATTCATGATAAAAACTCTCAGCAAAATAGGAATAGAAGGAAAATTCCTCAACATAATCAGGGGCATTTACATAAAGCCAATAGCCAACATCATCCTAAATGGAGAGATTCTGAAAGGATTAGCCTTAAGAATGGGAAGCACACAAGGATGCCCCTTATTACACTCTTATTCAACATTGTGCTGGAGGTCCTAGCCAGAGCAATTAGGCTAGATAAAGAAATAAAGGGCATCCAGATTGGCAAGGAAGAAGTAAAAGTATCTCTATTTGCAGATGACGTGACCTTATACACAGAAAGCTCTAAAGAACCCTCCAGAAAACTACTGAAACTAATAGAAGAGTTCAGAAGAGAATCAGAATACAAGATAAACATACAAAAATTAGTTGGATTCCCCTACACGAACAAAAAGAACATTGAAGAGGAAATCACCAAATCAATACTATTTACAGTAGCCCCCAAGAAGATAAAATACTTAGGAATAAATCTTACCAGAGATGTAATAGACCTATACAAAGAAAACTACAAGACACTACTGCAAGAAACCAAAAGAGACCTACATAAGTGGAAAACTATACCTTGCTCACGGTTAGGAAGACTTAACATCGTAAAAACATCTATTCTACCAAAAGTGATCTATACATTTAATGCAATTCTGATCCAAATTCCAATGACATTCTTTAATCAGATGGAGAAACAAATCACCAACTTCATATGGAAGGGCAAGAGACCCCGGATAAGTAAAGCATTACTGAAAAAGAAGAACCAAGTTGGAGGCCTTACTCTACCTGATTTTAGAACCTATTATACGCCACAATAGTCAAAACAGCCTGGTAGTGGTACAACAACAGACACATAGACCAATGAAACAGAATTGAGAATCCAGACATAAATCCA
Source organism: Elephas maximus indicus (assembly GCF_024166365.1). Taxonomy (NCBI): domain Eukaryota; kingdom Metazoa; phylum Chordata; class Mammalia; order Proboscidea; family Elephantidae; genus Elephas; species Elephas maximus. The sequence goes on along the minus strand of NC_064828.1, from coordinate 51,268,017 downwards.
TCCATATATGAGCAGCTGATATTTGACAAAGGCCCAAAGTCAGTTAAATGGGGAAAAGACAGTCTTTTTAACAAATGGTGCTGGTATAACTGGATATACATCAGCAAAAAAAATGAAACAAGATCCATACCTCACACCATGCACAAAAACTAACTCAAAATGGATCAAAGACCTAAACATAAAGACTAAAACGATAAAGATTATGGAAGAAAAAATAGGGACAACGTTAGGAGCCCTAATACAAGGCATAAACAGAATACAAAACATTACCAAAAATGTCAAAAAGAAACCAGATAACTGGGTAACACCTATGCTCATCCAAACACTTCACAAAAAGTGTAGAGATTACCTACAGACTGGGAAAAAATTTTAGCTATGACGTTTCCGAACAGCACCTGATCTCTAAAATCTACATGATACTGCAAAAACTCAATTACAAAAAGACAAATAACCCAATTAAAAAACGGGCAAAGGATATGAACGGACACTTCACAAAAGAAGATATTTGGGCTGCTAGCAGATACACGAGGAAATGCTCACAATCATTAGCCATTAGAGAAATGCAAATCAAAACTACAATGAGATTCTACCTCACTCCAACGAGGCTGGCATTAATCCAAAAAACACAAAATAAGAAATGTTGGAGAGGTTGTAGAGAGACTGGAACACTTATACACTGCTGGTGTGAATGTAAAATGGTACAACCACTTTGGAAATTGATTTGGTGCTTCCTTAAAAAACGAGAACTAGAACTACCATATGATCCAGCAATCCCACTCCTCAGAATAGGTCCTAGAGAAATAAGAGCCTTTACACAAACAGATACATGCACACTCATGTTCACTGAAGCACTGTTTACAATAGCAAAAAAGATGGAAGCAACCAAGATGCCTGTCAACGGATGAATGGATAAATAAATTATGGTATATTCACACAGTGGAATACTACACATCGACAAAGAACAATGATGAATCCATGAAACATTTCATAACATGGAGAAATCTAGAAGGCATTATGCTGAGTGAAAATAGTTAGTTGCAAAAGGACAAATATTGTATAAGACCACTATTATAAGAACTGGAGAAATAGTTTAAACAGAGAAGAAATTTTCTTTGATGGTTACGAGAGGGTGGAGGGAGGGAGGAGGAGGGGTTTTCATTAATTAGATAGTAGATAAGTTTTACTTTCGGTGAAGGGAAAGACAACACACAATACATGCGAGGTCAAGACAACTGGACTAAACCAAAATCAATGAAGTTTCCTGAATAAACTGAACGCTTCGAACACCAGTGTAGCAGTGGTGGGGTTTGGGGATCATGGTTTCAGGGGACATCTAGGTCAAATGGCATAATAAAATCTATTAAGAAAACATTCTGCTTCCCACTTTGGAGAGTGGCATCTGGGGTCTTAAACGCTTGCAAGCGGCCAGCCAAGATAAACCAATTGGTCTCAACCCACCTGGAGCAGGGAAGAACGAACAACACCGAAGACATAAAGTAATTATGAGCCTAAGAGACAGAAAGGACCACATAAATCAGAGACTACATCATCCTGAGACCAAAAGAACTAGATGGTGCCCAGCTACAACCGATGACTGCCCTGACAGGAAACACAACAGAGAGCCCTTGAGGGAGCAGGAGAGCAGTGGGATGAAGACCCCAAATTCTTGTAGAAAGACCAGACTTAATGGTCATACTGGGACGAAAAGGACCCTGGAAGCCATGGTCCCCAGACTTTCTGTTAGCTCAAGAAAGGAGCCAGTCCCAAAGCCAGCTCTTCAGACAGGGATTGGACTGGAATACAGGGTAGAAAATGATAATGGTGAAGAATGAGCTTCTTCGATCAAGTAGACACATGAGACTATGGTGACATCACCTGTCTGGAGGGAGATGAGAGGGCAGAGGAGGCCAGAAGCTGCCCAAGTGGACACGAGGAGAGAGAGTGGAGGGAAGGACTGTGCTATATCATTAGGGGGAGAGCAATTAGGAGCGTATATAGCAAGGTGTATGTAAATTTTTGTATGAGAGACTGACCTGACTTGTAAACTTTCACTTAAAGCACAATAAAAATTAATTAAAAAAAGAGAAAATAATCACAATCCAACATAGCCTAAAAAAAAAAAAAAATCTCAAAGTACTTGTTAGAAACTTCCAATAGGGAATTTTACTAAAAAATAAAGATGGCTTTTGTGTTTATGTGTTCAGAAATAAACCCAGGCTATTTTTTTCTCACTTTAAAATGAAATTTCAAATTAGTGAAAAGCTGATAAGTATACAGTTTGAATATACTTGGGGAAGAAAATATGAAAAGCATTGTACATCACTAATGTCCAGGGATTTACGTTATATAAGCTCATTTGTCTCTGGGTAGAATGCCCATACATGCACTCCTTTTTTGATTCAGCCATGGAAGCTCCAGATGCTTACTGATAGCTTATCAGGAAAATGAAAGAAGAGGAATTACCTGGAGTTTTCTGATATAAGGGACTATGTCTCCTCCACGATGACTGTCAGTCGAGTGAAGCTGGTGGGTCCTGACTTTGGCCTAACTATAAAAACAAGACCTCAATATATTGCTGCCTCAATGGCAGCACATTAGCTTTTATCTATGGGTTGGTGTGGATGTAAGTGGCTAGCATGTGGCTTTCCTCACTTCTCAGATCAGTGGGGAGGCTTGAAGGAGCTGGAGGAGCAGTTAATAATCTTATTCAGTGTGGAAATCAATACCTGGAGCCTGAGCCACACAGCCCAGTGTCTTTTAGGTGTCATTGGGCTGCTTGCTGATGACATCCTTCATTTATTCATACAACACAGATTTATTAAGAATCTAGCAATGCCTCAGTACATAAGTGTCAAATAAGCTAGATAGGCATTGATTTAGGACTCTGACACTGTAGGTTCAACAGCCAAAAAGGTACCTAAAACAGGCATAACAAGTAAAACACAAACCCAGGAGAAGGCCTCTGAATCTTTGAAATTCATGGTTTACTTGGCTAGATTTTAGACCTGTCTCTGTCACTAACTTTCACAGACAGTGTCTTTGCCTCAGATGACTATTTTTTAAAAACAGTCAAACTTGTTTTATTCTTAAAAGATTTGTGGTGTAGTTAGGCCTGGATTATAATTCACCTTACATACTGAGTATATACTGTGTGAAAGGCATTTTGATAAATTATCTGAGGAATAAAAAGATGGTTAATATAAGGTATGGCCCTTTCTCTCAAAGAGTTTGTGGTCTAATCATGTAGTTGAGATGTACAAAAACACAGTAATGCCTGGCAGAATGTGATAAATGTCATATGAGAGCTAGAAAAAGCCTGTGACATTTCAAAGGAGAAAGCTATTACTTTTTACTTGCAAGGAGTAGATAGGTGGGGGGAGTTCCTTGTGGTAAATTCAGGGGCCTAGCATTTGGACTGGGTTTTTAAGAATGGACAGGTTAGCTGGGGTGGAATTATTTGTCTCAATAGCTTTTTCATCTTTTTTTCTCTATGGCAATTTTGGTCTGCTGAGACAGAGCCGTTTTATCTCAAACTTACCCCGAGAGCTAGTGTACCATGTCTGAACAGTGTTGTGTGATGACCTCCCATCCTATCTCAGAATATGTCTGTGTGTGCTTATAGTTTCATGTAATAAAGCTGCTCCAAGTGCCATTCTTTGGTACGATTTTAAATTTTCTTGATTATTTTATAGTTTGCAAGGGGAGCCTGTGTGTGCACACAAAAGCGTGTTTTTACACTAGTGTCCAGGCTCAAGCACATTGGTATTGCCACTTACCTAATAGGAGGCTGGGTGTGATGTAGCGGGAAGTCATTCTCTCTAGGTGTCATTCTCTATCTTTACCTTTCTGTGTTAGCTTGGACTTATCAATAAATGTCATCGGGCCTTGTAAATTGAGGATACAGTTACCTCTTGTGGGTAAAAGATTGTTCCTTAGCGCAAATAAGTTATCAGGAAAAGTACACTGGAAATGATAAAGCCACACACAGTAACTCTAAGGGATTATTTTCCTTTGCTTTCAGGTATTCTCCCTAATTCTTATGTGAACACTTAAATACTATGAAGGCTAGTTGCTTTATGATGATAAGATGTTATAGCACGCTTAGTGCAGATTAAAAAGCCATAAGTGTTTTTAATCGTCCTTAATTTTCCACGGCATGTTCATTCTTATTCTTAATGATTCCACATGGCTGAAAATTAATTTGCAGCCTTACCCAATGTCATGTTATGGTTCTTTGGTATACTTATAAAAATTCTTTGACAAAGCTTAAGATGTACATTTTCTTTATGTACATATTAATAACTAATTACAAGTATGACCTGAATTTTATAATCTTTATATGCTGCCTCATTCCCAAAGGTTAATGATATATAGTTTTCCCATAACTAAAATACCAGACTCAGTTGAAATACAATTAATTTTTAAAAGTAAAAGGATCTATAAATTTTAGGTCAAGGACAACTACTCCTTAGTAACCCTTCATTTAATGCATGGATTTGGCTTAACTCAAATTCTCCTGTGAAATCAAGACACACTCTGCTTTGCGCTTGTTTCCCTTTGTGCTGTTGTCTGGCTTGTCTGGCCTGGCTGGGTGATGAGTGGACTGAATCGGGTGTCAATAGACTTCCCTGTGGTGCTTTATTTTAAAATCATGTTCTATTCGTATTATGATTTTGGAATGTATAGAGAAAAAAATTTTCTTTAAGAAGTCAGGGAGGCTTAGCAGGAGCTTGAGTTATAAAATGGAGATGTCAAATGTCAGTTGGGAGTTTGTCTTAGTTATGTACTGCTACTGTCACAGAAATACCACAAGTGGATGGCTTTAACTAACAGAAATTTATTTTCTCACAGTTTAAAAAAAGGGGATAGAAGTCTGAAGTCAGGGTGCCAGCTCCAAGGGAAGGCTTTCTCTCTCTGTCATCTCTGGGAGAAGGTCATTGTTTTCAATCTTCTCTAGTCAAGGAGCTTCTCAACTTAGGGACCCCGGGTCCAAAGAGCAAGCTATTCTCTTGGCTCTTGTTTCTTGGTGGTACGAGGTCCCCATGTTTCTCTGGTCACTTCTCTCTTTTATATCTCAAAAAAATTAGCTTAAGACACAACCTGATCTTGTAGATTGAGTCCTGCTTATTAACATAACTGCCGATAATCCTGCCTCATTAACATCATAGAGGTAGGATTTACAACATATAGGAAAATCACATCAGATGACAAAATGGTGGACAATCACACAATACTGAGAACCATGGCCTAGCCAAGTTGACACATATTTTTGGAGGACACAATTCAATCCATGACAGAAATATAATGAGCAGCTGAATTTGGAGCTGGCAGGGAGAGAGGTTTCTCCTGGGCCTCGTTCTTTTTTTTTTTTAATTCCTTATTTATTTATTAATTGAACTTTAGATGAAACTTTACAAAACAAACTAGTTTCTTATCAAACATTTAGTACACACATGATGTTGGTTAACTTCTCCATTCTCCCTTCTCAGCCATGGGTTCCCTATTACCAGCTTTTCCTGTTCCCTCTTGCCTTCCAGCCCCTGCCCCAGAGCTGGTGTGCCCCTTTAGTCTTGTTTTGTTCCATGGGCCTGTTCAATCTTTGGCTGAAAGGTGAACCTCAGGAGTGGCCTCATTACTGAGCTGAAAGAGTGTCTGGGGGCCATACTCTCAGGGTTTCTCCAGTCTCTATCAGGCCAGCAAGTCTGGCCTTTCTTTTTGAGTTAGAATTTTGTTCTACATTTTTCTCCAGCTCTGTCCGGGACCCTCTATTGTGATCCCTGTCAGAGCAGTCAGTGTTGATAACCAGGCACCATCTCGTTGCCCTGGACTCAGTCTGGTGGAGGCCATGGTAGATGTGGTCCATTAGTCCTTTGAACTAGTCTTTCCCTTGTGTCTTTAGTCTTCTTCATTCTTTCTTGCTCCTGAATGGGTGAGACCAATGGAGTATCCTAGATGGTCGCTCACAGGCTTTTAAGACCCCAGATGCTACTCACCAAAGTAGAAAGTAGAAATTTTTCTTTATAAACTCTGTTATGCCAATTGAGCTAGATGTTCCCTGAGACCATGGCCCCCACAGCCCTCAGCCCAGCAATTTGGTCCCTCAGGGAGTTTGGATGTGTCTATGGAGCTACCACGGCCTTGCCTTGTACAGGTTGTGCTGGCTTCTCCCAGTATTGTGTACTGTCTTACCCTTCACCAAAGTTACCGCTTATCTTTTGTCTGTTAAGTGTTTTTTCATCCCCACCCCACCCTTTCCCTCCCTCATAAAAAAAAAAAAAAAAAAAACCATCAAATATTGTTTCTTTTTGAATGTAAACCTTTTTGTGAGTTTTTACAGTAGTGGTCTCATACAATATTTGTCTTTTGTGATTAACTTATTTCACTCAGCATTATGTCCTTTCTGAGTTCCTTTTGTTTGAGGATTTCTTTTTCATTTCTTTTGTTTGTATTAAGACTATGTTTTTCTTCTATATTTTGATGGGTAGGTTTCTTAACTTTCTTTGTGGTTACCTCGAAATTTACCCTTATCTTCCTAGGTTTGAACCAGTCTATTATTACTTGGTATCGCCTTGCCTTCCTCTCCATTAGAAAGTTCTAGACCTATACCATTTATTCCTTCTTTTATTGCTCTGATGCTGCTGTCACTTACAGATTAGCCTCTCTGGTTCCCTGTTGTATTTGTTTTGGTTCTGAATAATCCTTGAGAATTCATTTCCTAGGTTGGTATCTGGCAGGTACAATTTTGCATCCTAGATTCAGGCTGTGGTCTGATGTTGTTTATTCTCAGACCGAAGCACTCCTTTTAATAATTCTTGTAAGTTTGGTTTGGTTTTTACACATTCCCTTAATTTCTGTTTATCTGGAAATGTCCTAATTTCACAATCACATTTGAACAAAAGTTTTGTAGGATTTGTTATTCTTGGTTGGTAATGTTTTTCTTTTAAGATATTATATACGTCATCCTGCTGAATAAGCAGAGCTTAGTCTTATTGTTTCTTCTCCTTATGTGGCTTTTTTCTTGAGCTGCTTTCAGGATTTTTTCTTTGTCTTTGGTGTTAGTGAGTGTGATTATGATATGCCTTTGTGTTTTTCGGAAACCCTGGTGGCGTAGTGGTTAAGTGCTACAGCTGCTAACCAAAGGGTCGGCAGTTTGAATCCACCAGGCGCTCCTTGGAAACTCTATGGGGGCAGTTCTACTCTGTCTTATAGGGTCTCTATGAGTTGGAATTGACTTGATGGCACTGGGTTTTTTTTTGGTTGTGTTTTTCTTTTGGGGTCTATTCTACATGGGGTTCATTGAGCTTCTTGGACAGTCAGCTTTTCATCATTCATGATATTAGGAAAGTTTTTGGTCAGCAATTCTTCAATGATCCTCTCTGTGTTTTCCGTTTTCTTGTTCTGGAACTCTGATCACTCAAAAATTTTTGCTTTTGATTTTATCCCACATAATTCTCAGGGTCTCTTCATTTTTCTTTGTTCTTTTTTCTGATTTTTCCCCAAGCAGAGTTGTATCCAAGTGTTTGTCTTCAATTTTGCCAATTCTGTCTTCCATTGTTTCAGACCTGCTCCTCAGCCCTTCTATGATACTATCCATTTCTGAAATCTTGTTTATCTTTTGGATTTCTAATTGCTGTTTTTGTACAATTTTTAGTTGTGAATTGATTTTGGCATTTTGTTCCTGTATTACTTTCCTGAATTGTTCCATTTTTTTTGCCTGTATGTTCCACGAATTTGCCTGCCATTTCCAAAAATTTGTCTATTTTTTTCCCCATTTTTGTCTGCTTTTTTGCTTCAACTCTTGGATTGCTCTGAATATTAGAGATTTGAATTCCCTGTCAGGTAATTCTAGTGCCTTTTCTTCTCCTGGAAATTCATCCAGTGTTTTATTTTGGATGCCGACTGGACCCATCCTGTCCTTTTGTAAAATATGCTTTGATATTATCTGCTGTCTTCGGGACATCCAGTAGTTATTTTCTTCATTTCTTGATTGTGGATTTGTTTGTTTTATCTTCCTTTTTTGTTTTATGTGGTTATGTCTGAGCAGGCGGGCTGTGCATTCTTTGTTGTTTGCTCATCTGTAGTCATGATACTTTTCACCTCCTTGTCCAGTTGGCAGGGCTAGTCATTCCTCTATGGTGCAGCAGAGCAGCTCCAGCTGAAGGGGAGGGGCTGGGATGGGTTGTCTCTGACACATACTACAGCCAACAGGGCTGTCCAGAAATCAGGGCTGGGAAGGTTCCAGTAGGCCATGCCTGTGCTGTTTGGGGGTGCGATGTTCCGTGCATGGTGCAGGTAGGCAGGAAAGAGCTGGGGGAGGTTGTGATGTGTGGAGCTAATAGGGGTATGGGAAAGAGGAGAGAGAGGAGAGGAAAACAGGAGCCAAATACAAACAAGCAAACAAAGAGACAGGGAAAAAAAAAAAAAAAGAGTGCTAAGAGAGCCTGCCGCTGTAGTGCAGAAATGAGAAACCAAGAAACAGAGAAAAGCAAAAAAAAAAAAAAAAAAAGGGGGTAGGGGGAGAAAGAAAAAAGTAACTTGATAAAAATTTGGAGAGGAAAAGAAAAGCCTCCAGGAGTCCCAGAGTCCCACCAGTGGGGCTGCTAAGACTGGGGATGTGGCTCCCAGGCTGCGCAATATAGCCTGGCTAGAGGGGTTATAGAAGTCACAGAGTGCCAGGCATTCAGGAGACAGGAAAAGAAGATAAGTATAGAGAGAAGAGAACTGAGAAATGAAGACAGACAGAGGGAAAAAGAAAAAAGAAGAAAAAAAGAAATGCCCCCAGGGATCCCACCCATGCAGCTGTGCAGATAGCGGGAGTGGCTCCTAAGCTGTGCGCAGCCGAGCATGGCTTCACAGCCTTTCAAGAAGAAGCAAAGATGGCACAAGGAGCCAGGTGTTTGGAAGAAAGAAGGGGGAGGTGGTAGGAGGCACAGAAAAAACCAAAAGAGATGGAAAGGACCAACACAAGCTCAGGGGCCTGGCCAGCGTGGGCAGGGCAAATCCAAGCAACCTGAGGCCAAAGCAGTTGCCTCCTCGCCGAGAGACTGTGGCTGGGAGGGAGCAGAGGAGGACAGGGTGGTGGGCGGGGGGGGGGGTGCTGGGAAGAAAAGGGGAGCTAGGAAGGTGTATATTGCTCGTTACCAGGTGCTCTGTCTCCTGCTGGGAAATTTGTGAAGCTGCTTTCCCATACTCCCTGTCCTCTGGTCTTCGACGTGGGTGAGGTGAATCAAAGTGGCATGGATGCTGCACTTCCTGGCCAGCCGAGCCACTGCAGCCAGGCAGGAAGCCAGGAGGTACAGCAGGGTGGGGGGTGGAAAGTCCGTATTGCTGGTTACTGGGTGCCTTGTCTCCTGCTGGGAGCTCTATGAAGCTGCTTTCCTGTGCTGCCTGTCTACTGATCCCCTACTGGAGTCCAAGATGGAGGATCTGTGCTGCGTTAGCGGATGAGGCCCTGATCAGGTATCTCTCCTCACTGTCCGTCCTCTGTCAGTTTCTTCTTCCACTCAGTGCTTGACTGAGTTCTCTATCTCTTCATTTGGCACTTCAGATTCCAGGAATGACATTTGTGTCTATTTTACTTAGTTTTTTGGGTCTTTGCTATGGAGGGATGGCATGGTGCTTCTGTCTATGGTGCCATGCTGGCCGGAAGTCCCTGGACCTCGTTCTTGAGGTGGAGGGATAGAATGCAGAGGGCCCAGAGCACTATTGAGTCTGCCATACTCTGGAATAAATTAGAAGCATCCCTACCTAGCTGTTGTTAGTTGCCCTGGAGTTGGCCCCCAACTCATGGTGACCCTCATGCACAACGGGATTGGACCATTGTGATCCATTGGGTGGGTTTTTGCTGGCTGATTTTCAGACGTACATCATCAGACCTTTCTTCCTAGTTGGTCTTAGTCTGGAAGCTCTGCTGAAGCTTATTTAGCATCACAGCAACATGTAATCCTCCACTGACCAATGAGTGGTGGCTGCGCTTCAGGCACATTGGCTGGAAATCAAACCCAGATGTACCACATGGAATGTGAGGCTTCTACCACTGAAGCACCACTGTCCTTTCACTAGTAGGAGCCATCAGCTTATGAAAGGGAATATACTGCTCACTTACTATCTCATTATCTATCACTTTGCATTTACGACAATAGTAAAAAATCTACTATGCGACTATTTTGCACATTAACAAGGTGGTGGGCCTAGTGGCAACACCTGCAGAATGTTCCTTCCCTCAAGGAGGGTCTTCAGGTGGCCTCAAGGAACATGAAGAGAATATTATATTTCTACTGTATTTGTGGTTGATGTTTGTGTCTTTCTGTTTTCCTCTCAATTAGTTGAAATTTTTTTATATCAATTATATTTAATTGATTTGGAACATTTTCATCTGTTTCTCCTGGATTTTTATGTCTGCTGAAAGCCTATGTTTTATTACTTTAAAGGTTAAAAGATTTTTCTAATGTTTAGCTTCTTAGTTTTGTACATTCCACAAAGAAGTCAGATGACATTATTCACCAAATATCATGACGTTGGTCTCCACCACGCACTTCTTTTCTGAACATGAAATATCTGTATCATACTGCTGATTGCATATCTTAGCCTGTATGTTCCATCTTAAACTCAATGTGTCTAAAATGGAATTTAATATCTTCCTTCCCGACCTGTCTCTTCTTGCTAACATTTTCCCCACTTGGTTAAAGGCACCACTATCCACCCAGTCTCCTAATTAGAAACCTGAGAGTCATTCTCGACAATTTCCTTCCCTTCATCCTTTATATCCCTTACAGTTTGTGATTAGTATTTCTCCTGTTGACCCACTTCTCTCCATCCTCACCATTAGTGCTTTTGTTCATGCCCTCTTCATAGGTTCTTTGGTCTTTGGAGAAAGTCTCCTCTAGCCTCCATGCTTCTAGCATGGTATCTGTTCGGTACATCTTGCCCATGTTTACAAGAATACTATTTTAGAAATACAACGTTTATCATGCTCTTCTTCTGCTTAAAGTTTCAGTGGCTCCCCCTTTGCTCTGAGGGTCAAGTCAATTCTTTAAAACGTGGTCTACAAGATCCTCCTTGTCCTGGCCTTTGATTAACCATCCAAAGAACCTCAAATTTTGTACTCCTTTTAACTTAGACTTAAACCAGGTGGAACTTCTGATGCTTTCCCACTGTTTCCAGGCTATTTCATTCCCTATGCCTGTGGTCATGCTGTGTTCTATACTTGGAATGTTCTTTCCCTGACAGTTGCTGTTGTTAGGTGTTGTTGAGTCAGCTCCAACCCATAGTGACCCTTCGTATAACAATGAAATGCTGCCAGGTCCTGCACCATCCTCACAATTGTTGTTATGCTTGAGCCCATTGTTGTAGCCACTGTGTCAGTCCATCTCATTGAGGGTCTTCCTCTTTTTCTCTGACCCTCTACTTTACCAAGCAGGATGTCTTTCTCCAGGGATTGGTTCCTCCTGATAACATGTCTAAGGTATGTGAGGTGAAGTCTCACCATCATTGCTTCTAAGGAACATTTTGGCTGTACTTCTTCCAAGTTGGATTTGTTCGTTCTTCTGGCAATCCATGGTATATTCAATATTCTTCACAAATGCCATAGTTCAAAGGTGTCAATTCTTCTTTGGCCTTCCTTATTCATTGTCCAGCTTTTGCATGCATGTGAGGCAAAAGAAAATACCATAGCTTGGGTCAGGTGCACCTTAGCCCTCAAAGCGACGTCTTTGTTTTAAAGACTTTAAAGGGGTTTTTTGCAGCAGATTTGCCCAGTGCAATACATTGTTTGATTCCTTGACTGCTGCTTCCATGGGTGTTGATTATGGATCTAAGTAAAATGAAATCCTTGACAACTTCAATCTTTTCTCCGTTTATCATGATGTTGCTCATTGGTCCACTTGTGAGGATTTTTGTTTTCTTTAAGTTGAGGTACAATCCATACTGAAGGGTTTAGTCTTTGATATTCATCAGTAAGGGCTTCATGTCCTCTTCACTTTCAGCACGCAAGGTCGTGTCATCTGCATAATGCAGATTGTTAATGAGTCTTCCTCCAATCTTGATGCCCTGTTTTTCTTCATATAGTCCAGCTTCTTGGATTATTTGCTCAGCATACAGATTGAATAAGTATGGTGAAAAGATACAATGCTGACACATCTTTCCTGATTTTAAATCACGCAGTATCCCCTTGATCTGTTTGAACGACTGTTTCTTGGTTTATGTATAGATTCCTCAGGAATGCAGTTAAGTGTTCTGGAATTCCCATTCTTTGCGATGTTATTCATAATTTGTTATGATCCACACAGTCGAATGCCTTTGCATAGTCAATAAAACACAGGTAAACATCTTTCTGGCATTCTCTGCTTTCAGCCAGGATCCATCTGACATCAGCAATGATATCCCTTGTTCCGAGTCCTCTTCTGTATCTGGCTTGAACTTCTAGCAGTTCTCTGCTGATGTACTGGTGTAACTGCTTTTGAATGTTCCTTAGCAAAATTTTACTTGTGTGTGATATTAATGATATCATTTTATAATTTCTGCATTCTGTAGGGTCACCTTTCTTTGGAATGGGCACAAATATGGATCTCCTCCAGCTGGTTGGCCAGGAAGCCGTCTTCCAAATTTCTTGACATAGGTGACTGAGTACCTCCAGTGCTGTATCTGTTTGTTGAAACAACTTAATTGGTGTTTTGTCAATTCCTGGAGCCTTACGTGACAGTGTACTTTTTAAAATACCTAGTTATCTTTTAAGGGAAGACAGTATAATGTTCAAGAGCTGATATTTTGAAAACAGATGGACCTAAGGTTGAGTCCTGGATCCCCAGTTACTAACTTTATGCTTTTGCTCAAGTCATATAAACTTCCTGTACCTCAGTTTTCTTATCTGTAAACTGGGAATAGTAATACATACTTCAAATGGTTGTTGTGAGGATTAAATTAAATGAGCTAATAGTCTTAAAGTGCTTACTACCATGCTTGGCACACTGTAATTAATCAATAAATAGTAGCTTTTTTTTTTCTATGAGCCAATTCAACTTCCTCTAGCAAAACTTCTCTTGAACTTCTCCCCTCCCAATTGGAATAAACAATTCTGTGTCAATTTTTAAGCAATTGTGTGTTTTTCCCCTTGGTACTGGGGTTGGGGCTCTGTAAATTACATTTCTGCTTGGTCAGCAATTTCCATGTTAGGTTCTGCCAACAGGGGGTGCCAGGAAGACTGCACAGCTGGAGGAAGGAGAAGGGACTTGCTCTTCTCTGTCAGCTTCATTTGGGCTTCCTAATTTTGTCAGCATCACCTCTCTTTACCTTCGGTGGTAGTTGAAACCAGTAGCAGCAGCTGACTCCAGTTTGCTGTTTCTCCAACACTGGTGGGATCAGCCTCATCCAGCTTCCTCAGAGACACAAGCACCAGGTGAGCAGCTACCTCTCCTCAGAGGTATGGGACCCAGGCACACAGAGTCTCTCCTCCAAGCTTCTAAATTTTAATAACCAGCCTCTTCCCTTTGTTTCTCCAGCCCCAGGGGCAGTCGTGGCTTCCTGATGTTGATTGATACCTCTGTGATGCTGTAGAATGCTTTTTTTGCCCTTTCAGTTATTCAGTATTCAATAGTTAACAGTTCTCCATATTAACTATTTTATGTTACAAATAAATACTGTGACTTCTGTACCCTAACTGGACCCAACAGGTACTGGCTCCTATTCCCTCCTTTGTTTCCCTACTGGGATTTGTTTTTGTGTCCCAAGTGCCTTCATAACTGACTGGTGCATAAGACTTGTGCATATATGTATATATATAGCTGCCTACTGAATATCTTTATCTGAATATCTCTCTTCAGAGTCCCACACTCGATGTTTCCCACACTCAGTGCTTTTATACTCATCATCTCTGCTCCTTGCTAGACCTGTAGTTTCTTCTTTCAGCGCACCAGTGTGTGCTCTTGAATGAACTGAATGCACAATGCTCTAAATCTGATCTTGATAGCAATTGAACCATTGTGAACAAATGAAAATTACTAACATCTTGGTACTTCAAGTTACTGCAATACCTGAGACAAATTTTAGTTTTGAAGGTATATTAACATAATTCGTTTTAGAATACAGATCTTTAAAATTTAATAAACAGAGATGCACTTGATTAGGCATTGAAAAGCCTAGATTCTATTCCTTCCCCCGCCACACTAATTTTTACACTCAATGGTTCTCCATTGAGTTTTTTCACTTTCTTCACCAATAAAATGGGGTTATAACAATTGTTCCTTTTTTTATGTTAAAGAGATATTTCATATCTACATGAACATAACATGCTAGATAATATATGTGAAAGTTATTAGGCTTAACATTTTTAGAATCAAACATTATGATGTGGTTAACATATCTTAAAGACTTTTCCTCCCAATTCTAATAGATAAGTTCAAACTAACATCTGTAAAGAAACTTTGACTAAGTTGAAAATTTTAGACTGTTCCACTTAATATAAAAAATTCATTGGGTTTCACCAAATAAATAATTGTGGCTAAAATTTGGGAGAGTTTGAATTATATTATTATTAAATAATTATATAACATAATTGTGGTTTTTTTTTTTTTGAAAAGCTATTTATGTCATACATAACTGTGCTTGAAAAAAGAAGCCTTTCTTAGTTATCTAGTGCTGCTATAACAGAAATACCACAAGTGGATGGCTTTAACAAACAGATATTTATTTTCTCAGTTTAGGAGGCTAGAAGTCTGAATTCAGGGTGTCGGCTCCAGAGGAAGGCTTTCTTTCTCCATTGGCTTTGGAGGAAGGTCCTTGTCTCTCCTGAGCTTCTGCTCCTAGGCAATCTTCATGTTGCTTGGCATTTCTCTTCCCCGATTTCTGCTTCTCTAGCTTGCTTATTTAATCTCTTTTATATTGCAAAAGAGATTGCCTCAAGACACACCGACACTAATCCTGTCTCTTTAACATAACAAAGACAGCCCATTCCCAAATGGAATTATAATCACAGGCATAGAGATTAGGATTTACAACATATATTTCTGGGGGGACACAGACATAACAGAGCTTTTGTTATGTAAAAGAATGATGAAGTAACTCAATTTCACTAGCATAGAATTTAGGGGGATGAAGATTGTTATATTTCTAATATTGAATGGGTGAGGAAACCAATTAAGTAATGGATTTTAAATTATTTCAGTTGTCTTATTGGATCAATGTTTGCCATTGCTGAAATTTTTCTTGAGTAATTTTGATTTTAAGAAAATTAGAATTGATTAATTTGTAGGGTAGAATTCAAAATGGAAACAACTAGAAGCCATACTCAACTACAGATTTCTTACCCTAGTGTTAAAAGGCATCACTTTTGAAGAAAAAAAAAAAGTGAATTGTAGTTAGACCAATTTCCTATCTTGGTGGATAAGACTAAGATCTACAGTGTAGCAAGAAAAACTTGCTACCCATAATGTACCTGGACAGAATGAAAGAATTCAATACAACTCTATTATAGTTACTCCAATGAAATGCTGGATCATTCTACCTTTTAGATGTACTTAGAAATTGAAATACAATCAGAAGAATTCAATTCTGCACGCAGTGAACAAGTTATTCCTATTGAAGGAACAAACGACTATATGAATATCTTTTTTGAGCAAGTCATTGAATTCCAATGATTACAGTTTTTCAACTGAAAAATCTGTCATGAAGTAAACTAATAAGAAACCCTATAAAATAATAAAAACAGATTTGCAAGAAACTTAAGCAGCTGCTTTCAGATAATGACATGTTTTGTTGTCTTTACTGAGGATTTTTCAGTGTAGACTCTGTTCAAACTATCATTCCTAGGCCTGTTGAAATTTTCAAATATGTGAGGATTTCTAAGAATATGTATTCCCGCCCCCCCAAAACATATTTAGTTAAAAAAAAAAAATGCCAGTCATCTGAGAAACATTTTATGGGCATTTACTGTGTTCTGGAAGCTGTCCTAGGTCCTGGTGTAGGTTTTGGGTTAGGAGAGAGGGAAGGAGATACAAAGACAAATGACACCATAATCTGATTGCATTTCATAGTTTACTGTGGTTCTCAGGAGAAAAGTGAAAAGTGAGACAATTAACCTGCTAAGCCAAATCCGCTGCCATCGAGTCGCTTCCGACTCATAGTGACCGTATAGGACAGAGTAGAACCACCGGATAGAGTTTCCAAGGAGCGCCTGGCGGATTTGAACTGCCGACCTCTTGGTTAGTAGCCATAGCACTTAACCACTACACCACCAGGGTTTCCTTAGAGACAATTAAAGTAGCAGTTTATTATTTCTCATGTTGATCACATTTTGGCCATAGTCCTATTGATTTTATAGCAGCCCATCAGAGTAAGCACAGAAGCCACCACTTGGAATGGTAAAAAGAGAAGGTCCCCAATTCCTCGCCTCTTTTTGACTAACCATTATGGAAAGAGTTGATGCCATTCATGGAATCTGGGGTCTGGGAGCTGGTGGATGCCGGACAGGTTTTACCACCTGGAAAACTATACAGAAACTCCAGGTCACTCCATGATAGCATGGCCAATTGGGTCAAAACTAATTCTATTCTGCCCATTTCTACAGTTAAGAGTGGGGCTGCTGCTTTACTCAACTCATAAACCCTTTGCCGTCGAGTTGATTCTGACTTATAGTGACCCTATAGGACAGAGTAGAACTGCCCCGTAGAGTTTCCAAGGAGAGTCTGGTGGATTCGCACTGCCGACCTTTTGGTTAGCAGCCATAGCACTCAACCACTACACCACCAGGGTTTCTTTCCATTCTACTCATACTATATCAAAAACAAACACATTGCCATTGAGTCATTCCAACTCATAGTGACCCTAGAAGACAGAGTAGAACTGCTCAATAGAGTTTCCAAGTAGTGGCTGGTGAATTCAAACTGCTGACCTTTTGATTAGCAACCGTAGCATGCCGTACCTCTTAACTGCTGTGCTACCAGAGCTCCACTCATATAATATAGCTGTGCTTAAAAATGAAGTCAGAAAGCCAGAAGCCAATAATTGACTCTACAATGAATTCTTCAGGAAACCTTTTACTTATTCAGCACTGAGTAACAAAACATTTCATTAAGAAGAAAGCACATTGGTACCAGACACTGGGGACATAATGATGAAAAGATGTGGTCCCTACCCTCTGAGATCATGCATTCTGGTGAGAAGGGACACATTTGCAATGTTCTAAGTGCTTATTGCAGAATAGCTTCTGGCCAACTTTTTTTTCTACTGGGTTGCTTAGCGTATTTAGGTGTTTTGACCAAATTGAGCAGTCTTCCCACCAGGCGCTTGACAAAGGGACAAAACGCCTAATTAATTCATTTAGGCGGTATGACAAACCCACCTATCATTTGTCCTTCCTGGTAGGACTATAAACTTTCAGTGTCAACCAGAGCATTTTTCCCCACAGGGTAAAAGTGACTGAGGGAATGAGGACTCAGCTGTGCAGTTCCCCATCTGCTGCCTTCAAGCTCTAGTTTAGGGATGTCAGAGGAGAAAGGATTAGAAATAGTCTAATGATTAGAATTAAAAAACAAAAACAAATCCATTGCTGTCAAGTTGATTTCAATTCATAGCGACCCTATAGGGCAAAATAGAACTGCCCCACAGGGTTTCCAAGGCTATAATCTTTAGAAAAGCAGGCTGCTACAACCTTCTCCTGTGGTGGGTTCAAACTGCCAACATTTTGGTTAGCAGCTGAGCACTTAACTACTGTGCTGCCAGGGGCTCCTTATAATGATTAGAATAAACAAAAAAACCCAAAACCAAACCCGTTGCTATTGAGTTGATTCCGATTCATAGTGACCCTTTAAGACAGAGTAGAACAGCCCTATAAGGTTTCCAAGGGGCAGTTTTGAACTGCCAACCTTTTGGTTAACAGTCATGGCTCTTAACCACTAAGCCACCAGGGCCCACAATAATTAGAATAGGAGCCATTTAATACCTATGCGATGACTCAGACTTCTTCATAGAGTTCCTGCCACTGCCTCATGCATATACCCATACCAACTCCTGACTGGTCCTTCTCCCTCAAGGCTGTTACATCTGAGCTGTAGAGTAGAATGGGGGTAAGCTTACCTCCCATTGATTTATTTCTTTTTAAGGTACAGAGGAAGGAGGCTAATTGCCTGAGGAGATAGAGTTTGGTAATCTAAACTTTATTTTCATCAGATCTTGCTTATCAGTTCAATGTGATTTCAGATGCATAGAACATCAACATGTCTTTTATTTCTCTTTTAAAGGAAATGATATTAATAATACATGGTGAGAAAATTTCCAAAATGTAGACTGACACTTTGCTTTCCTTTGCTTATTTCCAAGATGAGATCATTGCCAATAGAGCTTTTAAGAAATGTATAATACCTTGCTAAAAGAGACACATCACTATCATAACAACAATTAAAGACTCTCCTGGAATATATACCTCTGTTAGAGTCCTTATTTCTCTGTATTGAGATTATTACCTACTTATCATTTTCTCCATAGAGGCTAAGCACCATGAAGGCAGAGACTGTGTCCTATTTATTTACATATTCACAGTGCCTGGTACAGTGCCTAGAGTACACGGTAAAAAAACATGGGCTCGATAAATACTTGGTGAACTAATATTTGTTGGATGAAGGAGTAGGTATTTAAAAAAATTACTAGTTATAGTGGAATTCCATTGTATGATCTTTGTTTGATGTCCAATTTCAATCAAGTTACTTTTCTTGTTTGAAAGAGTCAGTATGTCATGTTACATCTTTGGATTAAATCAAATGTAACAGCATTTCCTTTCAAATATATCATCTTATTATTCTGGAGTTCAGTCATCTTTCTGTAGGTAATGAGAAGCTCTGAACTCTGAGGGACAAAAGCTTTACATAATTCAAATGTATTATGCTCAAGGCAAAGCTCTTTCCAGGTAAGATTATAATACATTTTTTATCAAACAGAAGTTAACATTCACAAGTCTTTGACTTTCATTTATTTGTAACCCATTTTTTTCATAACATTAAATAGATGATGCCCCTCTCAATGAGTAATTAGAAAAGGAAGTAATGAGGCATATGTGAATACAGATGGAGAAAGTGATATAGTTATGACATTGATATTATTACCGTGATCCCTCCTAATGTGACGATGTGAGATGATTTATTGGTATTGATGGTGCTTACTCACCTATAACCTACTAATAAAATAGCATGGTGAGCTATCACCGCCAGTGGTGAACTTCCTTAGGAAATTTTATTTAAATGGCCAGTGGCATTTACTGTATTTTGAGATGGTTGCTCAAGAGATTTGGAAGAACCTGTTCACAGTAAAATGTAGAAGAATAAATTTTTTCTAATGATTACAACGGGAAAATCAAGTAAACTGAATTATGCACTTAGTATTTAATGTGCTGGATTAGTTTTTATGTACAAGCAAAATGTAAAAGTTAACCTCTTAATAATAACATAATATTCTGAAAATTTTGCTTGATTTTAAAAGATATTTTTCAGATCAGATAATCAAAGGTATATTTCCTAAACGTCAGTAGTTTTCCAAAGTAATTGGCCATGTTTTATCTCAAGGCTCAGTAGAAAATTAGGAAGCGCATAGCTGTTCCAATGGTTAAGAATAGTTTTCTGTTCATTTTAGATTTATTCCTTAGTTATTATGTCTGTATTAGGGACCACTGAATGGCTGCCATCTTCGAAATGAGTTGCCTGCACTCTGGTTTGGAGAATTATATTTGGGTGAAAGAGAGGATAAGGGACTGGTGGAAATCCTGGCCCCATTCTATTTTCTTCTTCTGAACTACAAGGGATCCTGTTAAAATATTAAAGCATTGTGCTGGCATATAAAGTCTTGTCTCCCATTCCTTTTCAGAACATGGTAGATTCTAATGGGATAAAAATAATTCTCTAAGAAAGAAAGAATTTTAATAAAAATGTAAATTATTTTAGCATTAGTACTAAACTTCAGGTTAGTAAGTATGGCAATAGTTTATGAAAATGTTGAGTATTGGCAAAAATGTTAGTAATAGAAAAATTTCTTCAACCTGTCTGTGAGATGGCAATGCATTATTACCTGAAAGTAGTTTCATGAAAGGTAAACATTTGCTTTACTCTCTAGATTCATACTTCATGTAAAGTCAAAGTTGAAAATAAGGTAATTAGTCTCAATGGAATTTGTCCTTTTGCTCCCAGAAAGGTCATCTAAATTTTCCCAGATGTTATGATTAATTTTCATTATTACTTTTAGCTTATCTTTCTTTCTAGTTCCCTATTTTCTTTTTTTTTTTTATCTTTTCCTGTTATATCAGAACAAATTCCATTTCTTATGTAGGGACTGAAGAAGGATTAGAATTACTTATAATTGAAAGTTTTATTTGAACTTCCTTCTCTCTTCCTCATTTTGGCTGTGTGCCTCCATCTTCTGCTCGTTCAAAACCTTGCTCAGGTTACTTTTACTGCTGTCTTTTTTACCGAGTCATTTGAAAAAATGAAATGAAGTCTCAGTCTCAAGCCTTCCAAATATTCTCATTGCCCTCAAGCCTTCTGAATATTATTCTTTGATTCCCTCATCTCCAAGCTTAGTTTACAGTTGCTTTTTTTTTTTTTTTACTTCATTGTGGGTGTTAATGCCATTTTTGCAATGATTTCACATGAAATTAGAATTATGAACAAAATGTTATGTTGAGAGTTTAGAGTACCCCAACTTTCCTAATATATGAGACTATTTGAAATAGTTTTTGTAAAGCACATCCTTTACGAAGTTGGTTTATTACAAGATGAAGGAGGTAGAAGACCATACTAAGGAGGACATCATCAACCCCCAGTATAGCTTATTTCACTGTGTTCTAATAGTGGAACTAAGGAATTTTATACCCACCCAGTTCCGTTGAGTCAATTTTTGTAGGAGGGCAAATTACTGTCATTTCAAAAGACTAGGGAATATATCTCAAATATTTGAAGATTTCAGAAATGAAACTGATTATCTAAACCCTCCTTGAATTCATCTATATTTCCAGGCAGTGCCATCCTTGGATTATGATAGTCCAGAAAGCTACATCATTTTATTCGTTAGTTTTTCCTTTTATTTATCCCCAAACTCATTACTTCAATTTTAAGTGTAAGTTTTTGTAAATAAAAGTGTGGTAGACAAGTACGTGTTTATTTTACGATTTTATAAACCACGAACATGTTCCCCCATAGCTTTCATATTTATAACATATTTAAAATATTTTTATTATGAAATAATTCAGACACACACCATTGAGTAGACTCCCAGAGAGCCCTGGTGGGGAGCAAACCTAGGAAAGTGAGGAAGGGGCAAGATTTTGTAGAGAATTTTGAGCTATCCAACTGCTGGTCTAAATGTGAATGGGACATCTCCTATAGCCACAAATGAGAGTAAAGGCACTTACCTGGTATTAGGTCCTGTGTCTCATTCAGGTCCTATAAGTAGCTGGGTTATTTTTCCTTACATGTGCTACCCTGAAATGCCAATTTACCTCTATCTTTCCTTTCTTTCTCTTTAAAAAATACACCGTTCAAAAGAGTGCCTTGTGAAACGCAAGTCTGCAATGTGTTCTGAAATAAAACAAAGGTGTTCCATAATCAAAGTTTTCTAAACAAGGCCACTTCCCTTCAAAAGAGGAACTCAATTGCTGACCCTAAGGTACTAAATTATTTTCGTAGCTAACAGCCAGGTCTTGTGTTCTATTGCAAGTAAGCGCTTTGTTTAGAAAAATAGCTTGGTAAGCAATTGGGAGTGGGAGGAGAGGTATTGAGGGTGTGTATGGATTGGAAGGGGAAAAGGAAACAAAAAAACAGTTAGTCTGAATTGTTTAAAAAAATTAATTGGGGTTCGAGGGTAGGGGAGAGCCAAGAAAGTTGGAGAAGAGAGGAGGGGTGGAGGTATGCTAGGAAGACGAGAGCAATTAGGCAATGTAGCAGGACTCTGAAATAAATGGACAATGGTGGTCAATGAGAAAATTCTGGTGGAGGGGTGACTGGAGGATTTTAAGAAATTCTAAGGACTTTTTAGATGTCTAATCTTTGATTCTAAGCAGTTTGCATTGATATGATATAATGATCGCTGCCTCCCCAAGCCCTCAGGAAAGGCTGATATTTCTGTGGAGAGCTTGTTTGGTGTTCTTGTGGGAAATCGAGGGCAGTTAAGGATGTTTGGCACATTAAATTAAGGAATGCACATTCACCCCTCTGCTGATGCCCTGAGGAAGAGGAACACCGTATGAAGAAGGACAGGTCCAGGAGCTCTGGGTGATAAGTGGATGTGAAGTGAATGGCTATCCTTGAGGAAACTGAAGGTGGCCCAGATAAACAGCAAAATGTGGTACTGAGACCCCGCTTTTCAAACCAAATTAGCAGGGGAAAAAAAAAACAAAACACAAAACCAAACCTGTTGCCATTGAGTCGATTACGACTCATAGCGACCCTACGGGACAGAGTAGAACTGCCCCATAGAGTTTCCAAGGAGTGCCTCATGGATTCAAACTGCCAACCTTTTCGTTAGCAGCCATAGCACTTAACCATCATGCCACCAGGGTTTCCAAATTAACCAGAGGGAGGTAAGTATATGACACTTGGCTCATGTCTCTCTTATGGATTCACAATACCCATTTGAAAGTATGGGAAATTTTACAGTAAAAATGACAGTGACACCAACAACAGTGAAAACTTGCTTAATTTTGTTTAATTTAGCATTTTCCAAATTTATTTGGCCATGTATCCCTTTTCTGTCACCTATTAACATCATGTAGAACCAGTGTGTTCTGAGGAACAATCTTTGTTTTAAACCATTTCTCTAGGTGTGATCAAATGATTTATTTTAAAGTACACTTTAAAATATGCTTTATGAGACTTTTGAGATCTGACTTTTTGGCCACTCCTTCTCTGGAGCACAGAATTTAGAACTGGAAGGGAAGAATATGGGATCATCCCAATAGAGAATTGGCAGGGCTAGGTGATTGGGCTACAATTGGAGAGTAGGGGAAAGGACAGAATCAGGTAACGTTGAGGTCGCTGGCTTGAGCTACCAGGCAAATGGTGGAGCATTTCCTGATATGGGAAAGCTTGGAGAAGGGGTAGGTTGGAACAGGCATGAGGGTCAGAGTTAAACTAAAAATCCAGGTTTGAACATATTGATTTGGGATGTCTGTGAGATCACCAAGTTGAGATACCAAGTAGATACTAGGATATATGGGCTGGTAACAGTCAGATAAATATTCTTTGAGGCCTGGAAAGGATGAATTTTGGTAGTATGAGTCTAGAGATAAAAACAGAAGAGAGCTTCAGATTGAGTCCTAAAGGAATCTGACTTTTGGGGATTAGATAGAGGAGGAAGAGCTCGCAAAGGAACCTTTTAAGATACCAAAAGGCAGGAGAATGACAGACCCCGAGAGAAGAGGTTGTATAAAAAGGGAGAGGTCAGCTGGATCAAGAGCTGCTGAGAGGTCACATTAAAAGCAGGCAAAGAGAACTGACATCATTGAATTCCGTGCTAAATGAGGCACTGTGCTAAATGGTTCAAACCATTTTCTCTTGGCAATCCTCACAAAGATCATGGAAAGAAGTTATGATTTTATAGATGAGGAAACAGGCTCAGGGAAATTATATAACATACCCAAGGTCAAATGTTTAGTTTGTGGCCAGGAATTCACAGCAAAGTCTTTTTTCTCTAGACTACACTACCTCCAAAGATTCCTGTTATAAGACCCACCAAAACCTACCCCCCCCCCCAAAAAAAAGCCCGCTGCTGTCAAGTCAATTCCAACTCATAGCAACCCTATAGGACAGATGAGAACTGCTTCATAGGGCTATCCAAGGAGCAGCTGGTGAATTTGAACTGCCAACCTTTCGGTTAACAGCCACAGCTCTTGACTTCTACGCCACCAGGGGTTCACCAGTGCTTTCATTTTCCTATGGTTGACCAGTAAATCTTAATAACTCGTATTGTAGAGGACTGTGATTCTTACCTCTAATTTATTAGCATATTACTGCCACCTTTTTATTCCTTGAAGGAGGGTGGGAAGAGAAAAGATATTTCTGGAAAGATTTTTGTGGGAAGACAGATAAAAGTGTAATGGTTTTTAAAAGGAGGCTCTAAAATTTAACAGCAGGATAGAAGTATTAACCCAGAAAATTTACGGTATACCATAATTCATTATGAAGTTTATTGTTACAAATATTGAATAAAGCATGTTATGACATTATATTGACATCATACTTTCACCAATAGCTCAGGCACAAGAAAAATTATGCACAAACTGCAGTTCTTGGTATAATTCCCAAAACACATTGTTGACCCGCTGATGGACCAAAGCAACATGATATAGTTGAATATTTGAGCAAAGAGAATTTCTTCCATATAGCCATACTACTCTTGTTGTT
Source organism: Elephas maximus indicus (assembly GCF_024166365.1). NCBI lineage: Eukaryota > Metazoa > Chordata > Mammalia > Proboscidea > Elephantidae > Elephas > Elephas maximus. Next base: position 51,243,646 of record NC_064828.1, on the reverse strand, counting down.
GTTAGGTACTGAGTCAATTCCGATTTATAGCGACCCTATATACAACAGAAGAAAACATTGCTCAGTCCTGTGCCATGCTCACAATCATTGGTATGCTTCATACTATTCTAGAAGGTGCTTAAAATTTATTTAAAAAAATGAGTCTTGGATCCATATAGATATTTTCCTTAAGAAGTCCTAAGATATTGCAGTATAAATAGTTCTAGGTTGGTCAGGTTGGCTAGTGTAAGGTGAGACTTCCCAGTTCGTCCCAAGCTGTGAAGTAAGTGATTGCCAGCTGGTTACTCCTGTGTGTGCAGGACCATTTAATTCCACTGTGAATTGTTCAGTTATTTCTCAGATGAATGTATTTGGCAGACGAGCTGTGGATTTTTATAGAATCAATTAACTTAAGATTCTACTACCCAGCAGGTAAATACCACAGTATCATTTTAGTTTTGTTTTTTTATAACAAAAGCCTTTTGTGTAAATCTTAGGGAAGGAATATGGAAGAAATGAAATTCTGGTCCTACAGCTGCTATGCTTGGTCAATGTTTTAAAACAGCACAAACTGGCAAGTAGTGGAAGCTCAGTAAATGCGGTGATTGATGCTGCTGATATTAGGGAAGGAATTAAGTTACATTTTAGATGGCTATTCATCTTTCACCCTTCCTACAGAAAATGTTTTCTGATTTGAGCCATGCCACTTATGGTTCCCAGATACCACTGTCACCATTCTAGGGGAAGCTGTATAGTGTAGTGGTTGGGAGCAGGGATTCTGGATCTAGCCTGCCTGGGTTCGAATTCCTGCTCCTGCCAGAATAGCTGTGTGACTTGAGGCAAGTTGCTTTACCTTTCTGTGCCTCAGTTTCCTCATCTGTAAAATAAGGATGATAATAATAGTTCCTCCTTCATAGGACTGTTATGAGGTTATTATGCCTGACACATAGTGAATGAAGTTCTGGGAAACGTACCGTGAATATGCTAGGTTAGAGTGCCTTTATCTTAATTCCATCGCTTTTGTGTTCACTCTGCTTCAGGAACTCACTTTCATGGGCACATCTTGGAGCTGGTCATGACTAAGATCTGCTTCTGTACCACTGACTTTTGTCCCTTAAGTTGTCTTACTTTCTAAGTTCTATCACCTTTAGTCCTTGAATTTGTGAAGACTTCTAGTTCTTTGACATTTTCCTTTGCCTTCTGCGTACTGTATTTTTGCACAAATAATGTGAGCCTTCTGTATTTGTTTGCCAGCTGCACCCTCCCCTGGTGAGGTATTTTCATAAGCACCACTATACCAATATTTTAAATATGTTGCAGTAAAAAAAAAAAAACAAACTAGTATAGTGCCTTTGTGAAAATATCTGACCAGGGCGCAGCTGGCAAACAAACTTAGAAGGTTCGTGTTATTTGTGTGAAAATATGATAACATATATCTCCTGGAATAATTTTCTTTCCTTTTCTGCCTGCATCTTTTAAAGCTTTCTTGCTAGCACCTTTAGCTCTTTTACCTATCTGCCATGCAATGTCCAATCCTGGATCAACCCAAAAGTGAATCTTCTCTGTTTTATTCTTGGGTTACTGAACTCTGATATAAACCCAGAGCATGGTAGATTAATGCTATTATAAAAAGTTAAGGTCTCTAATCTGTAGCAGGACCTCAAAGCCAGCAGGTGATCCTTCTTGGTTCCTTTGTTCAGCTGCCTTTCCTACTCCCTACACCATGTTGTCCCAGTTTTCATGGCTTTCTTCAGGCCTCACACCCTAGGCCTTTATACTCACTACCGCTAAGAGATGTGAACTCCCTCAACTTCTACCACTGACTTCTCGGAATAGTCTTTATCTGCACCCACATTTGTCTTCTCCCCTTTTTCTCAGAGGTAAAAGAAGCCACCCAACTCTCCAAGATTAGTACCTCCACTGCCATTGCAGATCCTGTCTGCTGTCATCATCTTGGGCACATCAGCCCTTCTGTTATCTCCTTAAAGTCTTCTGTATTTTGAACTTCTTCCTCTCCTCTGATTTCTTTGCTTAAGTTTCGTTCATCTTAAATACAAAATCTCTCGTGGCTCTTTGTCTACCTTTAGCCTTGTGTTTCTTCTTGAAGTACGGCCAGTTTGTCTTCACTTCCTTATTGTTTTCATGGAGTCACTTCTGACTCATGGCGACCTTATTTATTGCAAAATGAAATGTTGCCTGGTCCTGTGCTATCTTCATGATTATTGGTATGTTTTAGTTCGTTGGTGAGACTATTATGTCAGTTCATCTTATGGAGGGTTTCCCTTGTTTTCACTGACCCTTTACTTTTCCAAACATGATGTCCTTTTCTAGCGATTGGTTCATGTCCTTAAAAAATTTATTCCTCATCTCTTGCAATCTGACTTTCCTCCTATCCAACCAGTGATCATCTGTTTGCAGAAGCCTTTTGCTCATTCTCTATCTTACTTGTCCTCTTTGCTTTATTGTTAGAGATTTCCTTCTTGAAACTGCTTTTTGTGGGTTCTTCCTCTTTTCTGTTTTTTCTTAACGCTGCTGCTCATTTTCAAATCCTCTGTGGACTCTTGCTTTTCACCCTGCTTCTTAAATGATGGTGCTCAAAATGGTTAATTTCTCAACTTCTTTTCTGACTCACTAGCTTTATATAATGCATCCTACTTTCAAATTCAACCCATAAATCAAAGACTCCCAATTTTGTACTTCTAGCTCCATGCCCAAATTGATATGTGATTTCCCAGCCTAAAACTCAAACTTATCCTAAGCCATGAATTCAAGGCTCTTTGAGATCTGGCTCTGCTTACTTTTCAGTCCGTTCTCCTGTCACCTCTTTATTCTAGTCACATCAAACTGCTCACAGTTCTCCAAATGCAATATAACATCTCACTGCTCTGAATGCCCTTTCACCCTTGTTCTCCTAGAAACTCACAACTTTTGATAAGATTTGACTAAGTTGTCACCTACTTTGCGAAGCTTTCTTGGGTTCCTTTTCTTCCACTTCTAGATTGATTTCACACTGCTTCTCCTTTGTCTTATCCTGTTCACGTGTCACTTATATATTCACTCCATCACACTGGTAAGTAAGTGTTTACGTATCTGCTTTCTCTAAGAGAGCATGAACATCTTGTGGCAGGAATTATATCTTGTGATCGTGTCTGTATTTGTAGTCCAAATACACAGCACAGAGCCTGGTACAGCGTAAGGAAACAATGATGCTTATTGAATGAACAAGTGGATGATGCCTTCCTTCATTCTGAATATTGTCTCCAGCGTCTACTCTTGCCTACTGTGGTTCTCCACTACCATTGAGGACACTAACTACAATACTTCCAATGAACCTTTGGACAATTTATGCTCAAAGAGTTTTAAATTTATTTAGGAAAAGATTAATTCTGCATATATTTTCTAGAGATTTGTGTGTGTGTGTGTGCAATTAGCCATGAAATATAAGTCCTGTTCCATGTACCAAGATTCTGAAGAAATCAAATGAAGTCTAACCTTGACCGTCTAAAGAGAATCAGGGAGTAGGTCTAATAAGAAATTCAGTATGTATAGCCTCAGTTTTGTCTTCTGACTGTAGATGGTTTCTGTGGGAAGTTTGGTCAGATGTTGGCACTTTGAGAAACCAGCCTGCTTTTTTCTGGAGTGGACGGAAGTCTGAGGACGTGCATGCTGCTGACTTGCATGAGAAGCTTCAGGATGGGCTGAGCACGCCGATAGCATCAGTGCATTGCATGGTGCCTTGAACATACTTTATGCTTAGTATGTATGTACTGGAGGAATAAATGAATAAGTGAACATTCTAGTGGCACTTGTAATGAATGAGGTGAAAAGTGTGACGACAGGATATGGCCCATGTGTCGTAAAGATCTGGTGCGTGTGTGGTCTTTGGCTCACTTTTGTTGACATCCATGAGAATATTTCCTTTGGCATAGAGCTCTTGAAAGAGCCTGACTTGCTGATGAGCCCTGGGCTGGTTTCCTCCTCTGTACTCAGGTACAGGCTTAGGAAGGTAATTGACCACCTGTTGCCTTTACTTCTCGAATTCCACAATCCTCAGGATGGTCCTCTTATTTCGCTTTCACCTCCCCCTCATCCATTTCCTTTAAAGAACAGGAATCTCTTCTGAATTAAATGGGCTCTTTTCTAAAGTAACCAAGTCCAATGCACTGAGAAAACACAAAGAAAACTGTATTAAGCAGCCAAGGCAATGTTATTAACAATATAAGTAAAGCAAAATGAGTGTTTGAAATAACATCGTTAGATTAGAGGCTTCATTTTTGTTTAAATCATCTGTGAGTTTTGTTAGATTTTTTTTAAAGTAACCTCAGTTTCAATACATCAAAGAATGAGGTGTGAGATCAGTGCAATGTCTTTCTTCCAGAAGAGCTTATAAGAGTAACATAGAAGTATAGAAAGAAATATTCAGTAATTAAATAAATTCTAGACTGTGTCATGTGACAAGCAAATTTACTAACACTGTTTTTTTTTGGTAATCTACATGGAAATCAGAGACACAGTCAAGCTAATATTGCATTTCACTCTTTTTCAGACAGAAATGATTAAACATGTAAATTCATATTTAAATTATTCATCACTACAGTAGCTGCAGTATTAGCTTCCAGTGTTATTAAAAGTAAATGTTTTGCTAATTTGATAAACCGTGTATCGAGTTTATGATAAATGTGGTTCAAACCTTTAATATGATTTTTAGACTGCTCACACCCCCTGCCCTGTATCGCCACCAAACATTCTAACTTTGTTACATGGCCTCCCTTTTTATGAGCTTCCTGAATTTTTAATAACACAGTGGGGACTGGACTCTCGCTGAGTAAATCTTTCTTCGTGAAGAATTTTTCCCAGGAGAAAATGAGCCCAGAAACAAGACTAATGCTAACTTGTTCATCATTTTACATTTTAGCACATCTGCTTTTTCTGTTTCTAAATTCAGATTGTAAATTCCGTTTACAATTCCAAACAGTCTGGAAAAAAAATGCCCAACTTTATATAATAATCCTAAATTGGAACTGTGCTGCCTGTTTGCTTGTCACAGATGTGTGGGTTGAGTATATTCACCCTGTTTGCAGAGTAAAAGCGAAACTGTTATGCACCTAGCTCAGGAAATAAGACATTTCATAGACAACAATTTTTACTTTCTTAAACCATCAAAGTCATTGTTTTATGTCTATCAGAAATAAAGTCATAAATCAGTCCAAGTCGATCTTTAATCACCACGTTGGATGACTGAGTTTTGGGCACCACTTCATTAGGAGATCTTAGCAAATCAAGATGATATTAAAGTAACTATTAGCCTTGTAAATCAGAGTATGCACAAACATAAAAGATCATCTTGCTAAGTTCAGCCAAATTGTGGATGTGCAAGGGATGAAGTTAGCCACAGACTTTTAGAGTGAATCAGTTAAACAGACTTTTAAGTTGAAAACGGAAGAGTTAATACAGGCAGAGTTTATTGACTTGCCGGTTGAAGAAGGACATTAGCTCTTAAAAAATTGCCATTTCCTTGTACTGTTCAGGCTGACCTCACACCAGTGTTCATCTGAAGTATGTAGACAGTAGAGGTCTTTATTATTATTACTGCATTATAAGGACAATAATTTTTGCTTTGTGTTTCCATACACCAAACCTCTGGCTTCACAGGTGAACAATGTAGGAGACTGATTAGTGACAGTCTGCCCCTTTGCTGAGTTACCGGCCTGGGAACATCTTTCGTTTTGTAGATAGCTTTATGCTAGCTTGTGGGATGCACTTTGTGCTACTGTCAACTTGAAAGAATGAATATATCTTTCCCAACTTGCTTGTCGACTAGAAGGAAGTAGCTAAAGTTTAACTTAGGTAACCGAGGAATTAATTTCAAAGGTTGTGGGAAGGAATTTATGTGTGGAATATTCAGGAATAATAACAGAGACTAGCTTAGAGGAAAAGTGCCATTCATTATCATAGAAGTACAAGGTTCTCAAGGAAGAGAACCATGATTAAAGAAAAATAAAAGAATAAATTAATCAGGAAAATAAAGTTTATAGGGTCTCTCACTATTGAATCAAGCAATGGTATCTGAGACTTTTTTTTTTTTCTCAGCCACCTATGGCACACACAGCTGAAGAAAGCTATGTGGGAAAGTTCACACCAACATAGAGAAAAAAATCACGTTCTCTTGGGGTGACAAAATATGAAGAAATTCTTGGCTGGCTGCTGATCTAACAGAACTTGATGAAAGGAAGTTTGAGCTGCTAGGAGAACCTACTTTTCTTTCTGAAACACCGATTTTCCCCATGAGAAACATCGAATTGAAAATTGCTACTTTCACACTACCTTCTACAGAAATATTAATTAGTGACATTCTGTTAAGTGTTAATTAAAACAGTACTAGTTCAATTCTATTTTATCACATATTGTACAGAGAGTCGAGATAAAGCTCTCACAGTCTTCTGGGATCTGTTAATCTCTTCAGTGTACATGTACAAGTACACAGGCAAAGTGGATTCTGAAGGGGTTGGCGCGTTCATTTATTCATCACCTATTTACTGAACAGTAGGTACTGGGAATATTATAATGGGAGACAGTCTGTTTCCTTGGGGACTCACAGTCTAAAGGGTGAAGACAGACATATAAACAAAAAAATTACAATACAATGTTCAAACTCTGTGCAAAGTAGGTACAAGACAATTGGGACCAATTATCAGGGAATGTTGCAACTTATGTTTTTAGGAGAGTCAGTGCTTTAGGGAAGGCTGAGGTGTTGATAATCAAGGTAGACCTTCAAGGTCAAAGGCTTTTGCTGCTGGGTATTCTAGGTAGTGAAACCCTGGAAGCATGAAAATGGTGAAGAGTTAAATGCTGTGAAAGGTTCCCTTCCCTGCTTCTTATGGACTTGCTTCTTGAAGGATATGTAATTTAAGGAAATGAAAGGAGCTTGGTATGGAAGAGAGCAGCAAGATTTGTCTGGTTATAAGGCCCCATTTGGGAGGGTAAATTTTCACTGGGGACAGCAAGTAGGCACATAACAAATATTTGTTGCTTTGATGTTGTTGGATTTTGTTTGCCCAAATAGAATGGAGGAAAACAGTGCAAGATGATGTCCGGGAAGTAAGGGCAAGGTGTTCAGGGAGGGTTTGGATCCTTAATGGTTTGTGAAAGAGATTATCAGGACACATCTCTAAGAAAGAAGCAATTCAAATGCCAAACATCCTAGTGTTTACCAGCAGGAGATTTAGTTTGTACTGCAAAGGAGTGTGGACTTACCCCCAAAGCAAATATACAATTGTGTGTGTTTTACTCTGCTGAAGGCTCTTGAAATCAATTTCTAACCCACAAAATAGAAGTTCCCCAGACCAAATCCACTATAAAATTTATCTCTGTGGAAAGGCCATAGCTGTTACAGGAGGGCAGGATGGTAGATCAGGAGGCTTTTCTGTTTAAATATTTAAATAGATTTCTATTTGAACAGCTAAATGAAATCAAACTCACTATCTTACCTCAATAATTAAAAAGAAAATTGCTGAGCTTTCTGTACGAAGCATTCATGCCATTTTTTTCCTCCTTGAGAGCTCTTAGGGTATCTGAGTGCCAATGGTTTGGTTCCTTTTTGGGATAACGCAAGTAGTGTCTCTACAAGCCATATTTCCAGAGCAGGCCTAGCTTCACTGGTTTCTTAATGAAGAGCAGGCTGACTTAATGAGAAATTGCCAGGAAAATGGGGCTGAGAAGTCCCTGGGTGGTGCAAACAGTTATTGCACTTGGCTGCTAACTGAGAGGCCTGAAGATTGGGTCCACCCAGATGTGCATTGGAAGAAAGACCTGGCAACCTACTTCTGAGGGATCACAGCCATTGAAAACCCTATGGAGCGTAGTTCTACTCTGACACACATGGAGCTGCCATGAGTCAGAATCGACTCCATGGCAACTGGTTGTTTGTTATTGCAAATGGGGCTGACCTATCCCTTATAGGGCCTATCACGGAGTGACTAGCCGCTCTCCGAGAGGACAGACTTCTGGACTCAGCATATTTTTTTTTTTTGTAACTGACAGCTATAGATCTGTTTTTCTTAGTGGTGTTTGCATCAGAAGGTGCCTGTTTTACTTGCACTAGGCAGGGTAGTTTTCGTTTTGACTTCAGGTCTTATCAATTAATATTTCTACTGGTAATATTATCGATAAACTTTTCTCCCTTCATTTTTTTCATTATCCAAGTAATTTATGATTATTTCAGAAAAATTAGAGCGTATGAGCAAACCAAAAACCCATTAAATTAAAATCAGTTAAAAATTCCATTAGCTACTGATTGCAATTTTCATATATATATTTCTGACCTTTACGCCTACAGAAATATGCATATAAAATATATATTTACAAAATTAGAAACATACCATATATATGTGTGTGCCCCATGCACGTACTGTGTGTGTCATATTGTTTTATCTTCATATATTATTAATGTATTTTCAAGTCAATAAAATGTTACAATTTTATAGAACCAAAGGTTGAGACTATCAGTTGCTTGAAGCTCTTCACTTTTCTAGGGGTCATGGAGTTCTGGTGGCATTTTTGTTTTATATTTATTGGGTGTAGTTATGTAGTCTTAGCAAGATTCGTATAAAGCCATTTAAAATTATGGGCATAATAAAAATGATACAAATTTTCTAAGCAACTTAAGGTCCCGTATAAAATGCCTATGAAGAAATTTACCAGTCTTCATTCTCTATTTGGTGTTCTACCTATCCTTTATGGACTGTGAAGTGAAAATTAACATTCTGCACTACTGGCCTTCTGTAAATAGTTTATGACCATATGGTTATCTGCTGCCCAGCACGGTGGGGGGAGGGGAGGATTAGAACCACCATCTAAACAAAGCCTTGCCCTATACGTACCACATACACACTGTTTAAAAGGACACCAGCAGATGGAAGCAAACTAAGTGCCCCTCCACGGATGAATGGATAAACAAACTGTGGTACATACACACAGGGGAATACTATGCAAGGTAAAGAATAACGATGAATCCACAAAACATCTCACAACATGGATGATCCTGGAGGACATTATGCTAAGTGAAATAAGTCAATCACAAAAGGACAAATATTGTATGAGACCACCATTATAAAAAGCCAAGAAAAGGTTTACACACAGAAAGAAATATTCTTCGATGGTTACCAGAGATGGGAGGGGTAATCACTAACTAGATAGCAGACATGTTTTTTATTAACCTGGGCGAAGGGAACGGCAATACACAATATGGGGGAAGCGAGCACAACATGACCAAGGCAAAGGAAGACACTGGGAGGAAGGCAAGAGTAAAAGGAAACAACGGTAAATACTATTACATACACAATCCTGCAATAATAGTAATAAAAAATAAATTATGAGTGGATACATAGGTAGATATGTAAGCTGAATAGATGTGGGCTGGCATATGGGAGTACACCCATGAGCACATATAGGTTTGGTAGAGAATATTTCCACATACGCATTTGTGTGTGCTGCAAATATATCCACGTATACAGTAGAGCACACAGAGGCACAGGTATGAAAACTTCTTAGCCGTAACCAAACATCCTGAGGGACAGAGTCACTGGGCTTGAGGGTTTAGGACTATAGTGTCAGGAGACATCTAGGGCAACTGGCATAACATAGTCTATAAAGACAATGTTATACATCCTATTTGGTTCTCAGGGAATGAGTTCTTAAAAGCTTGCAAGTGGCCATCTAAGGTACAATTATTGGTCTCTTCCTGTGTAGAGAAAAGAAGAAGATGAAGAAGATGAAATTTTCAAAGAAACAATTAGTCCAAAGGACTAATGGACCACACGAACCATAGCCTACACTAGCCTGAGCCCAGAAGAACTAGATGATACCTGGCTACCAATACTGACTGCTCTGATTGGGATCACAGTAGAAGGTCCTGGACAGGCTGGGAGAAAAACGTAGAACAAAATTCAAATTCATAAAAAAGACAGGACTTACTGGTCTGATAGAGACTGGTGGAGCCTTTGAGACTATGGCCCTTAGACACGCTTCAAACCTGGAACTGAACCCACTCCCTAAGATCACCTTTCAGCCAAACAATAGACAGGTCTACAAAGTGAACCATAGCACCCGTGAGGAACATATTCCTGAGAACAATCAACCCTATCGGGCCCAAAGGGCAGCATTTGCCCACAAACAATGCTCAGAAGGCAGAAAGGGGCAGAAAAGATGGACAAATGGAAACAGGGAGCCCAGGGAGGAAGTGGGTAGAGTGCTGTCACATTGTCATGAAACGGAGTGTGTATAAATTGCTGAATGGGAAACTAATTTGCTCTGAAAACCTTCACCCAACCCACAATAAAATGTTTTTTTTTTTAAAAGACACCAGCAGAGGGCAGCGCACTTCCAGCACATCACCCAAACCCACACGGCAGCTGAAAGATCCACAGAAAGACTTTTAACACTCCTTTATAAACAAACCAACAAGCTATTTTATAGGAACACAATTAGTTTCTTAGTGAAATATTTTAAGAATTTTAAGTCATGACATAAATATGGAAGCAATATAGCAAAAGTGAAAAATTTATTAATTTAATAAACTTTTATTGATCGCGTACAAATGCCATTCAGTTGAAACATAAATAAGACAAAAATCCCTGCCGTGGATCAGCGGGAGATGAAGACAAGCAGTAAATGCGTCCAAAGTGCAACGACAACACTCAGGATGGATAAATTAATTCTGCTAGAGGAACCCAGAAAAGCCCCCACAGAGGAGGTAACATTTGATAATATTTGAACTGAATCTGAAAGGATAATAGGAATTCAGTAGGCAGCTGGGGGTAGGGAGGAGAGTATGAAGGTGCAGAGGTGTGAGTGAAGTGTTGGGGCAATGGTTGTTGTTGATGTTAGGTGCCGAAGAGTCGGTTCCAACTCATAGCGACCCTATGCACAACAGAATCAAACATTGCCTGGTCCTGCAGCATCCTTACAATCATTGCTATGCTAGAGTTTATTGTTGCAGCCACTGCGTCAATCCACCTTGTTGAGAGCTTTCCTCTTTTCTGCTGGCCCTGTACTTTGCCAAGCATGATGTCCTTCTCCGGGGACTGATCCCTTCTGACAACATGTCCAAAGTATGTAAGATGCAGCCTCGCCACACTTGCTTCTAAGGAGCATTCTGGTTGTACTCCTTCCAAGACAGATTTGTTTGTTCTTTTGGTAGTCCGTGGTATATTCGATATTCTTTGGCAACATCACAATTCAAAGGGGTCAATTCCTCTTCAGTCTTCCTTATTCATTGTCCAGCTTTATGTCATGTTTATGTCATTGTCCGGCTTTCACATGCATAAGATGCGATTGAAAATACCATGGCTTGGGTCAGGCGCACCTTAGTCTTTAAGGCAACATCTTTGCCTTTCAAAACTTTAAAGAGGTTTTTTGCAGCAGATTTGCCCAGTGCAAATACATCGTTTGATTCCTTGACTGCTGCTTCCAGGGGTGTTGATTATGGATCTAAGTAAAATGAAATCCTTGACAACTTCAATCTTTTCTCCGTTTATCATGATGTTGCTCATTGGTCCACTTGTGAGAATTTTTGTTTTCTTTAAGTTGAGGTTTAGTCTTTGGTATTCATCAGTAAGGGCTTCAAGTCCTCTTCACTTTCAGCATGCGAGGTTGTGTCATTTGCATAATGAGTCTTCCTCCAATCCTGATGCCCCATTTTTCTTTATATAGTCCAGCTTCTTGGATTATTTGCTCAGCATACAGATTGAATAGATATGGTGAAAGGATACAGCCCTGAAGCACAGCTTTCCTGACTTTAAACCATTCAGTATCCCCTTGTTCTGTCCGAATAACTGCCTCGTGATCTATGTAAAGGTTCCTCATGAGCACAGTTAAGTGTTCTGGAATTCCCATTCTTCGCAGTGTTATCCATAATTTATTATGATCCACACTGTCGAATGCCTTTGCACAGTCAATAAAACACAGGTAAACATCCTTCTGGTATTCTCTGCTTTCAGCCAGGATCCATCTGACATCAGCAATGATATCCCTGGTTCCACATCCTCTTCTGAAACCGGCCTGAATTTCTGGCAGTTAGTTCCCTGTTGATATACTGCTGCAGCTGTTTTTTGAATGATCTTCAGCAAGATTTTGCTTGTATGTGATATTAATGATATTGTTCTATAATTTCTGCATTTGGTTGGATCACCTTTCTTGGGAATAGGCATAAATATGAATCTTTTCCAGCCAGTTGGTCAGGAAACTGTCTTCCATATTTCTTGGTATAGAAAGTGAGCACCTCCAGCGCAGCATCCATTTGTTGAAACATCTCAATTGATATTCCGTCAATTCCTGGAGCCTTGTTTTTCACCAATGCCTTCAGAGCAGCTTGAACTTCTTCCTTCAGTGCCATTGGTTCCTGATCATATGCTACCTCTTGAAATGGTTGAACACCGACTGATTCTTTTTGGTATAATGACTCTGTGTATCCCTTCCATCTTCTTTTGATGCTTCCGGCATCGTCTAATATCTTCCCTGTAGAATCCTTTACTATTGCAACTCGGGGCTTGAATTTTTTCTTCAGTTCTTTCAGCTTGAGAAACACCGAGTGTGTTCTTCCCTTTTGGTTTTCTATCTCCAGCTCTTTGCACATGTCATTATAATACTTTGTCTTCTCGAGTTGCCCTTTGAAATCTTCCATTCAGTTCTTTTACTTCATCAATTCTTCCTTTTGCTTTAGCTGCTTGACACTCAAAAGCAAGTTTCAGAGTCTCCTCTGTCATCCATCTTGGTCTTTTCTGTCTTTTCAATGACCTCTTGTTTTCTTCATGTATGATTTCCTTGATGTCATTCCACAACTCGACTGGTCTTCACTAGTGTTCAAAGAGTCAAATCTATTCTTAAGATGGTCTCTAAATTCAGGTGGGATATATTCAAGGTCATATTTTGGCTCTCTTGGACTTGCTCTGGTTTTCTTCAGTTTGAGCTTGAACTTGCAAAGGAGCAATTGATGGCCTGTTCCACAGTCGGCTCCTGGCCTTGTTCTGACTGATGATATTGAGCTTTTCCATAGTCTCTTTCCACAGATGTAATCAATTTGATTCCTGTGTGTTCTGTCTGGCGAGGTCCATGTATAAAAAAGTTGCCATTTATGTTGGCAAAAGAAGGTATTTGCAATGAAGTCATTGGTCTTGCAAAATTCTATCATTTGATCTCTGGCATTGTTTCTATCACCAAGGCCATATTTTCCAACTACCGATCCTTCTTCGTTTCCAACTTTCGCATTCCAATCACCAGTAATTATCAATGCATCCTGATTGCATGTTCGCTCAATTTCAGACTGCAGAAGCTGATAAAAATCTTCAATTTCTTCGTCTTTGGCCTTAGTGGTTGGTGCATAAATTTGAATAATAGTCATATTAACTTATCTTCCTTGTAGGCATATGGATATTATCCTATCACTGATAGTGTTGTACTTCAGGATAGATCTTTAAATGTTCTTTTTGACGATGAATGCAACACCATTCCTCTTCAAGTTGTCATTCCCAGCATAGTAGACTATATGATTGTCCAATTCAAAATGGCCAATACCAGTCCATTTCAGCTCACTAATGCCTAGGATCTCGATGTTTATGCATTCCATTTCATTTTTGACAATTTCCAATTTTCCTAGATTCATACTTCGTACTTTCCAGGTTCTGATTATTAATGGATGTTTGCAGCTGTCTCTTCTCATTTTGAGTCGTGCCACATCAGCAAATGAAGGTCCCGAAAGCTTTACTCCATCCACGTCATTAAGGTTGACTCTACTTTGAGGAGGCAGCTCTCCCCCAGTCATCTTTTGAGTGCCTTCCAACCTGGAGGCTCATCTTCCAGCACTATATCAGACAATGCTCCACTGCTATTCATAATGTTTTCACTGGCTAATGCTTTTCAGAAGTAGACTGCCAGGTCCTTCTTCCTAGTCTGTCTTAGTCTGGAAGCTCAGCTGATACCTGTGCTCCATGGGTGACCCTGCTGGTATCTGAATACTGGTGGCATAGCTTCCAGCATCACAGCAACACGCAAGCCCCCACAGTATGACAAACTCACAGACATGTGGTGGGGGGGGGCAATTGTAGGTGATTTTAATTTCTACTAACCAAATATTTAAGCCTGAATTTCCAGAAGAAAAAAAAATAGTAAGAAGGATGCTCTTTGCTAGTTGATTTTAGGCTATTGTCTAAAACAAGTTGCTGAAATGTGATAAATTCATAGAATGTAACAAGCATTGGCATCAATAATAACATTCATCATGACCCGCCTCCATGTAATCCCCGAATTCTGACTCTTGCCTTGTCTTCTAGTGGCTCAGTTAGTACTTACATATCTGTATACTGTGATTTCTACGGACATGCACAGGAGGAGGAAGATGAAAAACATATTTCCTCTTCATTTCTTCATCGTTCTTACAACTGGCAAGCTGAGTTAGAATATTTTTAAGTGGAAACCCTGGTAGCATAGTGGTAAAGAGTTCAGTTGCTAACGAAAAGGTCAGCGGTTTGAATCCACCAGGTGCTCCCTGGAAAGCCTATGGGGCAGTTCTACTCTCTCCTGTAGGGTCACCATCAGTTGGAATCAACTCCACAGCAGCGAACAATTAGTGATACATCCTTTTGGCCTGCCTATTCTTGTGTATTGCTCGCATGTTGGTTCAAATTCCCTGATAACCCATAAGTGCCTTTGGAGCTGGATTGGGGACTGTTTTTCCTCTGGTTTCCCACAGTGGCTAGCCAAGACAACGTGCATACACGGCAGAGCCATAAATGTAGATTGACTTTATCTACGAGGCCCACACGCCCTTCTCACCAAAAGAAAGTGATGCTAGAGAAAAGGAAGTTGACAGAGAATACGTGGAGAGGCTATAATTAGCTTTTCACATGACAGAACAATTCTAATGTTAAAATTGAATTGTAGCAGAGAGGCATAATCCCTGGAGAAAAAAGGTGTAGAACTTCCTGCTGAATTATACCTTCCTGTTTCCACGTGCTCAAGCCTCTTGCTTAATTAACCAATGTTTGTATAGAGTGGTTAAGACATCCAGAGGGTTAGAAGAACTAATTGTTGTGATTATTTTATATTAAATCCCTGCCTTTCTGCAGCTGCTTTAGATCTGTGGTTTAGAAGGTATACACAGAAACTATTAAAAGGAGCAAGAGTGGTTTGTGCTTTTTACTTATATAATCCTTTGTCTTTACTTTTTTGCTAGTCTATATCAGGAAGTTTTTTATATCAGGAAGTAGTTGGCAACTATCCATAAACAAAGCTATAATACTTGTTGTCTTTTAATTAGTCTTTCCCCAATCAGACAACTATCTGCTATATATTTGTAAATCAAGGTTATGGGAAACCCAGAAGCCATAAAGGGAAAGACTGACATATTTGAGAATTGACTTAGGGTAAAATCAAATTGTTGTTGCAAAGAGCCTTCTCCCTCCAAGTGGCTTAAAGAATAGAGAAGTGTATTTCTCTCTCATTTCTGAGGCAATCATTTCTGGTGGCAGGTGGACCATGTGGCCATTCAGGAACTCATGCTTCTTCTAAGCTGACAAGTCAGAGTGTGCCAGTTATCAATTTACTGCCTCCAAGCTCCACATATATTCTTTAATGTGTTCTCTGCAATAGTGAACAGAATTCTTTAAGGCATCTTTCCTTTACAGGGGGCCAGATGCTAAGCTTCCTCAGTAGAGGATATTGGAGGGACATTCCTGGTGGAAAGGGCTTCTCCTGCTGTTTCTGGTGGCTACACAATGGGTCAGTGGTGTGGGTGTGAGGATATTTCGTGGAGTTCTGCCCAAACCATGCATCTAGAATATGTGCTCCCTTGGCAACCTCGCAACCTTAGCCTGGCCTGGAGTTGACCTTCCAGTGGGCTACACAAAGTCTTTCTGCCCACATCAGCCCTGAAATTCTCTTTGCAGTCCTGTGCAGCTCACTTGTGCCCCAGGTCTCCACCCTCTCTGCATGCCCATACCAACAGGCCACCAGTTGCTGATTGCTTGCACCCCACCTGCACCCTGGAGGGTTGCTTTTTGCTTACCTGGTGACTGCAGACCAGCTCTGCCTTAGGCAAACCAGTGAAATCCTCTGCCATGTAGTGGCCCTTATATCATCCTTTGTCTTTCTTTTTCTTTTTTGCTAGCCTATTCGGAATCGACTCGACCGTCATGGGGCTATCAGGAAGTGGTTGACAACAAGTTAGAAATAAGGTTACAATATTTGTTGTAGCCTCAATAATATCTAAACCCCAGTCTTGGAAAGGAGACCCCGTTCTAAGTTTGTCTTTCCTTGTGTGCTTTCCCTTAGTTCTTGGGTGCCATGTAGTATTTCTTGCTATCTTATAGCCATTGCCTTCGAGTTGATTCTGACTCGTAGTGACCGTACAGGTTAGAGTAGAACTGCCGCATAGGGTTTCCAAGGCAGTGATATTTATGGAAGCAGACTGTCACATCTTTCTCCCATGGAACGCTTGGCAGGTTCAAATTGCCAACCTTTTGGTTAGCAACTGAGCACTTTAACCACTGTGCCACCAGGGCTCCTTTACCATCTTATAGCCACTCATTTATCAGAGTTTAGTAAATTTCTCCTGGGTTTCTCTCTCCTGATTGGACTCAGACTGATACATGTGGCTTTGCTCTTTCTTAGGGCATTGTCTTCTCCATGGTCGAACTATGCTGTCATGTCCAGGTTCCAGCTGGTGGAAGAAGAAAGAGAGGATGGAGGGAGTATGAATACCTCTTTAAGGCCTAAATCTTTAAAAAAAATTTTTTTTTAGATGAAGGTTTACAAAACAAACTAGCTTCTCATTAAACAGCTAATACACATATTGTTTTGTGACACTGGTTACCAACTCCAGGACATGTCAGTCTCTCTTCTTGACCTTGGGTTCCCTACTACTAGCTTTCCTGCCCCTCCTGCCTTCTAGTCCTTGCCACTGGGCTGGTGTGCCCATTTAATCTCACTTTGTTTTATGGGCCTGTCTAATCTTTGGCTGAAGGGTGAGCCTCAGGAGTGACGTCATTACTGAGCCAAAAGGGTGCCCAAGGGCCATACTCATGGGGCTTCTTCAGTCTCTGTCAGATGAGTAAGTCTGGTTTTTTTTTTGTTAGTTAGAATTTTGCCCTACATTTTTCTCCAGCTCTGTCTGGGACCTTCTATTGTTATCCTTGTCAGAACAGTCGGTGGTGGTAGCTGGGCACCATCTAGTTATTCTGGACTCAGTCCGGTGGAGGCTGTGGTAGTTGTGGGCCATTAGTTCTTTGGAGTAATCTTTCCCTTGTGTCTCAATTTTCTTCATTCTCCTTTGCTTCCGAAGGGACAAGACCAGTGGAGTATCTTAGATGGCAGCTCACAAGGTTTTAAAGCCTAAACCTTGGAAGGGGCACATATTGCTCCTGCTGATATTACACTGGTGACAGTTTCAGAGCCACACCTAACTGCAAGGGAGTTGGGGAATGCAGTCTAGCCATGCGCCAGAGAAGAAAAGCAGAATGGATTTTGGGGGGCAACTGTTAGTCTCCACCATGATTACACAAAGATTTTAAAAATTACATGACAAAAGACTTTACAAACAAAATTAATAGACAACTACAGACTAAGAAGAAAATTTGCATCACATATAGAGATTTGTGGGAAGGTTTTGAGAGATATTAACCATATGCCAGATAAAGGCTTAATATCCCTCAAAGATCTCTTGTGAATTGATAACAAAATTAACAGTAGAAAAATCGGTAATGTTAGGAAACTGAAAAGGCTAAACAAATGTAGATTAAACATCATGGAGAAGACATTCAACCTCACAGGTTGTTGTTGTTAGCTGCGGTTGAGTCAGCCCTGACTCATGGCAACCCCACCCATGCACAACTGAAAAAAGGCCTGATCCTGTGCCATCCCTGCAATCAATTACAGATTAGATAATGTCCTATTGTGATCCACAGAGCTTTCATTGGCTGATTTTCAAAGTAGATCACCAGGCTTTTCTTTCTCATGGGTAGTTAGGGACATGCAGATTAAAACAACCATGAGATACTACTTTCTACCCACCAGGCTGGCGAAAATTAAAGAGTAACAATAGCCTATGAGAGAATAGGCACTCACTTGTTCCTAGTATAAGTATAAATGTCTAAAACATTTAAGAAAAGTAGGTTCTATATCTACAAATAAATAATACAGGTACTCTTTGACTCAGGATTCCCACTTTTGGAAATCTATCCCATTGAGATAAAAACTCCAGTACATAAGAAATTTGCTGAAGTATTATCTGTAGACTCAAAAACCTGAAAGCAACCTGAATGTGCTCCCACAGAGAAATGATTCAACAAATTTGTTACATCTGTGCTATGGTATATTATTCAGCTACTAACAAGAATGAATCTGTCCTATGTTATTGATCTGGAGTAATGGCTATGATGTATATAAGGCCAGGAAAAGTAATTTACAGAATAATATGTATAAGAAGATCCCTTTGTGTATAAAGAAATAACCAAGAAACTCTATAGACATGTACCTGTGTTTCTATATATTTATATTAAAAAGGTATGGGATGAGGCATACAAGATTCTTTTGGGATGGGAATAAAGAGGGTCTGGGAAAGGGTACCTAACTTTTAAAAAATATTTGTTTCTCTGCTCATGTGAATCTTTTTTTTTTTTTTTTAATTCTTGTAAAAGAAAAACAAACAAACAACAAAAAACTTGACCCTTGACAGGTGCAAGGGTCACACCCCACTTGCAAACCACCCAGGCTTAGAGAGAAAGAGCCAGCCTGAATTTCACAGTGTAGTTGTAAAACCATGGAGTGTTTAAGAACAGTTTCCCAGAGGTCTGATTCATTGAAGCCCTTGGTCCTCAGGAAAGCAAATCAATACCTGTCTGTCTGCCTTGGTGTTTGGGTTTGTTGATGGTGTTGTAGAGATATTATTTGCTGATAAGGGGAAAAGGTCAGCAGTTCGAATTCACCAGGCGCTCCTTGGAAACCGTATGGGGCTGTTCTACTCTGTTCTATAGGGTTACTACGAGTTGGAATCGACAGCAACAGGTTTTTTGTTTTTTTTTGATATATAGTAATTCTTGATTGTCCATCTTAGCCTGTACTCCTTAGGAAACAGAATCCAAGGCAAACTCTTACATTTTAACAATTTAACTGTAGCATGTAATCCCCAAAATGAGTGAGGAGAGAGAAGTAGAGGCAGGAAAGGAGGGATAGAAAATACATACTGGTGTATGCTTTGCTGTGTATATTCTCAGCAACACCAAAAACAACAACAAAAGAAAATACACGTTACCAGAGCTTTGTAATATGTGCAGATGATTACTTGCTTTTACAAAATATTTGTAGCACGGTTGTAGAACTACTGTGTCTCAGATCAGTCTGTCCAGGGAGACAGAGAGAAAAAATTATGTGCTGGCTGTCATAGTCCATTAGCCAAAGTTTGCCCCATGGACATCATCTATCCTACGCTTCCATGTTGTGCTACTCGGGACCCCTCCAGCACTGGCTCAGGAATATCGATGCAAAACAGCAGAGAAAGCATCCTCTGTGTGAGCCACAGACCCAGAGGACAAGCCAATGAAGCAAACACTAGCCAATGGCAGTCCCTGTCTGCCCTGAGCCTGCAGTCTCCTGGGCCTGGCCAAGTGAGTCACTGTGTGTGTGTGTGCGTGTGTATGGGCACTGAGGGGGTCCTGCAGTTATGCTTCACAGGTGAAAGCAAGAGATGAGGCACTCTCAGGTCGTACCTGCAAGCAATAGATGGGACCTTGGGCAGCCAACCTCGTGGCCTAGCCAGTCAAGGAGGAAGAGTGCCACCAGGGCATGGCCCCATAACGAATGCAGCAATAAACCTTTTTGCAATGAAGATCAAATATTCCTGTTTGTGGTTTTCAACAGTGCAATTGGTGCAAGTTGATCTTAATAGACAGACAGCAGTAGCACTGAGTAGAAAACCTCAGCTGAGCAAATTCAGGGAGGCGCAGAAACTGGGTCTAGTACCTTATCCATCTGTAGTAAAAATTTAATCTTGTCTTTTTTTTTTTTATCAGCTCTCCAATATTGTGTTTAAATTATTTAATCTTTTTAATTTAGTATCTTTGAAGGACATCCTGGTGGTGCAGTGGTGAGGCGCTTGGCAGCTAACCGAAAGATCTGTATTTGAACCCACCAGCCGCATCTTGGGAGAAAAATGAGATGGTCTACTTCAGTAAAGATTACAGCCTTGGAAACCCTATGGGGCAGTTCTACTCTGTCCTATAGGGTCACTATGAGTTTGAATAGACTCAATGACAATGGATAATTTGGTATGTATTTAGGAAATGGAAATTAATTTCCATTAATTCAACCCAGCTTACTGTTCCTTCCATTTCTTCCAAAAGGAAAATGTAGATCAGGCTTATGCAAAGTTGTGTTCACTAGTCAGTACTTGACTCTTTTTTCTTGCATTAGTATCAGTAATTGACAGTCAACTTGAATATTTCTGTAACTATTAAAGAAATTGAGTCAGTAATTAAGAATTTTCTGATTAAGAAACCTCCAGGCCCATGAGGCTTTACCGATGATTTCTATCAAATATTCTAAGGAGGAAATAATTCCAATCTTATACAAATTATTACAGAGACTAGGAAAAGAAGATTTAGTCTCCAACTCATTTGGTAAGTGTAACATAACCTCGATTCCAGAAACAGGCAAACTAAGCATATCATTAGGTATAGATATTTAGGTAGCAAAACTATAAAGAAAAGTAAGGAAGTGATTATCATAAAAGCCAGGATATTGCTTAACTTTAGCGGAGGGTGGGAAATGACTGTGAGCAGACAGGGGCATACTGTGGCTCCTGGGATGCTGACGATAATAATCACTTTGGCAGGTTTCTCTTCCTTAACCTTAGTTCTAAGTGTGGGAATTTCTCTTCTCTCTGTATTCAGCCTTTCAGTGGTCTCCTCCATTCTTAAATGTTTATGCTCAGCCCAAATCTCTTCTCTGACCCTCTGACCTCTAGACTCATTAGGGAGGCACCCCGATGACAGCCTCACAGGCATCCCAAACTTGACATGTTCAGAACTGAACTCTGGATTCCCTCTCCTCAAACCCATTTCTACCTTCGTTAATGGCACCATCGTCTGGTCTGTTGACCAAGTCACCACATTCAGAGCCATTCTCGATTGCTCCCTCTCCATCTCCTCTCTATTCCAGTCTGTCCCTAATTCCTGTCAGTTCTATCTCCATATGTCTTGAACATATCTACTTCTCTCCATCTTCACATCTCTCACCTGAGTTATTGGAAGAGTCTTCTACTTTGTCTCCTATCTTCGATTTTTGCCACTCAGTCAGTATTTAGAGTTTGTTGAACTCTGTGCTGTTTATTCTCTCTACAACAAAAAGAAAAAGTTCAAGCAAGAAAATTGGATCATGTTCCCCAGTTTAAAACTCTTCATCATTTCCCCATTGTGCTTGCAAATACTAGTTCCAAATTCTACAACGTCCTACCAGGAGCTGCTCAGTTTTGCTCCTGCTCTCCTTTGCAGCCTTATCTCATCCTCCCTCACTTCCTCTAGCTGGAAAGGTCTTTTCCTTCAGTTCCTTGAATATATTGAGGGCCTTCTTTTCTTAAGGCCTTCTCACTAGTCATTTTGGAGAAATACTCTCCCTTAGTTCTTCTCAAGGAGCCCTGGTGGCTCACTGTTAAAGAGTTCAGCTGCTAATAAAAAGGTTGGCAGTTCGAATCCATCAGCTGCTCCTTGTAAACCTTTTGCGGCAGTTCCACTCTGTCCTGTTAGGGTCACTATGAATCGGAATTGACTCAATGGCAGCAGGTTTTAGTTCTCAAGGGAGCCCTGAGAACTTAGCGTAATGGCTAAGCACTTGGCTGCTAACCGAAAGGCCAGTGGTTTGAACCAACCAACCACTCTGCAGGAGAAAAGCCCTGGCTATCCGCTCCTATAAAGATTACAGCCTAGGAAAC
The DNA here is from genome assembly GCF_024166365.1 of Elephas maximus indicus. NCBI lineage: Eukaryota > Metazoa > Chordata > Mammalia > Proboscidea > Elephantidae > Elephas > Elephas maximus. The sequence continues at coordinate 51,221,694 of NC_064828.1, read as the reverse complement.
CCTATGGAGCAATTCTACTCTGTGCTATAGGGTCACTATGAGTTGGAATCAACTTGATGACATACAACAACAACAGTTCTTCTCAAGGTTGGCTCTTTCTCATCCTAAGATCTCAGCTTCAACATCAACTTCTCAGAGAGGGATCCCCTGGCTATGCTATCTAAAGTAGATTCCCCCTCCCCGTTATTATATATCACGACATCTTCTTTTTTTTTAATATATATATTCATTTGTTGGTTTATTTATTGTCTATAATCCCCATGTGGGCATGGGCTTTGTTTATTTATTTTGCTCACTTCAGTGCTGAGTATAGTGTCTGGTCTGTAGTAGATGCTGTTAAATGAAGGAGGATATACCTGCAGCACGATCTGTAACACATGCTTCTGCTGATTAGTTATTTCAGCATCTACATTAATTTAATAAATAAGATTTTTTTTTTTAAGAAAATGAAGCCTTTTCAAATGGGGATAATATATAAAGAGTATATAATTCAAAACTGTTACGAGATGCCTTAGTACCCTTCATAAATATTAGTTGTCTTAGGCTGGGTTCTCTAAAGAAGCAAAACCAGTAAAGTGTATAAATATATGCAGACAGAGATTTATATCAAGGAAACGGCTCACGCAATTTTAGAGGCTGAAATGTCCCGAGTCTGTGTATCGGGATAGAGGCTTCTCTCAATTCACATAGCTGCAGGGGCTGACGAACCCAAGATTGGCAGGTTGGAGAATGGGGCTGCCACTCTCAGGCTGTGAAAAAAAATGATTGAGAAATTCCAAGATCTACAGACAAGCTGATAGCTCAAGTCTCAAAAGCCGGAGCTCAGATGAACGGGAGGCAGTGCAGGATCCAGAGTGAGCAAAAAAAGCCGGAACATAAGCTTATATATTGATGCAGACTATGCCCCCAAGAAAACTCACTTTCAACTGATTGGCTACTCATGGCAGATTCAATCATGGGAGTGATCACATATAAACACTGAGAATCATGGCCCAGCCAAGCTGACACACAATCTTAACCATCACGTTAGTTAATTTTGACCTAGAAATCTAAAAATTTCTTTTTTTAGCCGTTGTATTTAATGCGCTTATTATTTGCAAAGCTTAATAAAATATGTTCACTTGGGGATTTGTGAGAACTTTATTTTTCCTTTTGAACTAGAAGAGCCTAAACCGTGGGCCACCTTGTAGGTCTTTGATCTATTTTTTATTTTTGCATCCCCACCCTGTTCAAGATTCCAGAGGACAGATGAGCTTGTGCTCTGTGCTCTGAGAATGGTTGGTCCGTGGACTGAGGGCTTGCTCAATCCCACATCGCTGCTGCTTTCCTACGACCTCAGGGGATCCTTGCATGGGCCCTACTGATTTGCTATCAAGGCGTGTTCCGGTCTATTTTACTTTTCCCATTTTCTGCCTTGTCTTTCCCCAACCCCTGCCTCGGTGCTATTCAGCTCAGGCTGAGACATAAACTAGCTCTGGGATCTCTCAAGCAAAAAATGCAGTGTCCTTGTATAGCAGGAGAGTATTCAGTTTAACCTAGCATAAATCAGTTTCTCAAACTCACATTTCTCCTAAATCCCCCTTAATTTAACTACCTCTACTAATTGTGTGTCTCCCTCTTCTTAGTCCATCAGGCTCAGTTACTTTTCATTTCATTTCTTACTTTTTCATCCCTACATTGAATCATGTGCCTACAACTATCAATTCTACCTCTACTAAGTCCCTGCTCCTGTCTCTTTTGCTAATTTCTTATTTCCTGTATCATATTTTATATTGTATTTTATTAGTATTATTTGATCGGACTACTGCAGAGGCTTCTCCACTGGTATTTGCTTTATACAGTTTCTCTCCTTTTACCAAGCTTAATTTCTGTAAGCTTGGCTGTGATCAAATCGTATTTCTACTGCAAAAATGTTTAATAGCTTTTCATTAGTTATGTATTAAGTTTGCGCTCCTTAGGTTGCCTTTACTCCATATATATAGATAAATATGTATGTATATGTATATATATATATCCCTGAGCAGTGCAAATGGTTAGGTGCTCAACTGCTAACTGAAAGTTTAGTGGTTTCAATCCACCCAAAGGTTCCTCAGAAGAGAGGCTTGATGATCTGTTTACTACATACTAGAGCCTTAAAAACCCTATAGAGCACAGTTTTACTCTGCAACACATGGCAACTGTTTTTTCTTTTTTTAAACTCCACACACTCACTTTATAACACGGTAAATTTGGGCTTCATGGTGTTTCTCAAACATGACCTGTCTTTTCCCACTGCTCCCCCTTATTCATGCAGTATTTGTCTCCTTGGTTTTCCTCTGCTTCTTCTTCCACCATGCCAACTTATTGAAATCTTATCCTACTGTTAAGGTACAGATCAAATGTTGCTTGCTTCATGATGCTTTCTCCAATTCCCTCAATCTCTTTCCTCTGTTCCTATTCTCACAGCTTTCCCAGTTACCATTGAGTTAATTCTGACTCATGGAGACCCTATGTGTGTCAGAGTAAAACTGTGCTCCACAGGGTTTTCAATGGCTGATTTCCTGGACCACCAGACTTTTCTTCCGAGGTGCCTCTGGGTGGACTTGAACCTCCAAGCTTTTGGTGAGCAACTGAGAACATTAAATGTTTGCAGCACCCATGGACAAAACCAAACCAAACCCATTGCCGTCGAGTCGATTCTGATTCATAGTGACCCTATAAGACAAAGTAGAACTGCCTCATAGGGTTTCCAAGGAGCAGCTGATGGATTCGAACTGCCTACCTTTTGATTAGTGGCTGATCTCTTAACTACTACACTACCAGGGCTCCATTCTCTGGCAAGAGCATGCTAATTCTCATTCCTGGTGTGCCCTTGACTTTGGAGATGCAGAGCAGCTGCATGCTTTTGACAGGAAACCAGTTAGCTCTATATAGCTTGGAGAATATCTTGTTGGGCCCAATGTGTTTTCCAGCCCCTCTATTATGCATGAGGTTACAGAGTTTGATCCATGCACAGCAGAGCCAGCAGGCATCCTGACGAGGCTACAGCAACTCTCAGCCTCCTTCCTCATCAAGGAGTCTCCAGCCCCCTGGGTACTTCAGTACTACTTTATCTCTCTCAAGGCTGATTTGCAAAAATCCTTATTTTTGTTCTGCCAACCAATTTATCTCCTTTTTCTCTTAGCAACCTACCTTGTCCATATTTTTATACCAAAAGATTACCTTTCTGTGTTCTTTGTTCAGTGACCATATCATTCCAGAAAATTTCTCTGGCGATGATGAAAGTATACAGTCTTCAGGACAACACTTGAGGATCCTGAGAGTAGGGGACCCGACGGGAGTGTGGCATATCACAAATGCACTCCTTGGATCTACATTCCATGAAACTGGTTACTTCAGTAGCCTTGCTTTTGACATGACTCCATGTCTTGAAAGATAAACTAACTGCACACTTAGGTGGGACTTAGATGTCAGAAATAAATTATTGTTGGTGTTCTTTGTTGGCTCACTGGTCTTCAAGGACTATTTGTATGGCCTTTCTTAGTTTCAGAAACTTGATGAGATGTTCTGAGTAGTAAGGCTATTGTTGGACAACACAAAGCATTTCCTTCCTGCTACATAAATGCACAGCCTTATTATTACAGATTCCAGAAGAGTTATGTAGAAATCGGGGTATAATCATATACGAATACATGGAAACACTCCAGGAGAAAATGAAAACACATGCCTGATGCAAACAGCAGGAAAACATGTCAGTGCTTTATAATAGAAAATTGTGGCAAACAACTAAAAATGGGTTTCACAAATGTAAAAAATATGCGAGTTCTGTTAAAGTCATTGGCCTGTGCTTCTTGTTTTCATGTTCGAACAGTAACAATTTAACATCACTTTAAGTTAGCTTCCTGCTTATATCAAAGAGAGAAGTCATTTTATTCCTAACTACATATTTTCAGCCTCCTCTTTTTTAGCATGAATCATTAATAATAAAGTGGCTGCTGACAAAATACAAGGCAGAGCTAGAACTGGAACACATTAAAGAAAACGCTATGTTGCATGCATGTTGTGGAATACTTAAATAGAGGAATAAAGCTTCTCTTTTTCAAGAAGCTGTTCTTCATGAAGCTTAGTGCCAGGAAAAGATCAATGTCCTCTATTTTTAGCTCTCCCCGCTTTGTTCCTCTAATGGACAAAGATGCTACACAAGTCCTAATAGAGTGAGACAATAAATCCAATGTAGTCATTTTAGTTTTCTTTTGAACCTCTCCTGAGAAATCATATTAAAGTGCCCAAATAAAGATGACTGACTTTCATGTGTTTAGAAGGGCAGATGACCTTTTTACATCCATCAGTTGGCTATTCTGAGTAATGGAGATCCCAGATGTGGCTAATGACCTTTTCAAAGATGGGCAGAAGACAATAAAGGAGGCAGTGTGGCTATTCTGCAACTCAGGAGAAGGGACAGCACAACTACATTTTACAGGATAATCAGATTCCTTATGTGTTCCCTAGAAATTCTGTTCCTTTTGAAAAACTAATGATGATAGAGTTAATTAGGGTTAAAAAAGTTCTTTTGCGTTCCTAGTTTGAATTCAGCTGCCTGGGATTCTAGTCTAAGCATTAGAATTCTATGATCAATCATCTCATTCTTCCTCTTTTGGGACTTAAATCTTACTCTGAGATTTAGTTAAAAGGTACCAATACTAATGCTATCAAAAACCAACCAACCCACTGCCATCCAGCCAACTCTGACTCATAATGGCCCTGTAGGACAGAGTAGAATTGCCCCATAGGGTTTCCAAGGCCGTAAGCTTTACAGAAACAGACTGCCATAGCTTTCTCCAGTGGAGCAGCTGGTGGGTTCAAACTGCCAACCTTTCGGTTAGCAGCCAAGCACTTTAACTACTGAACGGCCAGGGCTCCTTAATGCTATCAAAGGGACTTGGAAAGTACTTTGGAGTTTTGAGATCTAATTTAACTGGGAAATAATAGGATCCAAGACTTTAAAATCTAAGTGAAACCGAACTTTTTATGAGGCGTGACTACATTTGAAATCCTTTCCCCTTGATTTTTCTGAAAATTAAGATACCAAATTGTGGTTGTTAAATAAACTCTAGTTGATTTGTTTGTTAAAGTTTTATTTTACAGATGAAGACAGAGAGAAAAAAGCATCTTTCCAAAAGTCACAAAAATTTTTTTTATTTTTTAAAATTAATTAATAATAATAATTTTTTTTGGTGCTTTTTTTTTTTGAAGTTAATTTCTCACACAAAAATTTATACACACATTGTTATGTGACCCCAGTTGCTATCCCAATAATGTGACTGTACACCCCTCCTTTTACCCCAGATGTCCTGTGTCTACTCAGCCCACTCCTATCCCTTTCTGCCCTCTCATCCCACCTACAGACAGGAGCTGCCTGTTTAGTCTCATGTATCTACTTGAACTAAGAAGCACACGCCTCGCAAGGATCATTTTATGTCTTACAGTCCAGTCTATTCTTTTTCTGAAGAGTTAACTTTGGCAATGGTTTTAGTTCTGGGTTACCAGACAGTCTGGGGCCATGTCTTCTGGGGTTCCTCCAGTCTCAGACCATTAAATCTGGTCTTTTTACTAGAATTTGAATTCTGCACCCCATTTTTCTCCTGCTCTGTCAGGGACTCTCTGTTGTGTTCCCTGTCAGGGTGGTCATTGGTGGTAGCTGGGCACTATCTAGTTCTTCTGGCCTCAAGCCTGAAGAAGTCCTGGTTTATGTGGCCCCTTTTATCTCTTGGGCTAATATTTTCCTTGTGTCTTTGGTGTTCATTCTCCTTTGCTCCAGGTGGGTTGGGACCAATTGATGCATCTTAGATGGCCACTCACTGTCTTTTAAGACCCCAGACTCCACTCACCAAAGTGGGATGCAGAACGTTTTCTTAATAAATTTTGTTATGCCAATTGACCTAGTTGTCCCCCGAAACCATGGTTCCCAGACCCTTGCCCCTGCTACATTGTTCCTTGAAGTGTTTGGTTGTATTCAGGAAACTTCTTAGCTTTTGGTTTAGTCCAGTGGTGCTGACTTCCCCTGTATTGTGTGTTGTCTTTCCCTTCACCTAAGATAATTCTTGTTTGCTATCGAGTTAGTGAATTCCCCTCTCCCTCCCTACCCTCGTAACCATCAAAGAATGTTTTCTTCCTTTTCTTGAGTTCTTATAATAGTGGGCTCATACAATATTTGTCCTTTTGCGGCAAACTAATTTCACTCAGCATAATGCCTACCAGGTTTATGCATACAAGTCACGAAACTTTTTAGTGGGAGAGACAAGTTCCTTTGACTCTCAGTCCATTAAGCTTTGTGATATGCCTCTTGGATAGAAGCTTTGCATTTCTTTTGTTGTTGTTTCCTAATATCTCTGTGTAGTGGATACTGTGGTATGCTGCCCAGATCCTTCCTCTTCAGGACTAAAGCACTCATTTCCCCAAATTGGTGGGAATGTTGGTGGCTGACAGCACGTAGCTGAGTCTCTGGGACTTGCCCTTCACTCTGTTGCCCAAGGTCAACCCCTACTTCCTGAGGGTAGCCTGCATCCAAAGACTGGTTCATGTGCAGACATAAAGCTACTGTTTCTTTCCAACACAGGACAACCGTGAAGGGCTATTCCAGCTCCAGAACCCCCTGGGGGTTAACTAAGGCCTCTGCTGAGACTGTTTAGGTCATTTTCTGTCTCTGTCCAATCATGCTTTCTTTACTTACCTACAAGTATTGAACTTGAGAACACACCTCAATAAGCCTTCCCAACACAAATCTCTACTGCTAAGTGTACTTCCAGGGACCTGACCTGTGGTCCCTTGTAAGTTTTGAATGGCTTCACACTGTATACGAACAACCAATGTATATACTTTTCCCAAATGGGACTTGAGTTAAGCCTAAATTAGCATCATCATCTAAAATAGTTTGAAGTGCCTACTTGTTAATTTAATACATTGTAGAAATATACCATCATTAGAAATTATCTTTTGTAGCTTGGCACCTTTAAGTGTGACCTATCACCACTTCCATAATTTGGTACTGAAAGGGGAGAAACTATGAGAAATTATAAAGAGCCCACTAATTAAAAGAGTAAAGCGCAAAGGAGAGAAAAAGAACTGAGAAGCCTGTCTTAAGAATTCATGTTACTTTTCTACTAAGGACAAAAAGAAATAATCTAATATCATTTGCCTTATATCTGTACAAATCTTACTGCTAATAGCCTAGTGGCTAGGAACCTTAACACTTAATAAACATTAATATAATATAATTTTTTTTTTTTTTAATCTTCACACACACAAAAACTTGATTCTATCCACATCTACAAGGCCAAGTCAGGAGTGGCCCGAGTGATCTACTTAATATTTGCATAGCTAACATTGTCTGGTGGGGGCTGACCGGATAAGTTATGAGCCACCGTGGTCATCTTTGATTATTCAAGACAAGGTATTATGTGGAAAAGCCTCAGAAAATTGGAAAGAAGGGAGGTTTCAAAACAAAAATTCCCACCCACTCTCCTCCCTGCATCATTATCTAAACAAAGTAAAAATCATGGACTATAGAGTTTGTTTAGACCAAGTCCACACTAGCAGTGTACAATGAAGAACCGGGGCAATTACCTGCGTGATCAGTACCGTAGGTTATTTTTATCTTTCAAAGACAGATTGTCATGACGCTCAGGATACTTGTTTCAATTGTCCTGATTGCTCTATTGATGGAGATCAGGTCAAATAGACTTCTTTCTTTTATTCTGATTTGCCCACAATCAGACAAACTGAAAATGGTACTTTCATTACTGCAGTTCACCACAGTACAAGATCAGGTCCGGGAGGAGGAACAATTGTTAGTAAGATGTCTAATGTAGGCAGGGAACTGTGCTGGTGTATTCAGAAAAACTCAGCTTGTTTAAACTAGATGAGTTTCACAACTTGCCTTTCTCTTTCAAGTACACTTGCCATTTCATTTTCAAGGTGATTCTCCCCATTGGCTTATACACCTGCACACAACTCTACCAATTTGAAAGAAAAAACATTCTGTAAACAAACCTCCCCAAGTCCTGCTTCTTTGGACATTCTCTCTCTGCCTTTTGTGAAGTTAAATAACTGTTATTTGTGGAAGTTATTATTGTCATTCCTTGGTATATTAAAAAGTTTTTTTTTTTGATTATTTTGAGAGGAAACTTTTTCTCACATACAATTGTAGCTGATTATCTCTGGTATAGGAACGCTATTAATATTTACAGAGTCCCTGGGTGGTACAAATGGTTTACAAGCTTGACTGTTAACAGAAAGGTTGGCCATTTAAGTTCACCGGGAGGTGCCTGGGAAGAAAGGCCTGGTGAGCTACTTTCAAAAAATCAGCCATTGAAAATCCTAAGAAGCTCAGTTCTACTGTGACACGTGTGGAGTCTCCATGAGTTGGAATTGACTTGATGGCACTCAGTTATTGATATATTTGTATATTTATCTTTACCTGGCCATTTATTGAACTCTCCCATTAATATGAATTTACAGTTAATTCTCTTTTTATTCTACTTATATAATAATATCACTTGTAAATAATAATTGTTTCTTCCCTTTCAATAGTTTTACCTCTTATTTCTATTTCATGGATCATTTTATTAGCCGATACTTTCAGAATAGTGTTAAATAAAAAAAAAAAAAAGTAAGGGAAAAAGTATATTTTCTATTTTATTCATGATTTTATTGGGAATACTTCTAGCGTTTCACCATAAAGCATGTTGTTGACCTTTTGGTTAAGACAGATATGATTATGATGATGAGAAATTAGTCTTTTCTTTATTAATTCATCACATACAAGATTTTATAATAGAATATTCTATTCCCTTAGCTTTTCAGTCTTTTCTGTATTGACTGGCTCTTTATTCCCATATTATGCTTTTCTTTCTTAAATGGATTTGCCAGGGATATGCATATTTTATTGGGTTATTAAAGGACCAGATCTTGAATTTCTGTATCATACTCTTTTTCTGTTTTCTAATTTATTTATTTCTGTGTTTATTTTATTATTTCCTTTCCTCTGCATTCCATATTTATTTGAATGTTTTATATATATGCTTAGTTCATGTATTTTATGCTCTCTTTTTATGATCAAATCAAAATGTTTAAAGTTACATTTGCTCCTAAGTTTTGTCGTAGATCTTAGATTTTGATAAAATAGTATATGCATCATTATTTCCTGAATAATCTAGTATTGGTGTTTCAGTTTCTTCTGTAGTATTTATATGGAGAAGTTAAGTTTTTTTGAAAATCGTTTCTTTTTTTTGTTTAAACTTTTGTTATTAATTTCCAGCTTTATTGCTTTGTGTTCAGTGAATGTGGCCAGTTTAGTTTTGCTCTTTGAGAATATGATTGTTTTTGTAATTGCTTCACTTTCCAGAGCAAATGTATTCTCTGAGAAATACTGGAGTTTGATATATGTCTACACATTCAGTCTTATTTATTTTACGTGAACACATATTTTCCTCTACTTGATCTGTTAGGTGCTGAGAGAGTTGTGTAGCCATCTTTCACAGTTGTGTTTATTTTGAGTTCTAGTGCTTACGACAGCTCATAGCTTACGTCCTTATTGGGGCTTTACTTTTGTCATAGCATCTTCCTTATTACATGCTTTTTTAATACCTTTGCCTGAAATTTATATTATCTGAAGTTAATAATTATTTCTGTTGTTTTTTTTAGCTAGTTTTTCCTTGAAGTTTTTAGCCCAAAACTTTATTAGTAATTATATTAAATTTGTTGTAGGTGGGTTTCTTTTAAATCAGCTCACATTAAATTATTTTATATATTTTTTAATAACAATTATATATTTTTAAAGATACAATTGACATACTACACAATTCTGAAAAACATGCTAAGTGAAAGAAACAAAAGATGACATACTGAATTATTTCATTTGTATGAAATGTCCAGGATAGGCAAGTTTATAGAGACAGGAAGTATATTATTATTATTATTTACTAAAAGGCTTTATGTTTTATAGTAGTCTTAGATTTACAGAAAAATTGAGTAGGTGGTAGAGAGTTCCCATTCGTCTCTACCCAATCCTCCATCCTTACCAAACCTGTTGTTGCCAAGTGGATTCCGACTCATAGTGGCCCTATAGGACAGAGCAGAACTTCCCCATAGGGTTTCCAAGGAGTGGTTGGTGGATTCGAACTGCTGACCTTTTAGTAGGCAGCAAAGCTTTTAACCCTCCTGCCACCAGGGCTCCTCCATTCTCACAGTGTCCCCTATTATTAAGATCTTGCATTGGTGTAGTACATTTGTTATAATTGATGAATCAATATTGATACATCATTATTAGCTAAAATCCATAGGTTATGTTGGAGTTCATTCTTTGTGTTGTACAATTCTGTGGACTTTTGGCCATGGTATATACTTTTTTTTATGCATTGTTGAATTTGATTGGCTAATACTTTGTTAAGGGTTTTTGCATCTATGTTCATGAGAGAGATTGATCTGTAGTTTTTCTTTCTTGGAATGTCTTTGTCTGGTTAATTGGTTTTTACAGGGTGAATGAAGTCTGTTTTTTAACAGAGGATTTTATACTTGCCTCTTAATTTGTATACAGTTATTTTATGTTTTTTGGAATAAAACAATGACAGCATAAACAACTTTTAAGTACACACGCATATAGTTTCAGAATAACAGGTTTTAAGTTGCCTGCCAGTATGTTCTGGGTCTTTTGTGGACTGGATAATTCAGGAAACCTGCAAAATCATGTGATGTGGGTGAGGAAATTTCCCAAACTCCACCCTCTCTCCTTTTCTGTTGCCATGTGATATCGTATGGTTTGGGGACCCTGAGATTATACTCTGTGAGGTTAGATGTTTTCCATTTATTTAAAAAGAACACTAAAACTTCTAAGACAGCGTGCTTGGGAGATTCAGCTGACATTTCAGGTAGACCCATTATGGCAAATACAGAGGACATTAGCTGCACTGAAAAGGCAAATGTATCAGTAATACCACCCATGTTCCGTACTGCCAAGAAGAAATGAAGGGCTAAGTCTGAGGCATCACTAATATGGCCAGAATTCCTATAATGGAGAAGATAGAGAATAAAACAGCTGATGATTGTGGCCACTATCGCTGTAGCTTTCCTGGACATTGTTTGTAGATCTTTCACTGGCAAACTCCTTATTTATGGCTTATGTTAAAATGTCAAAAAGGACATGCATACTCTTTTTTAACCTATTTGTGGTGAGTGGGTTTCTTGTATATATGGTCTTTGTGGCCTCAGGTTTATAATCATGCCAAGATGATTTCCTGGGCCACAACCTTTCAAAGGATTGGTTAGTCTACTATGCAAATAGGGTGCATAAAACCACCCAATAGGATTAATTGATTGATACTATGCAAATTAAGTGATTATGGTCTACCGAAGGGATTGGTCAATTTGCCATCCTACTAGGCTTATGAGGGCCAATCCTACAGAGGTTGAGGGGAACCTCACTACCATCAAGAAGAAGATGCTGGAGTGGACTGCATCCTTTGGACCTGGGGTCTCTGTGCTGAGAACCTCCAGAGAAAGATCTGTAACGATGGAGATGGTGTGAGATGGTGCAAGATGGCATAAGATGGGCAGAACAAATAGACTAGTGTGAGACAGCTGCAGTGGGCCTCCCGACCCATGAAGTGAGAGAGCTTTGAGCAGGGAGCTCACTGGAGGAGTGCGGTGCCTCCAGGCACTTGTTTGCAGAGCTAAAGAGCTGTAACACTTGCTCGAGCAGGGCAGAAGCCAGACCCAGCAAGGCCCAGTGGCAGTAAGCCTGAGTGGCATCTGGTGGCAGACACCTGAGCAAAGGGCCTGGTTGTGGGCATGGGTGAGAAGGAGCTGAGAGCTGTCTTGGCTGGAAGCCGTCCTAATTGATGAACTGTATCCTGAGTTGTGTCCTGTGACTTCCAAGTTGATCCTGAACCCGAGTTGTGTTTGTTACTTCCCTAATAAGCCACTTAATCTTAAGTATGGTCTGTGAGTTCTGTATGGCCATTGCAATGAATTATCCAACCCAACAGAGAAGTAGAGAGTGCTGTGGGGAGGATGGCTGATGTCAGAATTGGTTAAAAAAAAGTTGGAGAGTGGAGGTATGTCTGACCCCCATCTCATAGAAATCAGCTTTGTGCTGATCTTGATTCTCATCCCTCCTCCTAAAGTTAAATAAGGTCTGACACTACTAGGTTACATTGCTGAAACACATCTCTTGCCTTTTATTATTTAAGAAACAAAATTGTGATTTAAGTAATTTTGACTTTGTCATCACTTTCTGTGAATCTGGATAAGACATAAGATGAGACGGGTGTTTTGTCATTGTTGATGAATGTCTGATCTGCTGGGGCTGAGGCATCAGAGTAGGTGGCTATGGCGGAGGCTGCTAGTAGATTGCTAATTGTCCAGCCTAAATTCTTTTTCTTCTTATTCCAAGGAACAAAATCCTGTGTGTTTGTTTGTGCATGTATGTGCATGTGTATAATACTGCAATGTTTTGAAATTAATCAGATGCCTTGACTGGTATTGGTGGTTATCCAAACTAAACTAGACTTCCTTATAGCTAGCTGAATCTACGTAAGTGAGTAGGGACAATAAGAAGTAAGCATTAGATTTTGGGTGGGACTTTCAGAACGTCTTTAGGAGCTGCTTGTGCTGAGAGGTGTGTCTTCTTTGCCTTTTGCTCCTCTTTCTTCCTGATGCCTCAGAGGTATATGTGAAGGTTATTATTCTAGTAGCCATTGTTGTCTCTGAGGTGACCCTGAGGATGGAAACCGTATGTTAGATGGTAGAACATAAAGATATAAGATGCTTGGCTTCTTCTTGACCGTGGAAAAGCCATTATTAGTCATGGACTAGATATTTTTGAACTTCTCTTAGCTGAAAGAAATAAACTTATACCTTGTTTAATCCCAATTCTAGTTTTTTCCTATTATGTGCCCTAATCCTTACAGATACAGTAGGGCTTGCTATATATAGCTGTGGGGCAAACCCCACACAGGCAAATCAAATTTTGTATTCTAGGTGAGGAGAGATTTTAAAACATTCAAAGCATATAGTAAAAGGAATTGTGTAAAAAAGTGAAAGGTGAATCTGAACTGAAGAGTCATGATAGAAAATAGGCTAGAACTTGGAGGTAGAGCCTAGAAAGAGCCCAACAGTACAAATAGAGAGGAAATGTTTTATGACTCATCTGTAAATGAGCTTGAGAAGCAGGGGAAGCAGTCTCTGATCCTTCCCATAATTGAAGTGAATCTTGAAAAAACTTTATTGTACCATAGCATGTTCAAACTTTGAGTGGCGTTCTCTACTGCATACTATTCTAGGTTGTCCACATACTTGCAGTGTACCGCAGCTGTGTCAGGAATATACACAACCTCATATTCGGTGTGGTATTTCCCTGGAATAGGATAACCAGAGCCTGAGGCAAAAGACAGGTTCCCAGTGGGTTGAATAGAATAGTAATTGGTTAAAGATGGGTGAATGTGCATGGAGGGAGGCAGCTGGGCCATAAGAATGGAAAGTCGCATCATTTTCAAGGGGCCCAAATAGTGTGTCTCCAGCTTCCAGCATGAGTATTTAGTATAGGTATTCAGGAAGGAGAATCAGGTATGAATCTGCCTTCTCCTTAAATACCTTCTAAAATTGAGAGCTCCTTAGAGAGTACAGAAAGAAATCAGATGTCTTGAGAATATAGACAGTCCAGAGAGGTGGAGCATGTTATTGATCAATAAGCTAAGTAGGGCTGCTGTAAGAAAGTGAGCCATTTTTTTGAATTGATCTATTTGAGTTCCATGATCTCTTATTCAAACCCTTGAAGTCAGATGTGTTTCAGAATTACAAATGTTTTGGATTTTAGAAAGGATACATTATGTAATACCACCAGCAGAATGTTTGCAATAAACTCTAATCCAACTTACTAATATTTATACAGCAAAATGATAAATATTAACACTTGTGGTGGGCTAAGTTCAAAAGTTTAAATAGCTTCACATCAGTTCACTTTACCACTGAACAATATTTGTAGGGAAATCTTTCTGTTTTTAGAGTTTCTTGGATTTTGACATTACAGATAAAGGACTGTGGACCATTCCTACCATGAGAATGTTATGTCATGTGGGGGCGAAGATCTGTGATTTGGAGACTAAGACTCAGTCTACTGGGAAGCTTATCCTTATCATTAGCTACAATGGGAGGACTCACATCCCCTTAAGGATCCCTGGTGACACCATGGTTAAGCACTCACCTGCTAACTGAAAGGTCTGCTCTGTTAAAGATTACAGCCTGGGTAACCCTATGGGGCAGTTCTACTCTGTCATATAGGGTCACTATGAGTCGAAATCAACTGAATTGCATACAACATCAACATCCTCTTTTTCACCTGAGGTTTGTTATACCAAATGCCGATTCTTTTTTACCCCCTTGCCTGTATTCTTGAACTTTAAATTTTTATTTACCATATCTCCCCTTTTTTTTTTTGAACTATGCCTTCAAGTAATTTTAGATCCCCGAGTGTTATATTTTATGAGACCTAGCACATCTTAAGAAAGTTTATTTTCTCCACACATGTATGATGGCTTGACTGGGCATAAGATTCTTGGGTCAGTTTTTCTCTTAAAATGCTGTAGCCGTTTCTCTATTGCCTTCTAACAGTGTATATTTATTTGTAAACTTGTTCCATTGCCTAAATGTTTGTTGGATCTTTTCTTTAGTATAATTAATTTTTCCCCAGGATATGTCTATTTTTTAATTTTGCTCAGAGTATGATAAGTTCTTCAGATATATGTGCATTTCACTATGGGTTGGAACCAACTTGACTGTACATAATAACAGCTGTTCTCCTACATCTTTAAGATAACTTTTTTTGAAGTTAAAAAAAAATAGATTTCATATTGTTTTTCTTTTAGTTTCTGCACTAGATCTGCTCCTTGGATAAAGTTGTCAAAGTCCTTTCTCAGATCTATAGCACGAAGGCAGGCTGGTGCACATAGATCATTTCTCACTATGTATCAAGTATTTATCTGGGGCAGTTCTGTTGTACCTAACGGAGATAGTCTCCTATCTCCAGTGCATATTTCTCTGATACTTTAAGCCAGTGGAGTATGTAAAAATCTATAGCCACTTACTACTCATCCTGCTTCTCTTCATTTGCAAAACTTACTTGTAAGAAGCATATTTGTTTTAGAATAATAGGTCATTATTACCCCAGTGCCCAGTGCCGTCAAGTCGATTCCGACTCATAGTGACCCAGGTCATTTTTAGGACCCACTGATATTATGCTAAGAGTCAGAATTGACTCGATGGCAACGGGTTTGTTTTTTTGGAATATCCCACCTGGATGTTTTCTGGGTGTTCATACCTCTGCATGTAGGAACATGGTACGTGAAGGTGGAGGTTGAGTGAGAGTGGAGGTGGAATCAGGGTTAGTGGTGTGTGAGTCATTAGCACTTTGCTGCTTCAAAAATCAGCATTTTGTAATAGGGGTCAGCTTCCCATTTTGCTGTTTGGTTAATATTATGGTCTCTGAGAAAGGAGATAATGGGGAGGGACAAGTATTTTGATTTTCTTTAGGTAGAAGAGGGGCTTGGTTTCATTAGGTAAAAAATGGGTCATTCACTGATTGTTTTATTTTTGTATACCTTGGTGTTTCTTCACCTTTAGTGATGTGTTAACCTTTTTAAAAAACATTAATTTCTCCTGGGTTCCCAGCATTGACTTAAAGGCCTTTTCTGATGATAGATTCCTCAAAATGACAAGCCTACAACTAGGTATAAACTTGTAACTCTCACACTATAAAACTAAAACAAATTTGCAAATTAAATATACATCCCTCCACAGAAAACTAATAAATTAAAATTAATTTAATGTGACTTATGAAAATCTTTTACTGTACCTAAATTGTTGCTCACAGCATGAATATGTACGGACTTCTTAGGCACAGATTCTATCGATCCGTGTCAGTACATTCGGACTGCTGTCTCGTATATGATGAAAATAGACAATTTGTATATATATATTTTAAAGTTTCACTACATTGATTTATACTCGGGTGTTGGGATTAAAATAAGATGAAATGGATTTCAACCTATGCATGAACATTTTCCTTTACAGATAGTTTTTCTTCTCTTCTTTGGAAAAAAAAAATGAAAGGAAATGAAGGCAACAATAATGTTCAGAATTAGGTAGTGAATGTATTTTGGTTCAAAATAGTGAATCAAAAGATAACTCAACAGAGCCTGCACACTCAAATAATCTGATTTACTGAATTTATTTCATTAAGCTAGATAAAGTGTTGAGTCTGTAAAAAGGTTGTAGACATCCTAT
This sequence comes from Elephas maximus indicus, assembly GCF_024166365.1. Lineage (NCBI taxonomy): Eukaryota > Metazoa > Chordata > Mammalia > Proboscidea > Elephantidae > Elephas > Elephas maximus. The sequence continues at coordinate 51,205,380 of NC_064828.1, read as the reverse complement.
CCACTGTCTGGGTCTTAGGAGTAAATAGGACTTGAGGTAGGGAGATCAGTTAGAAGCTAGTTTTGTTCTAATGGACTGGAGTGTGTGTGTGTGTGTGTTTCCTGTTCACACCATACAGCTGCTGTTGTAGGCATTACATGTAATCCTTATGCCTCTACATTTAATAGAAAAGATGAAGACCCAAGTTGCCAAGCCATGAGGCAGGAAGTTAAACATGTCTGGAGCCATGACAGTCTCCTATTCTGAGACCCAGAGTGGAGTTTGTGGGATAGGTCATTTGGTGATATTTCTATTTCTTCCTTTTGTCCACATACAAATATATGGAACGCTACCCCTTGCACACACTTTTAAGTACCCAGTATATGAATGGTTGGGTATGCGAATGCTTAATTAAGTTAAGCCATGTGAGTAGGCTATAGAAAACTGAAATAGTTGCCCAAAATACTGAATTTAGCCCATAGAAGTCATTCGGCAACGTATGGTATCTGGAATGGGGTGTACTATTTTAAAATTGTCACAGTTTTGATTTATGGAGCAGAGTGCAAGAGAAGAAAGGGTTGGATGAAATGTCTTCAGTACCTCTCTTTTCAGCATGGTTGTACTTATAGTTGACTCCTAGATAGGTCAAGATTCCAGTTTGAGAAACATTGGATTAGTTCAATTTGCTGCATAGATGTACATTTTCATTTTAGATTTCAGCATTAGACTTAATCATTCCTTCAGTCCATATTACTTTGTACCTACTATAGGCCAGGTATGGCTTCCAAATGTGGGATATAGCAGGGAACAAAACAAAGCACCTTCCCTAACAGAGCTATAGTCTAGATAATAAACAAGGACAAAAATATACATAATATAATTTCAGATAGTGATAAGTGCTATAAGAAAAAATAACACAGAATGAGGGATAATGACAGGGATAGTGGTGATTGTGGCTAGGGGATGCCTTTTTGAGAAGATCGCCTGTTAGTTTTTGGGAGAAGAATGAAAGCCTAGCCCTTTCAAGATTTTCAGTGGTCAAATGGAAAGTCTGGAGGGGTTGTATCAGGACTTGCCAGGCATTTAAAATGGAAAATATCTACGCTCATTTTCATGACCTATGATTCACACCCTTCTCTGTGTGTGTCTGTAATTAAATGATAAAAAATATAAACATTGATGATGACTTCATCACATGCCATGATTATGGCAGAGTTAATATTGGAACCCAGAGATTCTGAATTCACTTGTGCACTCTACTGAAGCATACTTTCTGTTTTCCCTCTTTATTCTTCTCTTTTCCAGCATGACTGTTGAAGGTAGTGTGTATTCTTCTTTCAAGTTAGATTATTTCTTCTCATCTCTTCTTTCATCTTCCCTCTGGACCACTGCAGAGGGGATGCAGTGTAATTAAATGCGCTGGAACTTAAAAGCTCACACCTTCCAATGAGCTCCCAGAAAGAGTGCTTGGCCAGAAAGAAAGCTTTTGATATGGATAAGGATAGGGCAGATGTTTTTTATCCTACAGTTAGGAGATGTTTTATTTCTGTTCCTTCCAAAAGGTAACTCAGAGTTATGTAGTTTCAGTTTTCAGAGAAATGTCTGCCTGAAACTCAAATATCTTCATGAGCTTTTGGGATACTACTCCATAAAATAGATGTTCTGCAAAACTGCATTTTATAATAGTGATAGAACTTATGATATGGGGGTTTTGTGATTCACAGTTTTGAATTCTTTATTGTGAGGCATGAATATACGGATCCAATGGAGCGGGCAGTTCTCATTTCTCTCCAGAACTCCCTTTTTAAGTCTCAGTACTGCCATTTCAGTTCTTCTAATTACCAGATATCAATCTCTTCCATCACTTTGTAGTTTAGTCATCACCAACCCTCTCATGGTTATGAACTTTCAATTTCTGGGGATTTCTATAAAATATTTCCCATAAATGGGCAGGGTCTTGTGCATAGTCTATATGCTCTCGTAATTGTTCCCATTCCCTTTTATAGAGGAAAGGTGGAAATCGTGCAGCATAGTAGGATGAGAAAATCTTCTTCTGGTCTTATATTCATCTATTTTCAAAAAGCTTTTAAGTTGTGTCGATTAAGGGGTGATATAATACTTGGTCACAAAGATAAAAATGCAAAGGAAGTCATTCTTAAAATCTATTTGGGCAAATGGTGTATCTTGGTATCAGATCCTTTTATGATGTGATCAAAGGGGGAGCAGCTGAGGGGCATAAAACAATAAGATTTGGAAATTTGAGTCGAACTATAAATCCATTGCCCAAAATTGAATCTAAGATTTCTTCTTCTGGTAATGGTAGAAATGCTTGTATTGGACTAACGCTTTTGCAGTTAACAATTATAAACATTGAACAAAATATGAAAAACTACTGTAAGAAGGCATGGGGTAGCAATCCAACACAGGCAGAAACACAGGGAAATCATAGTTGGCCATTTTTAGCAAGTTTCTTTCAGTTACTGTCAGACCAATTAGACAAAAAATCAGTAAGAATAGAGAAGATCTGAAAACCATTATTAACCAACATAACCAACATGACATAGACAGCTACACCCAACAAAGGCAGAGTATACATTCTTTACAAATATACAGGGAATGTTCTCCAAGTTATGCCATATGCTGGACCATGAAGTAAGTCTCAATAAATTTCAAAAGATTAACATCTTATAGAGTGCATTTTCTGACGTCAATAGATTAACTTAGAAATCAATAACAATAAGACATCTGGAAAATATCCCAGTATTTGGAAATTAAATAGCATTTTCCTAAATAACCTATAGATCAAAGAAGAAATCACAAGGGAAATTAGGCAATATATCAAAATAAATGATTATGAAAATATAACATATTTATACCTGGGGTGTGAAGCTAAAAAAGTACCTAGATGGAAATGTATAGCTTTCTATCTCCTCCTTTCTACTGACCCCTGTTTCTTCCTTTTAGACTAGGGGAACTCAGAAGTGCTTCCCTTTTCTACTCTCTCCTTAAATTCATTTTCTTGCTCTCTAGCAGTTGAGGTAATGGCACATTAAACCTGGAACCAAAATCACTAACAACCTCAAAACATGTTTTCTTTCAATGTAACTGGCTTAATCTTTAAATATTTTTAGGAGGTGACAGGAAATACCTGCATTCTACTGCACCAAAAAAGGGGAAGAAAAGCCATTACTGTAAGCCTCCATCTTGAGACAGTCCGAATGCTTATAAGACTTTTTGAAGGATCTAAAATTGTGTTCACCATATAAGTAATTTGGAGCTCTTGCAATATCTACTTAGTCAACAATTATTTTTTAAGTGCCAATTTTGTGCCAGGCTATACAGAAACAGAAGCGAACAGGAAGGAAAAAATCCCTTCCCTAAAGGAACTGATGTGCTAGTTTGAGAGACAGACAATAAACACCCAGACCAAAAGAGCATAGAAGAGCAGAAGAAAAAATCAGTTTCCAAAGATGATAGTCCCTAGAACAGGATTATGGGACAGGGTTCCTTGGGGGTAGCCGTATCCGGTCAAAGATAGGAAGAATAGCAGCATATTCAGAAGGTGAACACATGCAACCTGTGAGATCCAGTTGAAACCACGGGTGCTGATTTCCTGTTTGGTCACACTAAATGAAGTCTATCTCTTTAAGATCTATTTTTTTCAACCATATTGCTGACACTTCTTGTTGCGAAGAAGAGGAAAGATTGAATCTCTTTCCTATAATAAATCAGTCACTAGTAAAATATGAAATGAAGAGCTGAAAATTTCTTCCAGATAGCATATAGATGTCTTTGCAGAAAAGTGCTTTGCTGTTAAATCAATCTATGCAGTTAGGCCAAGCAATTCTCCTGTCTAAGTTGATTTTGTGGCTGAACCTTCATTATATACCGAAAGCAGTGTGTAAGTAAGACAAATGAAAGATAATTTTGGGTAAGGATAGTAGTCAGCACTATGCTGAGTTTATGCAGTTATAGACATCTTTTTTTATATTTTGAATTCCTATTCTTATTTAGTCTAACATTCTTTATTTCATGTCTTAAAATGTTTATTGGGAAACATTTTTGAAATACATGTTTTACCATGACATCTCTTCCAGTGCATTGGGTAATGGCAGTTGTTCTAAAAGGTGAGTTACTTTAATTATTCAGTAATTTCCTTTTTAAAATGTGATTGCTATATTTGATCAAAAAAATGACGATTTGTGGATCCGATTACTCTGAGTATAATATTTTGTTTAAATGTATTATTTTTCAGTTTGTGAATTAACCAGGCTGGCCAGGTGCAGATGCTAAAAAATTCCTCATAGTAATAAAGATGTTTATCTCTTCAGTTTATCTTTTTGTATAGTTATTATGGACTGGGTAATGGACATAGTTCAAATTCAGTTATCCCTTGTTTTCTTCATCTTATTCTACTTTTAACCACCCACTTCCCAGTGGGGCGTGAAAGGAATTATCTTCTGATTCACCCGTGTCCTGCAATGAGGTCAGCTATGATTTGATCAACTGGGACCTGTCTACGAGCCCACCTTGGGTACTTTGGGCTAATAACTCCACTGTGCTCTAAACAACAACCAGGGAATATACTAGTCTGGAAGGAGGCTTCTAGCCAACGGGAATGCAATTGCTGATAGAATGGCCTGGTAAAAGGCCTAATACTCTGTAGAGCAAGTGAGGCAATGCACTTAGTGCTTCTGGGTCTAAGCTCTGGAGTCTGACTCTGGGTTTACATCTAGGCTCTGCCACATACCAGTTGTGTGAATTTAAGAAAGTCCTCTTTGAGCTTCAATTTCCTCATCTGTAAAACAGAGATCTTAATGTATTTGCTTTACAATGACACTGTGTCATTTAAATGAGAATACATGTAAGGCACTGAATATATAGAACGGCAGAAAGTAAGTGCTCAGTAAGTATGAAGACAAAAATAGAGATAGATCCTGTCCCAATATTTACAAATTTCCACACCTTCACTTGATAATGATAAAAACACTCGAAGGACACTGGCTAAATACTTGAAACTGAGGCAGGTTGGACAATACAACCTAACCAAAGGAAAGGTAGGAAGGTAGTGGCAGGGAAGATCATACAAGCAGACAGGTAGCAACGCTTTCATATAGTCTAACTTGGATTTACCATCTTTAATATTCAAATATTTTCAGTATTTCTCTATAAGCTAGGCATCCATAATTGATCATTAATAACTAAAATTTGTATTAATAAAGAAAAAATCAAATTGAAATATTCCAGAGGAAAAAATTATGGATAGACATAAAAGACATAAAATCTTATAGTACATCAGGTTCAACAGTTTCTTTTCTCACAAATCATTGCAAGGGCTTGTCTTCTGATTTGATGGACCATTTTTCTCTGTTCTTGCCATCTCAGTTTGGTGCAGCAATCTGGGGTGTTCAATGAATATTCATGATCACTGATTTCTTCCCAGTGGCAACACTATGCAGGGGCAGAGAGGTTCTCATTGCTCAATTATGATCTGTAGACCACAATTTAAAAACTAGCCTGGTTAACTCACAAACTGAAAAATAAAACATTTGAACAAAATGTTGTGCTCAGAGTAATCAGATCTACAAATCATTAATTTTTTTCGATCAAATATAGCAATCACATTTTAAAAAGGAAATTACTGAATAATTAAAATAACTCAACTTTTTACCCTATTATATGTGAAAAGTCTATGTTTTAATACTTTTTTAATTTAAGAAATCCTTTTTTAAAAATTTTATCATACTTTAGGTGAAAGTTTACAACTCAAGTTAATTTCTCATTCAAAAATTTATGCACATATTATTTTGGGACATTGTTGCAATTCCCACAATGTGACAGCATGCTCCCCCTTTCCACTCTGGGTTTCCTGTGTCCATTCGTTCATTTCCTGTCCTTTCCTGCCTTCTCGTCTTGCTTTTGGCCAGGAGTTGCCCATTTGGTCTTGTATATTTCATTGAACTAAGAAGCAGATTCCTCACGTGTGTTATTGCTTGTTTCATGTTGTCGTTAGGTGCCATCGAGTTTCTTCTGGTTCATAGGGCCCCTATGTACAACAGAATGAAGCGCTGCCCAGTCCTGTGCCATCCTCACAGTCGTTGTCGTGCTTGAGCCCATTGTTGCAGTCACTGTATCAACCCATCTTGTTGAGGGTCTTCCTCTTTCTCGCTGGCTCACTCCTTTACCAATCGTGATGTCCTTCTCCAGGGACTAATCCCTCCTGATAACATGTCCAAAATATGTGAGACGTAACCTCACCATCCTGACTTCTAAGGAGCGTTCTGGCTGTACTTCTAAGAAGGATTTGTTCGTTCTTTTGGCAGTGCATGGTATGTTCAATACTCTTTGCCAACACCCTAATTCAAAAACGTCAATTCTTCTTCAGTCTTCCTTATTATTGTCCAGCTTTTGCATGCATATGAGGCCATTGAAAACACTATGGTTTAGGTCAAGGTGATATCTTTGCTTCTAAACACTTGAAAGAAGTCTTTTGCAGCAGATTTGCCCAATGGAATGTGTTGTTTGATTTCTTGGGTGTTGATTGTGGATCCAAGTAAAATGAAATCCTTGACAACTTCAATCTTTTCTCTGTCATGATATTGCTTATTGGTCCGTTTGTGAGGATTTTTGTTTTCTTTATGTTGAGGTGTAATTCATACTGAAGACTGTACTCTTTGATATTCATGAGTGAGCGCTTCAAGTCCTGTTCACTTTTCAGCAGGCATAGTTGTATCATCTGCATAGGGTAGGTTGTTAGTGAGTCTTCCTCCAATCCCGATGCCCTGTTCTTCATACAGGATAGCTTCTCAAATTATTTGCTTAGCATACAGATTGAATAAGTATGGTGAAAGGATACAACCCTGATGCACACCTTTTCTGACAGTATCCCCTTATTCTGTTCAAATGATTGCCTCTTGATCTATGTACAGCTTCCTCATGGGCACAATTAAGTGTTCTGAAATTTCCAATCTTTGCAATGTTATCCATAATTTGTTATGATCCACACAGCCGAATTCCTTTACATAGTCAATAAAACACAGGTAAACATCTTTCTGGTATTCTTTGCTTTCAGCCAGGGTCCATCTAACATCAACAATGATGTCCCTTGTTCTACCTCCTCTTCTGAAAATGGCTTGAATTTCTGGCAGTTCTCTGTCGATATACTGATGCAGCCGCTTTTGAGTGATCTTCAGCAAAATTTTACTTGTGTGTGATATTAATGGTATTGTTTGATAATTTCCACATTTGGTTGGATCACCTTTCTTTGGAACAGGCATAAATATGGATCTCTTCCAGTTGGTTGACCAGGTAGCTGTCTTCCAAATTTCTTGGCACAGTCAAGTGAGCACTTGAAGCACAGTGGTTAAGAGTTGTGGCTGCTAACTAAAATGTCAGCAGTTTGAACCCACCAGCCACTCCTTGGAAACCCTATGGGGCAGTTCTACTCTGTGCTGTAGGGTCACTGAGTTGGAACTGACTAGATGGCAATGGTTTGTTTTATAGCCCTGTCTAATCTCTGTCTGAAAAGTGGGCTTTGGGAGTGGTTTCAGTTCTGAGTTAACAGGATATCTGTATGCTACTTATTCTTACCTAATTTATAAGATAGCAAGAATTTTTGGATGAATTTTCTTTTAGAACTCTTCACTAATTTGGAAATTCGTATTGTATTAAATTTATTGGAACCATCACAGAAGGATCTGGAAGAGCTTTGTGATGCCAGCACAAGAATGAAAAGAATAGTTAAGTCAACTCCTGATCATATAATCCAACTACTTACTTGATATGGGATAGGTTTCAAAATGTGATAATGAACAATTTTCATAATTTGACTAGTTATATCTGAGCTTATAAACGTTGCCTTGGATTCAGAATGTTCCAATTGGGGAAGGGCCCTTCTCTCTCATGGGACAACTCAGGCTCAGGCACACTGAATTTGAAGTAGGCACAAGAGAGGAAGGCATAGGGTGAATAAAGCAGAGATTGGATAAGCAGCAGGTTGAGTAGAAAATGTGAATGCCAGCAGAGCCAGTGTGCACTGAGGAGGTGAGATGCAAATGTCTAAAGGGTTTTAAGTTTCTCAGGGAAAGGTGCAATTGTAACATAAAGCAAAGAGATGTCAAAAGTGTTGGTATCTGTGCATGTGAACATTTGTAGTTATTTTTAAAGCTTCCAAAATGTCCTGCCTTCCAAAATTGTGTGTGTGTGTGTGTGTGTGTGTTTGCATGCACACACACAAAGGGTAGGGGAGGAAGAGTTGTCAATAATTCCTAGTTTTTAAATTATAAACAAAACCACACCAGAGTAAAATGTTTTAATTAGAAACCTGGAACCAGGAAGAAATACCTCAGGAATACATTTATTTTCAGCTCTGCGGAGCTTATGGGAAGACTTGATTATTGCAGAAAGCAATAGAAGAGAGAAGGTTGTGACAGAAATATTTGTCAGTAGACATTTTGAATAAGATGTTTGGAGAAACGTCTCCAAATCAAAAGTTGATTGTTGTTTGCAAAATATATTTTGAAAACAAACCTTGTTAATATTGGGTTTGGAGATTTCATAGCGTTTCTCAGACAACAGGCTCAAAGACAACATATTACCAGCTTCTGGTTGAAATAGTATAGCTCACAGTTGTTTTTATTTGTTACAATAACTTGCCCTTACATGTTACAAGGCAAAAGGGAATCTACTGATTTACGTCTGATTTTATATTAAGAAAATTTTAAAAATATTTCAAACAAAATGTAACATTCACGTTTTGTCACACAAATTTGACATCATGCCTGGCTTGTGTTGGGTTGTTTTAGCTATTTTTAAAGAAATAAATACTCTTAGCCTTCGTTGTGCCCTGGCCCATTCCTTTGTTTCCTTCACCAAACTGAAGCTGTTATGGAGCACTCCCATCCATCTTTTATATGTATCTATTTATTACCAATAGGTATTGATGGTTTATTACCAATAGATAGTATTGTTTTTGTGTTATAAAGTTTTACATAAATAGTATCATATGGATCATGCTACAACTCGCTATTTTCAGTCATACTTATGTTTCCAAACTTGAAGGAGCCCTGGTAATGTAATGGTTAAACATTTGGCTGCTAACTGTAAGGTTGGCATTTCAAACCTGCCCAAGGAGCTCTGTGGAAGAAAACCTGGCAATCTGCTTCTGTAAAGACTACAGTCAAGAAAACCCTAATGGGGGCATTCTACTAAGTCACATGGGGTCACTATGTGTCAAAGTCAACTTGATGGCAAATAATGACGATGATACATGTGACTCTAATTCATTTTAAGGGCTGCATATTTGTGCATTTCCTGATGAATGGACAGGTAGCTTGTTTGTAATACTTTTGCTGTTGTAGACAAGGCTGTGATATCCTGGTATGAGTCTCCTCATATACCTGTGCTAGAGTTCTTTAGGGTGAATTCCTAGA